>NC_081783.1:28403301-29003301 GCF_963082965.1 Carassius carassius
TGTGGTAGTTAAAAATTGCATTTGGAAGCAATGCTTGAGCTCATTTGGCTCATACCCTAAAAGTGGCAATTTCAACAAGCTATACAAATGATCTGTGGGGTATTTTAAAACTTCACATACACACTCTGGGGACATCAGAGAACAATTAAAATATTGTATCAATGCATTCTATGGCACCTTTAAATATACAGTTTAAATTAATATTGAGTACTGACTGATGTTCACTTGGATGTTATTCCCCATTGAGGGGAATCTGTAATTAATCTGTAATGTATAGTTGTATGGTAAAATGTTTATTTTTATTTGTGTAACGTTACATTTAAAATAACTACAAAATGTCATGCCTTTGAAAAATAAAGAGAACAACAGAATGCGCTGCTTTAGCGCATCTCGGGCTCCTTGAGCATCTTTCTGGTGCATGCCACAAAAATGAACCACAACGAATAGTTGTCTTTTAAAAGGCTTCATTTAGATTATTTGATGTAAAATGCATCATATAAGTAACTTTGGAATAAATCACAGTAGGCCTATGTATCATGATAAAAAAAGCGACTTTACAAAAAAGGAGCCATTTTTTCTATTTTTTTTCTACTTTCAATATATATATATATATATAAAAAGAAAGATCGAATGATCAAATGATGTCTTTGGTTCTTTTAATTGTGATGATTTTGGCTCACGTTTAACAAAAACCCACCAATTCACTATGTCAACAAATTAGAATATGGTGACATGCCAATCAGCTAATCAACTCAAAACACTTGCAAAAGTTTCTTGAGCCTTCAAAATGGTCTCTCAGTTTGGTTCACTGGGCTACACAATCATGGGGAAGACTGCTGATCTGACAGTTGTCCAGAAGACAATTATTGACACCCTTCACAAGGAGGGTAAGCCACAAACATTCATTGCCAAAGAGGCCGGCTGTTCACAGAGTGCTGTATCCAAGCATGTTAACAGAAAGTTGAGTGGAAAGAAAAAGTGTGGAAGAAAAAGATGCACAACCAACCGAGAGAACCGCAGACTTATGTGGATTGTCAAACAAAATCGATTCAAGAATTTGAGTGAACTGGCATCATGAGCCACCACACACAGACATGTCAACCACTGACAACATCAGAGGTGTTACCTGGGCTAAAGAGAAGAAGAACTGGACTGTTGCCCAGTGGTCCAAAGTCCTTTTTTCAGATGAGAGCAAGTTTTGTTTTTCATTTGGAAACCAAGGTCCCAGAGTCTGGCGGAATGGTGGAGAAGCTCATAGCCTAAGTTGCTTGAAGTCCAAATCGAATGATACAAGCATTTGTCTGCCTACCTCCCTAGGTAGATTATTCCAGAGTTTGCGCGCTAAATAGGAAAAGGATCTGTCGCTTGCAGTTGATTTTGATATTCTAAGTAAATTGCCAGAGTTTTGAGAATGCAGCAGACGTGAAGGACTATACAGTAATCCAGTAAGAGCTCATTCAAATACTGAGGTGCTAAACCATTCAGGGCTTTATAAGTAATAAGAACAATCTTAAAATATATAGGATGTTTAATAGGTAACCAGTGCACTGGAACTAGAGACCACAGGGGTCAGGTCCTCCAGAACCTCTGGACTTGGGATCCCTGGAATTGGGTGAAGGGTAATGACTGAAGGTCATGGTCACGATGGGTGATGAAGGGAGATCAGCAGCCATGATGGGTAATAACTGATGATCGGTGGCCATTTTGGGTGATGACTTAAACAAAGGATTGGAAGGAATGGATCAACTCAGCAGCAGGGCATAATACATTCACTCTGCGAGCAAGCCCGTAAGAAGGTTCTTGGGAAATCTGGAGTACCACTGGAGGCTGATGGTAGGCAGGTGTGGAGATTGTTGAGTGCACACAAGTGGTAGCCAAGAGAGGATGATGGGATATGTAGTGTGTTGAGATGGCCGGAGTGTAAATTGTGAAATATTATAATCTTTTAAAATAACTATTTTCTATATGAATATACATTTAAATGTAATTTATTTCTGTCATGGCTAAGCAGATTTTTCAGGAGCCGCTACATTTTGAAAAAAATATTAGCAATGTTGAAAACAACTAATAACAATTGTGAACTAGAGAAATCTTCATGCATGAATCAAAGCCAACATGAGTTCAGGCTGCAGGGAAACTATGTGATGATTAAAGATGCGGTATTGCCTGCTGTCTCTGGAATAGCCTCAGTTGCTACTGAATGAATGCAGCTGTCAAACACACATCACTTTCCAGTAAATATGAATTATACAGAATGAAGCCTTATATGTCCATGACATTTAACTCATCCTTCAGCTTAGTTCATGTTTGCAGTAACTAATAGTTTTTTATTCTATATATATATATATATATATAATTCACATTATTTTTTTCCACATCATTTCATATTTCTGTTTTCCTGTTGTGTCATTCAATAGATAGATAGATACACATGTCAGTGAGTTGTTACTGTAAAGAAAGGAGAGACTAATGATATTAATGCTACAGTAGACACACAATTTTATGCTGTACTTTTAATCAAATCATCCATTTTCATTATTTTTTTTACAGTTTTCACTGTTTTCTTTTTACATTGCTGACTGAGGCTTATTGTGTTAAGGTGTAAAGGTGGAATTTCAATAAGGCTGGGCTGAGCTTTGAAGGCTGACCAGCTGACTTCAAATCAAATATTAAAAGGTGGGCCGCAGGCTAAACCCATCTTAAGCTCTCATTGATATAGGAATATTTTTAGACCATAAATAACAACAGAGCCTCACGTTTGATTAGTACCCAAGTCAACATAGAGAGTCACTATGAAAAAAAAATCAATAAAAATCAATTGAACGGATAATGATTTGTTCATACTAAGCATAATACTAAGCATTTGCTTGTATTAACATTCTGCCTCCGACTTATTGACGTGAATCTTAGCTGAAACATACTTCTTAGTTAATTTATGTACCTTATTGGACTGATGTACTCTTAAACCTCCCAAAACCTAAAGTCCAGTTCACCACCGACCAGACCAATCACTCTAGTTGCAAAATTTGGCATGGAAAGGTGGTCCTGAAACATGAGTTCTTCGACATAGGGCTTGTACAAATACCCATACTTGCATTCTTTGCCCTTGACCTTTTTTCCCTTTGGTGTTTCTATCTTGCATTTCTATCTATTTTCTATCTTCCACACTATCGTGAATGCAGCAGAATTCGAGGGTTAGCATATCCCATTATACATTATGTCCTGAAAAAAAAAAAAATTGAAACTTTTTTGCTGCAATCTAATGAAAGACCATATAAGTTAAAAAATTAATATAATAATTACATATTACATATAATTTGGTAGAAAAACAGTTTTGCATGTTTTATTGATGCAAGGATGGGTAGTGGAAATATTTATTTTGTACAGCATTTGCAACTACTTTTCATCACGTAATTAGAAGCACCACATTAAATTGTGTTATCTGTTATAGGGACTACTGAGCAGACATCTAGAATTTGTTTTTTAAATTCAAAATATTTAAAATACATATAAAGTTATTTAAACATTTGCATTTTTACAACACTATAAGTGTGTCCCATCAGGTAATGAAAAGTTTGACATACACTTGTGGTCTTCATACCCACTTGAACACAGGAAATACATATGTAAGTAGTGTACATATAAGTAATTAGGTTTCAAGTGGTAACACCACATGTGTGGGTATTTGTGCCTTTTCCAAATACCCACACTTGTGGTCTTTGCACTTGACTACTTGACTGCTTCTATGACGTATTTCTTGTATTTGGCCCAAGTGTTCAAATGAGGATGAAGACCACAAGTGTGTGTCAAACTTGTCATTGTCTGATGGGACACACTTATAGTATTGTAAAAATGCAAGTGTTTACATAGCTTTATTTTAATTTTAATATGTCTATTCAGTAGTCCCTATAGCATGACATAAGTTTAATTTGTGGTGCTTCTAATTAAGTGATAAAAAGCCGTTCCAAATGTTGTACAAAATAAATATACTAATCTTTGCAGGAATAAAATGTGTAGCACATTTATAAAATTTAACTTAAATTGCAAAGGTTTCCTTGACCTCTCGTGCATTCTTGACAAAAAGTCTCATAATTTATTTCCAGAACATGATGCATGATGGGATACACTAAGTCTTAAAAAACGCTCCAGAGCGGTATTCAATATAGTGTGGATTTAGTTTGTGTTAAGGCGTTAAGATCTGGAGAGTCTTGCGCCTGCGCTTCCTTTCATCTGAATGCACTCTCAAGTGGCCAAGACCAGAAGTGTGGGTATTTGGATAGGCCCACAGTATTGTATTTCCCATGTGTAGTTTTACTACCTGCCACCAGAGGTGGAAAGTAACGAATTACATTTACTCGCGTTAAGGCTGGTTCACACGGCAGGATAATTAGGCCGATTTTAGCCCCGATTGACACCTTCCGACATCTTAAGGATGCTCCGATTATCGTAAAATAATCTGATCAGATATTCCTGCCGTGTGTGGTGTGTTAAGACTGCTCTCCTCTGCTCGGAAGGACGTTGGGACCGCTGCGATCTCAAATCGGGGATATCCAACATGTTGGATTTATTTGGCCCGATTTCTTCTCGTGTGTGGTGTCCCCCGAGGACAAACGATCACGCAGCCTGTGGACTGTGGCGTGTAGCCAATCAGAAAGCGAGGTGACGAGGCGGCGAGGAAGTACCGGGAAACAAAATCAAAACAGCCGGCGGCATGGCGCACCAGAAAGTCCGGTGGACGTCGGAGATGGAGGACTTTGTCTCCGCTTCTTTGACAATCGCCTTTTCTTTTTTTTCTTATGTTTTTTTTTCGGTTACAAACAAAGGACAAACTATGGCCACTGCATCCTCTTCGTCCGCCATGATTGTTTACTCTGAAGTCACGTTAGATCTCGAGGGATTTTGCGAGATTTCCCGTCTGACCTGGGAATGCTCGGGAGTCAAATCGGTTCGTGTGTGATGTGTTGATTTTGCCGTGTGGCTGCACACCACACACTGTATGACCAACACTGTTAGACCCGTGATTTTTTATCGCCGTGTGTGGGGTCTCTCAGGTTTGGAAAATCGGCCGACAATTTTAAAATCGTCCCGTGTGAACCAGGCATTACTGTAATTGAGTAGCTTTTTTGTGTACTAATACTTTTTAAAGTAATTTTTTAAATCTGTAATTTTACTTTTACTTAGGTATATTTTGTTTGAAGTATTGTACTTCGCTACATTTTAAAACACATTAGACACATACTGAGTAAAAACACATACTGAGTAAAAAATAAATAAATAAATAAATAAATCGCTCCATGGAAACTACGGCAGTAAATAATGGGCAGGAGGGCAAACTAGCGCTAAAATCATAAGAAAAATGCAGACGGACAAAACAGGCGTTAGTGGTGCAGACACCGCTGAAAACGAAACCCCGTCATAATCTGAAGTTGAACTCGAAGGAAATGAAGTGAACCCCTGGCCATATGTATGCTCTATTATGTATTGTAAGCTGTACTTGCCTAGGAAGACCAAACTAGCAGCTTATAAAATCTCGACAAGACATCAACCCTTCGCAAGAATGTAGAGGTAAGCTAAATAATTGCATCGTTGCATTGGTGGTTAAAATGAAGCTTTGACATTTTAGCAAGAGGTTTTGCACAAATTAGTCAAAAAGACAGTGGTGAGGAGTGTGCTATTTTTGTTTTAATGATGTGCGCGCGCATTCTTTCACTGTGTGATTCAGTCTCCTAAAATGCATTTAGAATGATCACAAAATTGAAGATATAGGGGCAGAAAATTCACATATTTATATAATTTCATATATTAAATCAAAATCACAAAGAATGCCATCTTTTCCTCCAAAAATCATCATGAATATATACATAACAGTTCAGTAAACAAGTTAATTAAGAGACTTGCGTTTCAGACACCATATTGCCTTTTTTAGCTCTATTTCTACAACAGAAAATAATTCCAAACACAGCCACCAAAGCACAGTTTTGCGTCTCTGAGCAACGTGACAGTGTTTCGTTCCTGAATGAATAAACCGTTTAAATGATTCGGTTCAATCGCAATGACTCACTTATTAACAGTGACTTGCTGACACATACTGGCCATTTTAATTTCACATTTAAAGTATCTTTTGATTTTTTTAAATAATTAATTTCTTATTTCAAATGAGTATTAAACACTTTATGTCTTGTATGTCAAAACATTATTCATGCATTTGTAACTGCAGGTTAAATGCATTCTTGTCCTGCACTAAACAGTGTAATAGATCTAAATGCCACTTCCAATGAATCTTCTGCATTTCCTCTGCATTAAAAGATGAGTTTGTTGATACTGATTTGCCTGGTAACAGCCCAAATGTTTTATTATTCTAAATAACTGATTCCTTTAATTAAAAACAACTAGTTTGAGATTAATAGACCTATCCCAGGGGTATCAAACTCAGTTCCTGGAGGGCCGTAGCCCTGCAGAGTTTAGTTCTAACCCTGCTCCAGCACACATATCATGTAGTTTTCAAATAAACCTAAATGATTAGATTAGCTTGATCAGGTGTGTTTAATTAGGGTTATATCTAAACTGTGCAGGACTGTGGCCCTCCAGGAACTGAGTTTGACACCCTTGGCCTGTCCCATTTTTGACTCCCTCCCACTGTTAAAATGTAACTAAGTAATTTTTACTCTGAGTAAATTTTAAATGAGCTACTTTTTACTTTTACTTGAGTAGATTTTTAGACTGGTACTTTTACTTGTACTTAAGTAAAATTTCATTAATGTAATGGTACTTTTACTTGAGTAGAATATTTTTGTACTCTTTCCACCTCTGCCTGCCACTATGTGGAGATTATCTCTTTTAGCGTTAGTATTTCATAAAATTGAATAGTAGAAGTAGTTTGATGTGTTTGATTCAAACAGCATGGTGTGTGCTAACTTCTTTCAGAGTCCAGGTGAAGAATTTTGAAGATTTCTTCTTAATCAATGTAAGAATCTGTTTCCCTTTCATGTATCTTGTGTGTTTGCTTAATGTCTACCCAGATAGCAAAGAGTCATTGAAACTATGCTGAATCAACATTCCGTTGTCAACATTAAGTAATTGAATCAACATCTAACTCTGATGTTGATTCAACATCATTTTGCACCCTGATTTAATATTGAAACAATGTTGAAATTCTGTCCATAGATCAACGGAATTTCGATGGTATTTCAATTATCAGGAATATTGAAACAATGTTGAAATTTCAACTGAACTAAGGATCAACGTGATTTCAATGGAATTTCAATCGTTTTTAAATGTTAATTTTAAATGTAATGCCATAAATTAAATAGCCTGCTTTATCTACAGCCAGGATGTTAAAAAGTAATGGAACATTTGAAATCTTGTATAAAACACAGAACACACCACACTATTTAAAATCAAATTCATGTTTATTAGCCTCTCTGCTCTTTATTTACACTTCATTGTCATCTGATGCCTGCATAAGTTGTCGTCCAGTCCCTCCTGCCCGGTCTGGCGCATAGCACAGCCACTTTTGCACAGCTTGTGTAAAAGAAATTTGGGTGATGGTAGCTGTCCCCATCTGCTGAGTAAGAGCATCTAAAACAGAAGATAAAATCACAATGCAAAATAGCATTTAAGTTAAACAGAACATATATTTGAACACTTGGAACAAATTTAGTAGCCTAGGCCTATGATTTTTCAATGATCGGATAAGGCAATAAGTCCTCGTGTTTTAGGCTAGATCATATCTCCCCTATATTCAAAGCACTTTTCAAAACTGCCTGTTCATGGATGTATTCGATTTAAAGGAGGCAAAAAGGATTAGCTTGCAGTGACCTCTTTCATAAGGAAAATGTATGAGGCCAAGTGACTCTAAAAATTTTATGTTTATTATTTTATTAGTTCAGAAGTAGTTGTTAACTCCACAAATGTAATAAAAATAACTGGATACTAATTAAATAGTTAATGTAGATTAGAGTTACCATAGACAAAAGATGTTTTGACAAAATAAGCATGGACAAAAACCGTTGCATTCAGTTTTTGACGAGGTTTTGGGCTGGAAAACCTTGCTGGCATCTGGCAACCCTGCGAGGTCGACAGCTGACATTAGGGCTGCTTCACGATTGACACACCTCTCTGGCTACCAACCAAAGGTAAGTTAACGTTACTGTTATATATAACGTTACACATTAGACATTATATTGCTAACGTCACTTGGACTGTAAGATTTTGCTGTGGTCTAGTTCCCAAATGTTCTAAATAATAATAATAAAAACCAATATGGTAAGGTAGGCAACACATGCTCCAATTCCTGTCAGAAAATGCACGTTGCTAACCATAACCACCTAACCATAATGCTGACCTATCGCAGGGTGGTAGTTTGTATGGTATTATTTATACCTTTGGGATGAAAATATTAACATGATTAACACGTGCAGGCGTGGCGTTTCAGCTGCGTCGCGTGCCTGACGCGTATCACTTTCTTTTCCTGTCAAATGTCAAGAGCGCATTATTGTAGCGCGAAAGTACATTGCACTGAACACGTTTTAAGTGCAGGCATATACTCTGAGCGAGCCCAGAGACAATTCTTACAAGAGCAGCGTGTATCTGAGAGCGCGCGCCCAGTTCCACAGCGCAAGCAGAGATGTTCGCGCTTGGCACTTTAAATTCCACACGTGAGCAGAGAGATTCGCACTCGCGCATTACAATAATGCGCTCTCTACATTTGAAAGGAAAATAACGCCATAGACGCTGTGCTACTGCTGTTAGGTCAGAGCCAGAGGGAGGGCCGCCAATAGACAAGTCTACATTTGGATTAGCGGTGTGTTGCTCTTATCTTTACGGGAACATTTCAACTGTTTCTCATTTTGAGGTGAACTAATCCTTTAACAATTATAGATCACTGTTACAAGTCACTGAATGCTGAGGTTTATTTTTGGATTATTGTGTTAACTTCGTGCTAAGATTCTTGGTGCTGCATGGGGTGAGTTGGGGTGTGCATTAAGGCCCTTTGGCTTGCAGCCTAGGATTGATAATATAATGGTGATTGAAAATGGAGCAGGACTTACCAAACAAAGATCGGCAGAGTGCCAACTCTTTAAAGGGACGTTTTTATTTGGTAGGCTCCTTGTTCTTTTTTCCAGCCCAGTTCAGTCTTGAAGCCAGTTCATTCGACAACTGGTGTGCCATCATACGGCGGACCCTCACCTCTAGGGTAGTCCCTCCAATGGTGGCGAGATGAGCAGTCTAGCAAAGTATTACAAATTTGAAGCGTTAAAGGGATACTCCACTTTTTTAGGCTCATTTTACAACTCCCCAAAGTTAAACAGTTGAGTTTTATCGTTTTCGAATCCATTCAGCGGATCTCTTAATCCTTCTTTAGAAGAATGTCAGTAACCAGACAGTTTCTGGTCCCATTGACTTCCATAGTATACATTTTTTCCTACTATGGAAGTCAATGGGACCAAAAACTGTCTGTTTACTGACATTCTTCTTCTTCCTCACCAATCTCGTATATTTTAGCAGTAAACGCAATGTTTTTGTCCCTTAATGTCTGTCCCTCCCCTGCCACAGCGTACTCTCCCGTCATCTACAGACTGTAGCTGGATGGTTAAAGCATGCAAAAATAAGGCATCAGGAGACCAAAAAGTATTTGTTGATCACGGCAAATATGTATTGCCATTACAGTCAACAGCTCATAATATCTCAGATGTAGGCTAATGCACAATCTGCTTATGACTCCCTTTCTTATAGTCATGTAGCACAGCCATAGGAAATGAATGGTGTTGGCATTCAACAGTGCAAAGCTAGCTACAGTGACCTTATGTATCTCCCGAGTAAAAACAGCTCAAGGTCTTGGATTTCTTGATTCCGCTTTGGTGAAACACCCCTCTATACAGTGCTTCAAGATCGAACATAATTTTCAGCCAATTTGGTCTGTGCAGAATTATTATTTTTTTCAGTCTGAATGTAACTTGGATTGATAAAGGCATACTGAAAAAACAGCAGTTTTAAGGAGATATTGAAATGTGAAATGTGAAATTAACCCATGAGTCTACTGTCATAAAGGTCAGGCAGTTTAAGGAAGTTGTGCATATCAGTGAAGTTCTCTGACAGAATAATGATGTAACTAAAACTACCATTGCCTGTCGGTTTGTGCCATTTAACAGTGTCTCTTCTGCATGGTCCAGGGCCTCCATGGTGTGGAAGGGCAGCTCCAAGGGCTCCGACAGTGGCTGTACCACAGACTCCAATTGTCCACACCTGCAGGACTGGCGGAATTGCCTAAACTCCTCCCGCAGGACCTTCACCTCCTTGGACAGCTATTGCAAGTGGTGCAAGTTGTTTGCAGAAATAAAATAAAATGAAATAAAAAATGTTGTTTTGCTTACTTTGTGTGCAATAGTGTTCTGTAAAAGAACAGAAAAGTCAAAAATCTCTGTTAAAAACAGCAATTAAAATTCACAATCATACAGTGAAACTGTACTTTATACATATGTACTCAGGTAACCAATCTGTTATTAAAAATATAAAAACAAAGAAAGTTTCATATAAACAACATAATATACAAATTAAATATACAGTGGTTTATTTTTTTCAGCTACAGTTAATGTAATAGTAGCATTCAAGAAATAAATGTAAAATATAAAAAACGAAATAAACTTTAATGTAGGCCAATAAAATATACAATTCTCATTAAAGCTAATGAATTACGCCTCATTAACTGGACTCCCCCGCACCCTCAGATCACCATAAATGTTAAAGGGATTTTAATGCTAAAATATGCTATTTTTTTATGCTGCACTTTCTTCCTATAGTGAATATCAAGCTACAATATATCTGTTTGTCAGCTCAAATGTTTCAGTGGTAACTTTTGCCTATAGCGTGTCAAGAGGTCCGGGTTTGGGTTTGGGTTTTGGGTGTTTTTTTTTTTTTTTATCAAAACTTATTATGTTTATCAGTTGTTGTATATCAGACAGGGATACGTTTGTGTATATTTATGTTTAGTAATTTCACCGGAACGAATAGACCTCTCCACAACGGATTGAAGCGCGTGTCCGAGTGCAGACCTTATACAGTGCAGACTGTACACAGCATCCGGGCCACTGATCTCAGCGACAACAAACACGTTGATCACTTGATAAAAATAATAAAAAATAAAACATTTCAACTCTAGATCGCCTCTTATTAAATTAAACTTATTGTACTAACGTACAATTGACGCTCAGCTAAATAACTGGAGATTTTATATTTATTTGTATTGGTACATTCGTGCCGCAAGATGTTTCTATTATGAAGTACCGGTATGTGGACTATGCCAAAAATCTATTTCAGTGACTGCAGCACTGCGTCGGTTACTACACTAACCATCAAGTTAAAAATCAGCCTAGTATTTGATTTGGTACAATTTATTAATATCGAACATTAAGCAAGCTTACCTGTACGCTTGTGCCAAGGGTCCAGAAATGAGCTGTGTCCGGTGCAGTACGTTGGGCATACTACCCGTTGATCTCCCGGTCAACCAAAAATCGATGGATTTTCAATCATATTTCCCGGTCAACTATATTTCGATGCATTTTCTATCATATTTCCCGGTCAAATATATTTCGATGCATTTTCAATCATATTTCCCGGTCAACTATATTTCGATGCATTTTCAATCATATTTCCCGGTCAACTATATTTCGATGACTTTTCAACAACCGCGTCGTTTCTCTGTCCACTATAAATCAATGACTTTTCAAAACATTCAGGGATCACCCGGTAACCAAATATCAATGCTTAATCAATCATAAAGATAACTATAGATCAATGTTGTTCCAATATTGTTGCCCTCAACATTAATAACATCAGGTTTTCATCGATATTGTAATGGTGATTCAACATTTATTTTGCATTGAAATTTCAATATCAACCATAATGATGATTCAGATGGAAAAACAATGTTTATTCAATGTTGGCTTGCTGTCTGGGTATGGTTAAACATTTATTCATGTTACTGATGTTAGTTTATTAGGGCCAGAGCACTGCAGTGCAAGGACCCTATTGGAATTACTCCGTTTATTAGGGCCCGAGCACTGCAGTGCGAGGACCCTATTGGAATTGCTCCGTTTATTCTTCTTCTTTTTCTTCTTCTTCTTCTCCGAAATGAATCACATTTTTGAGGACCTAAACATGCTCCAAACCTCACGAAACTTTGCACACGCATCAGGACTGGCGAACATTTACATCTGATATAGGTTTCAGAAGTGGGTGTGGCAAAATGGCTCGATAGCGGCATCTGTTATATTTCAACGGAGTGCGCCTCGAGCTACGTTTCACGTACATGCATGAAAATCGGTACACACATGTAGCACACCATTATCTACAAAAAGTCTCTTGGTACAAAATCCAAAACCCAACAGGAAGTAAGTTATTTTGAATTTCCTGTACGATTTTTGTGCAGTTTTTGCCATTTCCATGCCTCGTACTTTGACGGACTCCTCCTACAGTTTCAATCGGATTGTCTTAAAATTTAGTGAGGGTCCTTTGTGATATTAAATTGCGAAGGTTTTGAGTTTTCATCAATTGGTGTGTCCCTGGTGGCCTGACAAAGTTTGTTGTTTCGCCATGAAACAGGAAGTTGCTGTAACTCAGGCAAGCAATGTCCGATCTTCCCCAAACTTTACACATGTGATAGGTGTTCTGTTCCGAACAAACACCCATGACCAAATTCAGTTATAGTCATAGCGCCACCTGCTGGTAACAGGACGTGACAAGGTTAACACTTTTATGGACTCCTAGGGACAAATTAAAAAGTTTCAAAAAGTGTAAAATAGGCTAGCAAAATTCTAGAAGCATAATAAAACATGCTAGCAGCACTTAGCAGCTAAATGCTAAATCACCATCTTAATGCAGTGAAAACACGAAGTTACTGTAATTCAGGCATATAGTGTCCAATCTGCTCCAAATTGAAACAAATTTAATAAGAGTCCTCTCCTGAACACATCAACATGCCCATATTCGATGATAGTGCCACCTGCTGGCAACAGGAAGTGGCATGTTTAAAACTGTTATGGACTCCTTGCAAAATAATAAAAAGCATCAACAAGTGTTAAATAGGCTGGCAACCTTCTAGAAGCATACTAAAACATGCTAGCAACACTTAGCTAAGTGCTAAAGCATGCTACTAATGCAGAAAAAAAGGAAGTTGTTGTAACTCATGCATACAATTCCCAATCTGACCCAAACATCACATGGTTTGTAAGAGTACTGGCCTGAACACAACTAAAGGCCAATATTCAATTATAAGTATAGCGCCGCCTGCTGGCAACAGGAAATGACTTATTTTAATCTACCTTAAACATGACTTGTCTGATCTGCCCGAAACTTTGCATGTTTGGTAAGAGTCCTGGCCTGAAGACATTTACATGTCGATATTCAGTTATAATCATAGCGCCACCTGTTGGCTGAAGGAAATGTGGCACAAATATTTACTATTTTATAAGCATATGGCCCAACGTTCACTGTTCCTCCTATGGGCACCGGGTGGTTGTGAGCCCGAGTGCGAGGGCCCTTTCATCGCTGCTTGCAGTTTTAATTCTTCTTCTTCTTCTTCTTCTTCTTCTTCTTCTCCAAAATGAATCGCATTTTTGTGGGCCTAAACATGCTCCAAAACTCACGAAACTTTGCACACGCATCAGGACTGGCGAAAATTTACTTCTGTTATAGGTTTCAGAAGTGGGTGTGGTAAAATGGCTCGATAGCGCCACCTGTTAAATTTCAACGGAGTGAGCCTCGAGCTGTGTTTCACGTACATTCATGAAAATCGGTACACACATGTAACACACCATTACCTACAAAAAAGTCCCTAGGTACAAAATCCAAAACCCAACAGGAAGTAATTTATTTTGAATTTTCTGTATGATTTTTGTGCAGTTTTTGCCATTTCCATGCCTCGTACTTTGACAAACTCCTCCTACAGTTTTAATCGGATTATCTTAAAATTTGGTGAGGGTCATCATAAGACCTTTGTGATGTTAAATTGCGAAGACTTTGAGTTTTCGTCAAGGGGTGTGTCCCTGGCGGCCTGACAAATTTGATGTTTCGCCGTGAAACAGGAAGTTGCTGTAACTCAAGCAAGCAAATTCCGATCTTCCCCAAACTTCACACGTGTGATAGGTGTTCTGTCCTGAACAAACACCCATGACCAAATTCAGCTATAGTCATAGCGCCACCTGCTGGTAACAGGAAGTGACAAGGTTAACACTGTTATGGACTCGTAGGAACATATTAAAAAGCATCAACAAGTGTTAAATAGGCTGGCAACATACTAGATACATACTAATACATGCCAGCAACACTTAGCTATGTGCTAAAGCATGCTACTAATGTAGTGAAAAAGGAAGTGGCTGTAACTCAGACAAGCAATGTCGATCTTCCCCAAACTTCACACGTGTGATAGGTGTTCTGTTCTGAACAAACACCCATGACCAAATTCAGTTATAGTCATAGCGCCACCTGCTGGTAACATAAAGTGACAAGGTTAACACTGTTATGGACTTCTAGGAACAAATTAAAAAGTGTCAAAAAGTGTTAAATAGGCTGGCAACATGCTAGAAATATAATAAAACATGCTAGCAACACTTACCTAAGTGTTAAAGCATTCTACGAAGGCAGTGAAAAAGGAAGTTGCTGTAACTAAGACAAGCAATGTCCAATCTTCCCCAAACTTCACACGTGTGATAGGTGTTCTGTCCTGAACAAACACCCATGACCAAATTCAGTTATAGTCATAGCGCCACCTGCTGGTAACAGGAAGTTACAAGGTTAACACTGTTATGGACTCCTAGGAACATATTAATAAGCATCAACAAGTGTTAAATAGGCTGGCAACATACTAGATACATACTAATACATGCTAGCAACACTTAGCTAAGTGCTAAAGCATGTTACTAATGTAGTGAAAAAAGAAGTTGCTGTAACTCAGGCAAGCAATGTCCGATCTTCCCCAAACTTCACACGTGTGATAGGTGTACTGTTCTGAACAAAAACCCATGACCAAATTCAGTTATAGTCATAGCGCCACCTGCTGGTAACAGGAAGTGACAAGGTTAACACTGTTATGGACTCCTAGGAACATATTAATAAGCATCAACAAGTGTTAAATAGGCTGGCAACATACTAGATACATACTAATACATGCCAGCAACACTTAGCTAAGTGCTAAAGCATGTTACTAATGTAGTGAAAAAAGAAGTTGCTGTAACTCAGGCAAGCAATGTCCGATCTTCCCCAAACTTCACACGTGTGATAGGTGTACTGTCCTGAACAAACACCCATGACCAAATTCAGTTATAGTCATAGCGCCACCTGCTGGTAACAGGAAGTGACATGGTTAACACTGTTACAGACTCCTAGGAACAAATTAAAAAGTGTAAACAAGTGTTAAATAGGCTGGCAACATACTAGATACATACAAATACATGCTAGCAACACTTAGCTAAGGGCTAAAGCATGCTACTAATGTCGTGAAAAAGGAAGTTGCTGTAACTCAGGCAAGCAATGTCCGATCTTCCCCAAACTTCACACGTGTGATAGGTGTTCTGTTCTGAACAAACACCCATTACCAAATTCAGTTATAGTCAATGCACCACCTGCTGGTAACAGGAAGTTACAATGTTAACACTGTTATGGACTCCAAGGGACAAATTAAAACGTGTCAAAAAGAGTTAAATAGGCTGGCAAAATTCTAGAAACACAATAAAACATGCTATCAACATTTAGCTAAGTGTCAAAGCATGCAACTAATGCATTGAATAAGGAAGTTGCTGTAACTCAGGCTAGCAATGTCCGATCTGCCCCAAACTTCAGACATTTGACAAGAGTCCTGTACTGAACACATCAACATGCCCGTACTCCGTTATAGTCATAGGGCCATCTACTGGCAACAGGAAGTGTCATGTGTAACACTGTTATGGACTCCTAGCATGTGTAACAATGTTATGGAGTCCTAGCAACATATTAAAAAGTGCCAGCATGTGATAAATACATTGGCAGCATGCTAGAAACATACTGAAACATGTTAGCAACACTTAGCTAAATGCTAAAGCATCATATTACTGCAGTAAATTAGGAAGTTACTGTAATTCAGGCATACAGTGTTCAATATGCCCCAAATTGAACAAGTTTGATAAGAGTCCTGTCCTGAACACATCAACATGCCCGTATTCGATGATAGTGCCACCTGCTGGCAACAGGAAGTGGCATTTTTAAAACTTTTTATGGACTCCTTGCAAAATAATAAAAGCATCAACAAGTGTTAAATAGGCTGGCAACCTTCTAGAATCATACTAAAACCGCCAGCAACACTTTAGCACTAAGTGCTAAAGCACGCTACTAAAGCAGTGAAAAAGGAAGATGCTGTAACTCAGGCAAGCAATGTCCGATCTGCCCCAAACTTCAAACGTTTGACAAGGGTCCTGTCCTAAATAAATCAACATGCCCATATTCGGTTATAGTCATAGCGCCCCCTGCTGGCAACAGGAAGTGTCATTTTTAACACTTTTATGCACTATTTGCAACACAGTAAAATATGCCATTGTGTGCTACTCATGCTAGAAATATTTTTAAACATTCTAGCAACACTTAATATGTGCAAAATGATGCTATTAATACTATAAGATAGGAAGTTGTTGTAACTAATGTATACATTCCCAATCTGACCCAAACATCACAGGTTTTATAAGAGTATTGGCCTGAACACAACTAAAGGCCAATATTCAATTATAAGTATAGCGCCGCCTGCTGGCAACAGGAAATGACTTATTTTATACTAACTTAAACATGACTTGTCTGATCTGCCCGAAACTTTGCACGTTTGGTAAGAGTCCTGGCCTGAAGACATTTACATGTCGATATTCAGTTATAATCATAGCGCCACCTGTTGGCAGCAGGAAATGTGGCACAATTATTTACTATTTTATAAGCATATGGCCCAACGTTCACTGTTCCTCCTATGGGCACCGGGTGGTTGTGAGCCAGAGTGCGAGGGCCCTTTCATCGCTGCTTGCAGCTTTAATTCATAATTGTTTTTAGGAAGACTCTTTCATTTTCTGAGTGTTTCTCAGGAAACTATTGCACACTTGTTCAGGAAGTAAAGTATCCCGCGCATGCGTAACACTGTCGATATCATTGTTTCCTCAACACACAAGAGAGGCGAGGTTGATTCCACACACTCCTAAAAGTCACAATTAAATTAATAAAAATTAAATATGTAATATTAATTATTATACTGTGCATAATAGCACCAAAATAACAAAAGAATGAAAACTATGCTCAGTTGCGTTGTGTTCTCCATGCGTTTTCCGTATGTGTTTGCAATGATGTAAGGTGACTTCAAACGCACCTAGGTTCGAAACTATTGAGTTTGAGAGCAGACCAATGCTGTGGGCGGCACCGGGAACAATCGTGCTCGGACCACAGCAAACGAGCCCAGTGTAAAAGCCCTCTCAAAGGACTTTATTTTTCTACTCCTTATTTTCTTGCTCTGATTTGTTTTTTGCTCTGGCATTTAATCTACCTTATGTGTTATGTTAATAACTATTTGTCTATTTTTCTAAAATTATACATGTCTCCTGATTTATCATATCTTGCTTTTTATCTCACCAAACATTTCTAATGTGCGATCATATTAAGATGTTTGTCTGTGAGATCTGCGAGATCTCTCATGCGCGCTGCTGAGGCTGTCAGTCAGTCACACACACACACACCACAACGAGCGCGGCGCATGCACAGACATAACAGTATGAAAACTCCCGCTTAATAATAAAGAGTGACGATGGCGAAGAGATTTGCTTAATAATGTTATCGTGCACATTTTATCTTACCAAACATTTCTAATTTGTGATATCATTAAGACGTTTGTCTGTGAAATCTGCGAGATCTCTCATGCGCGCCGCGGAGGCTGTCTGTCAGTCACACACACACACACACACACACACACACAACAAGAACGAGCGCGGCGCACACACACACACAACAAGAACGAGCATGGCGCACACACATGCATAAGGGGTCGTTTACATATCGCGTCTTTTGCGCGCTCAAGTTCGTTATTTCAAATGTAATGGAAGCGACGCGGTCGAGACGCGCACGCGGTGCGATGAGCTTGTTTTTTCCAGGCGCGTCCGCACCGCATCGAGTTTAAAACATCTTAACTTTTCAGAATGCCGCAAGCGCACCGCAGGTCATGTAACTTCCTCACCTTTTCCGTGACAATGTTGAAAGCTCAGCCAAGGTGAAGGAACAGCTGATAGCTGTATGTGGATTTTTAAATTAATTTAGTAACAGTGCTACTGCAAGCAGTTTTAAGTGCTGCAAATCCATTTATCCATTGCTGAAATTTCCGCGTCTTCATGAAGAGAGCAGGTCATGGTTGCTTAGCAACAGCAGACGCATCAGGAGTGCAAGTGTCCGAAGGCTTTGGGGAAAAAAATCAGAAAGCGGAGTGCCTAGCGTTTTCCATGCGTTTTTAGACGCGATATGTGAACGGCCCCTTACAGTAAGAAAACTCCTGCTTAAAACAAAGAGTGACGATGGCGGAGACAGCAAAACGTTCCAAAGTGTGGTTATACTTCACTAGAGTTGATGCAGACAATGCTGGTTGTCATAAGTGCAACAAAATATTTGCATGTAAGGGCAGAAACACAAGCAATCTGTCAAAGCATCTTTCAAAAGTGCATTATGTGCAGACAGAGAAATGCAAAGTTTTCGACTGCCTAACACAACACAAAGTACTGATAAGAATACAGTTAAAGTACCGGACCTTTAAGCAGTATCAGTAAGAGTAGTAATACCGTTAAAACCTTAACGATACCCATCCCTAGTCCCCTCCCTCAAGATGTTCTTATGATGTGACTCAACTTACTGGGCCACCATTTGATCCATTAGCTATGCATAAAGAAGTCAGTCATTTGCTTCGTTGAGAAATCAAATGATTTTTACTTCTCAAAATACAGTATATTTATTTATTTATTTATTTCCTTTAAAATAAGTGCTATAGTAAATTATTATTCTTTATTTAGAAAAGTCAACAAAGTGTGGACAAAATTTTCATTGGATATGTAAAAATAAGTAACGGGTATGTTAATATTAATTTACATTTTTTGATTCTTCAAAAGGATCGGAAGAGCTGCAGGTGTAGATACATCACATTGGTGGCACATGTTGATTTTCAGCATCAAGGTAGTTCACTCTTATGGTCTCCCTCACAGTTATCTTGGCACATATCTGCCAAGCTATCTTTTTTACCTTTTCCTTTCACCTCATACTTCACACCCATTAGCCAGAAATCTGCAACAGCCCACAAACCTCTGCTCATTCAGTCTGTCATGTTTGTTACAGATTGCATCTCCAAAGTACCATTACCAATACAGTCCATAGCAGTGCAGTTGTTTGTACATTCTAACTGTGGAGGGCAAGTAATGTTGGTTGCTCGGCTCTTTTCTGAATACACAGTGGCAGTGTAGGGATGGAGGATTTGGTGTGTCTTTGGAAGCAAAAATTAGAGATACATCCTTTATCAGATTGGTCAAAATGACCAGTTATAGGGCCTCAATTCTGTCCATAGGGAAGACAAAAATAAAGTCTCATTCCTTGCAGAAATGGTGGAGCTCTGTAAATTCTACTGTGGTGTGGGTATAGATGGATCTTTACAGAGTTTATGAGTTTTGGCTATATTTTTGGCAAAAAACTAAATAAAATAAATATTGTATGGGTCAAAATTTTAGTTCCCTTTTGTGGGAACTTCGAACTGCATCCTCTAGGGGCCGCTTTGGGGAGCACCTCGTCGTGACCCGTGTCTGAAGCATACATTGAAAAAACACCAACTTGTTGGCTGGCGACAGCTTCCAACGTCACTACTGGCGGGACTATAAATAAGCACCGGGAGAGCACGTCATTATCTTCTTCATCTTCACTGACTGTTTTGTCTGAAGCGTGCATCTGAAAGAACCGGTAAGGGCGATCTTTCTCTGTTTATCATGGCGACAACTAGCAAGCATTTAGACGATGTGTGCATCCGTGTCGGCGTTATATGACACCCGATGACACATGGGATCTTTGCGTCATTTGTTTGGGTGAAGAGCACGCACGCGATGTCTTTGAGGAGGCAATCTGCGTGCATTGTGAGCGTTTTTTCAATGGAAAAAGCTCCGCTCTCGTTCTTCTCTCTTCTTAAAGAAAAGGGGAAAAAAGCCAGCCATCTGCTTCCCGCGGTTCAGGACCTGTCCGCGTTGTGGCGTGGAAGAAAATGAGCTCGTGGGAATACAGGTGGATCTGTCTGAATGGTTTAAAGAGGGACTTTCCTTTCCTTTTTATTTAAAAAAATAAAAATAAAAAGAAAGAAGGGCGGCGGACGAGAGAGAGCCTCGGGAGGATGATGTTATATCTTTAACACTTTCTGATACTGAGGTTAGTGCTCTACTGGGTTTTTACCCAGGAAAAGCAGGAGATATTTGAGGATGGTGAAAAAGCTGAGGCTGAGCCTTCTCAATTCTCCTGCCCTGCGTATGTAGAGCTGTTGTATGGAAGCACATGGGTAGCGATATTCAATTTGCAATGTAATATGCAAAATGACAATGCAATATGTAAAATGACAATGCAGTTCTGTATTTACATTTACATTTTCCAATACATTTGTGCAACGTTTGGTGCAAAATGAAAATGAAAATTAAATTACATAATTTTCATTTGCCATTTCATACACCAGTTTTAATATGTAAAATGAATACTAATTTTAACACTTTATAAGTTGCAAAATTAAAATGAAAATGTATTACAGAAATGATTAGATATGTATAACATGTTCAAGCAAAAACTGTGGCAAAATTATCATTTAAATGCTGTTTTTCTTAAATGCATTAACACTCACAGTCAAGACACTTACGATTGAATTTTCATTCAGTGTCCCGCAATGAATGTAGCAAAATTCAATGTGCACATTGAAAATGCATTCTGAGCCGATCACGTGTCCGCCCCCTCGCGCCATGTCAATCACTGCGTGAACAAGGCGGGGCTTGCAGAAGGTCTGAGACTCAAATCTCAAGAAGAGGATTCAAGTGAGAGAACATGGACAAGACCGTTGGTCCATGTACGTTTTGATCATTTCGGTTTATGGCTTCAATATTACATTCGCACTTGTGGGCGGCGCTGAAACGCTCCTTTCATCTGATTGGTCGAATCGCTCAACCTTCAGCTCGGTCTTTCCATTCTTTCAGGCAGAATAAAAGTCAGTGCGAGTGAAGCACTGTAATGTCTGAAACCACCGCTCACTGTTAATTAGAATAATATTTGAATCAGATGATGCTGGCCACATAATTCGTGCTGCTGCGTCTTGCAAGAGACCCCGTTAAATTATTTCTAGGTTATAGTGTTGTATAAATATTGTTCCACTGATAAAAACAGTGCAAATAGTTATGTCTCCTTGGATAACAGTGAAGTGGAAATAAATATAGTTAAATTTATGAAATAAAATTAAATAGGATTTTTTGGGAAGGTAAGTCTAGCCAGTTATACAGCAACACGAGTCAGACGAGTCTGAAATTCTGAGCTGAATTTGGTGAAACATTAAAGTTCTAGTCTGTGTCAAATACTCTCATAATAAATAATAATAATAATGTTACCCGTATTTTTCAGTATAAGTTGCATCAGTCCAAAAAAACTTCATGACGAGGAAAAAAAACATATATAAGTCGCATTTATTCAGAACCAAGAGAAAACATTACCGTCTACAGCCACGAGAGGGTGCTCTGGGGTAGGCTACAGGAGCACTGAGCAGCATAGAGCTAATTTTACTATTTTTATTTCAGAAATGTAACAATATTAATTTTTACAATTATTTATTAATGTCACACACACATACCTAGTGCCTTATGACTTAAAAGATGAGAGTGGTAAATGTTACAGACATGGAACTGTTCAGTCTATTATTGATTTTTATTTCCACTTCACTTTTTTCCAAAGAGACAGAACTATTTGCACTGTATTTATCAGTGGGACAATATTCATACAATACTACAACCTAGAAATAATTTGCAGGTCTCAGCAGCACGAATTATGTGCCCAGCTACATCTGATTCAAATATTATGCTAATTAACAGTGAGCGGTGCTTCTTATTCTGCCTGAAAGAAAGAAAAGACCGAGTTGAAGGTTGAGCGATTCGACCAATCAGATGAAAGCAGCGTTTCAGCCCCGCCCACAAGTGTGAATGAAATATTGAAGCCAAAAACCGAAATGATCAAAACGTACACGGACCAACGGTCTTGTCCATGTTCTCTCACTTGAATCCTCTTCTTGAGATTTGAGTCTCAGACCTTCTACAAGCCCCGCCTTGTTCACGCAGTGATTGACGTGTCGGGAGGGGGCGGACACGTGATCGGCTCGGAATGCATTTTCAATGTGCACATTGAATTTTGCTACATTCATTGCGGAAGACTGAGTGAAAATGCAATTGTAAGTGTCTTGACTGTGAGTGTTAATGCATTTAAGAAAAATAGCATTTAAATGATAATTTTGCCACAGTTTTTGCTTGAACATGTTATACATATCTAATCATTTCTGTAATACATTTTCATTTTAATTTTGCAACTTATAAAGCGTTAAAATTAGTTTTCATTTAACATATTAAAACTGGTGTATGAAATGGCAAATGAAAATTATGTAATTTAATTTTCATTTTGCACCAAACGTTGCACAAATGTATTGGAAAATGAAAATGTTAATACAGAAATGCATTGTCATTTTACATATTGCATTGTCATTTTGCATATTACATTCCAAATTGAATATCGCTACCCATGTGCTTCCATACTGTTGGAGGTTATTGAGCGAAAATTACCTTTTGACCATAACTCTCCAGCTCAGGTGAGCCCTTAATTTCTGCATGATTTCCATACAGGGATTAAAAAGAAATGAAAGATGCCGTTTTCTTCTCGCATCCATCGGTTTGGGCATGAAAGTAATCTGCCGACATGGAGGTGATGCGCAAAAGCGGCTATGAGGGAATGCCCCTTGTAGAAAGAGCTAAAAGTTTTATAAATAATTTATAAATAATTTTTATCTTTGAATTTTTTTTTTCTTTCTGCAGGGGAAACATCCTCTCTTAATCTCCCTCCTTGCCATTTAAGCCCCTTCAGAAAATCATCTCGCTTAAATGGCAAGGCATACGCAGTAGCAGGTCAGGCTGTGGCTTTATTACACACAATGCTGGTGCTTCAAGCATATCAGACTGATCTGCTAAGAGACCTGGATAGAGGCAGGGGCCTTTTTCTGATCAGGTAGCTGAGCTGTGCCGCACCACGGATCTCTCTCCGTGCTACCAAGCAGGCCGCCTCTGCCATGGGCAGGACTATGGGGGCCATGGTGGCAGCGGAGAGACATCTGTGGATGAACCTGACAGACATCCAGAGGAAAGAAAATGCTTTCTTCTCGATGCTCTGGTTTCGCCTTCTGAGCTTTTCGGTATTTCCGGTGAGTTGCGATTTGAGAAGTTAAGGGAGACGAAGGCGCACTCTGCTGCTTTCAGATCCTTTTTTCCACGAAGGTCCAGGTCTGAGCCCGAACAATATAGGGGTCCTGGCCTGTCTCGATCTGAGGATCAAAGACGGGCACAGAAGGCTAGTGTCGCAACTCGCGCTCCTCCCCCACCTGCGGGCAGGGGTTAGAGGAATCGTGGGTCACGAGGAGGTAAGCAGAACCTAAGGGGTATGATCTAGACGAGGCAACGTTCTCGTCCGAATCGGACTGAGGTATCTACTCGTTCCCTTTGGGGATTTTTAATCCTCTGGAGTCTAAGAGGTT
This sequence comes from Carassius carassius, assembly GCF_963082965.1. Taxonomy (NCBI): domain Eukaryota; kingdom Metazoa; phylum Chordata; class Actinopteri; order Cypriniformes; family Cyprinidae; genus Carassius; species Carassius carassius. Next base: position 28,427,123 of record NC_081783.1, read on the forward strand.
ATCAGGAAAAAATAGCCTCATAACGCATATATGCGTTAATTGACTTCAGAGGGTTAACTTCTGCTTTTATCCTCCCCTTCCTAATTCCCCTGAAACCACCAGCTCTCCACCTGATCGAGGTTAGGTGGAAACCTCTCGCATAACAGTCTCCTATGCTGGACCAATAATGTTTATATGGTTCTATGTTCATAGCAACCACCTGACTGATGGTCCAGAATAAAAGGAGGCGCCCCTTGAGCGGGGCTCCAGCGCAGGAGGGTGGGTGAGTAAATGTAACCCTCTCTGTATATACGTATGTGTATTTAACTGCTGGTGGTTACGTGTCTACTAATAAACTCTGTGAGTTTCCTTTGCAGTGCTCAGTTACAGTGTTTACTAAACACTCGCAAGCACCAGCCATCCGTCTTCATGTTCCGGTATTAGGCGGCTGAGATCACAGGTTTCTGAGGGAGCCTCCTTGATCATCAGGCCTGGCACAGCACTGCAGGGAATTTCATGGATGTCCAGCCAGGTCACCCCGAGGGGTCTCCTGGCCGCTTAGGGGTGATGTCGCATCTAGCGGGAAGTGGAGGTGGCAGTTACAGAAGTCTTCTTGTATAAGCTGCCTCAGGTGATGCTCCCCTTACCTGAGGTTTGTAAAATTGAGCTTGCCTCTCCCGTGAGATTCAGCGCCTCTGCGATGCTTAGGAACCTTTAAGTACACACGCTAAGCTTTGTGTACTTTCTCAAAACCACAAGGTGGTCAGTGTGCACGTGAACACTTTGTGCACTTTCTAAAAATCCACAAGTGGTAACTTTGCTTGCAAGACTCTGCAAACTTTCTGAAATCTTGTACGATAAGGGTTACGCGCTCCGCTTCGTTCCCTTTCTTGAGATGATTAGACCTTGGTTCCTTGGGCTCCATTCAGCCAGTGTGTATTTGTTTATACACCTCAAGCATCGCTTCCCTCAACATGAGGGGCTATTTGGGTGATTCTCGTGGTAACTTAGCAGTGCTCCCCTTTTTCCAAAAAAGGGTCTCCTATGAGCGCGCTACTCTGAGCTCGGAGTTCTCCTCTCATATGAGACTGAGTTCTCTGTTTTTTTCCCCAGAGCACTCCAGTATTGTTTCCATAGATTGAGGTGATGACTCTCAATCATACTGTTTTGAGATGCAACATTTTATCTATGAGCTGCTCTATCAGAGTGCCACGAGAGCCTCTCCTTAGAACAGTATTTGAAAATCCATGCTATGGTAAGTGTGCACGTGAAGTCTTTGCACACTTTCTGAAATCCACACTGTGGTAAGTTCGCACGCTAGTATTCTGCGTTCTTTCTAAAATCCTATATGGTGAGGGCTTTGTGCGGTTGCTTCGTGCCCTTTCTTGAGTTGGTAAAAGCCCCGTTCATCTTGGGCGCCACTCCACCTATGTATCCTCGGATACCTATCTAAACAGGGTGTTGTTACTAGAGAACTGTTGAGACAGCTCTTTCAGCAAGCTTATGCGTAAGCTAGCGGTAGCCCCTGTGTGACAGGCAAGACTTGGTAGAAATGCTAGGTTCTTAGCCTTTCCCTTTAAAGGAATCTTTCCTGATTCCAAGCCTTCAGCTCTACCCTGGGCCGAGGCCCTAACAATTAAGTTGGGTATGTAGCTTAGGCCTTTTGGCCGTAAGGGGTACTGTCACAGACAGCCATCTAACGTCCCAGGGGCAACTCCCATGGAAATGGTAAAGTTGGTACTTAGTGCTCGCCATGATTCTGGCCTGCACTCCCCTCAGCATGGCGGTGTGGGTATACTTTTCCCCAAAGCGGCCCCTAGAGGATGCAGTTCGAAGTTCCCTCGAAAGAGAACTGTCTCAGGTTACATATGTAACCATAGTTCCCTGAGTAGGGAACGAGACACTGCGTCCTCTAGCTCCCTGCCATGCTTCGGACGCAAGCTTCAGACGAAGAAGATAATGACATGCTCTCCCGGTGCTTATTTATAGTCATGCCGGTAGTGACGTCGGAGGCTGTAGCCGGCCAACAAGTTGGTGTTTTTTCAATGTGTGCTTCAGACACGGGTCACGACGAGGTGTTCCCCAAAGCGGCCCCTAGAGGATGCAGTGTCTCGTTCCCTACTCAGGGAACTATGGTTACATACGTAACCTGAGACAGATTTTTCTTTTATACCAAAAATCATTAAGATATTAAACCTCTGGAGTCGATTAACGCGGATACGCGTTATGAGTCATTTTCTCCTGATAACCCCGAAAAGAACTTAAATTACACTTTCAGTTTTAATCGTACAGATAAGAGCAATACATCAATCGAATATGTAAAGGGTCTACTTTTTTGGATACAGACATAATAACAACAAAACTTTGGGCACTCATAAAATAAAGATAACAAACAAGGTGTGCTGTTTGCAGCCTTTGTCTGCGCTGATCTTCATTTACAAACACGTCATTAAAATGAACTGTAACTCTGTGAATACTCAACGAAGAGACATGAAAGAGATATCTATAGAAAGCTTGACATTTCTACTTTTAAACTAAATAATTGCTGCTGAAAACAGATATTCTGTGTTAAAGTAATCCATATGAAAAAAACCCGATGTCCGTTTTTCAAGTCTCCCTTCATTATATCTAATGTGACCACGCCCCCACTCTGAATGCGCTATTCAGATTCAAACTGAAGCGCGCGGCTTGAGAACGCCCACACAAAAGAAAAAACAGCGAGACTGTTCTTCAAGTTCTTTTATTTTACTGTTTGCTTCGCAATGAGAGGAATAAGACATAATTCACCCCGAAAAGATGTGATGTGGTTGAGGATTTGAGAAATGGATTTCCTCCGAAAAAATAGAATGAAGCACGTTATTCAGCAGAGAACATAAACATGAGTAAGTCTCTTTTTATTTATTTATATACTTGTACTAGTTTTCACATAACGTGTAAACATTTTACTACAACCCGAATTCCGGAAAAGTTGGGACGTTTTTTAAATTTTAATAAAATGAAAACTAAAGGAATTTCAAATCACATGAGCCAATATTTTATTCACAATAGAACATAGATAACGTAGCAAATGTTTAAACTGAGAAATTTTACACTTTTATCCACTTAATTAGCTCATTTAAAATTTAATGCCTGCTACAGGTCTCAAAAAAGTTGGCACGGGGGCAACAAATGGCTAAAAAAGCAAGCAGTTTTGAAAAGATTCAGCTGGGAGAACATCTAGTGATTAATTAAGTTAATTGATATCAGGTCTGTAACATGATTAGCTATAAAAGCTTTGTCTTAGAGAAGCAGAGTCTCTCAGAAGTAAAGATGGGCAGAGGCTCTCCAATCTGTGAAAGACTGCGTAAAAAAATTGTGGAAAACTTTAAAAACAATGTTCCTCAACGTCAAATTGCAAAGGCTTTGCAAATCTCATCATCTACAGTGCATAACATCATCAAAAGATTCAGAGAAACTGGAGAAATCTCTGTGCGTAAGGGACAAGGCCGGAGACCTTTATGTGATGCCCGTGGTCTTCGGGCTCTCAGACGACACTGCATCACTCATCGGCATGATTGTGTCAATGACATTACTAAATGGGCCCAGGAATACTTTCAGAAACCACTGTCGGTAAACACAATCCGCCGTGCCATCAGCAGATGCCAACTAAAGCTCTATCATGCAAAAAGGAAGCCATATGTGAACATGGTCCAGAAGCGCCGTCGTGTCCTGTGGGCCAAGGCTCATTTAAAATGGACTATTTCAAAGTGGAATAGTGTTTTATGGTCAGACGAGTCCAAATTTGACATTCTTGTTGGAAATCACGGACGCCGTGTCCTCCGGGCTAAAGAGGAGGGAGACCTTCAAGCATGTTATCAGCGTTCAGTTCAAAAGCCAGCATCTCTGATGGTATGGGGGTGCATAAATGCATACGGTATGGGCAGCTTGCATGTTTTGGAAGGCTCTGTCAATGCTGAAAGGTATATAAAGGTTTTAGAGCAACATATGCTTCCCTCCAAACAACGTCTATTTCAGGGAAGGCCTTGTTTATTTCAGCAGGACAATGCAAAACCACATACTGCAGCTATAACAACAGCATGGCTTCGTCGTAGAAGAGTCCGGGTGCTAACCTGGCCTGCCTGCAGTCCAGATCTTTCACCTATAGAGAACATTTGGTGCATCATTAAACTAAAAATACGTCAAAGACGACCACGAACTCTTCAGCAGCTGGAAATCTATATAATGCAAGAATGGGACCCAATTCCAACAGCAAAACTCCAGCAACTCATAGCCTCAATGCCCAGACGTCTTCAAACTGTTTTGAAAAGAAAAGGAGATGCTACACCATGGTAAACATGCCCCGTCCCAACTATTTTGAGACCTGTAGCAGAAATCAAAATTGAAATGAGCTCATTTTGTGCATAAAATTGTAAACTTTCTCAGTTTAAACATTTGCTATGTTATCTATGTTCTATTGTGAATAAAATATTGGCTCATGTGATTTGAAAGTCTTTTAGTTTTCATTTTATTAAAATTTAAAAAACGTCCCAACTTTTCCGGAATTTGGGTTCTAGTTAGACTTTTTCAAAGACTTTTTCCAAACTATAATTCCTGACTAAATGTATAATCAAGTGATACATTATGAAGTTTCAATAACAATATACAATATATACAATTCAAAAGCTTGATGTAAATAATATAAATGTAACAAATAAATGTAACTGTTACAAATGTAACAAAAAATTGTGTTTTTTTTATTTATCCCCCCTAAAAAACCTGAAAAAATATTCTCAGCTCTTTTCAACATTAATAATAATAATAATGATAATAAAAATTACATTACATTTTTTTTGTAGAAAATAAGATTGTTAAAAGGATTTCTGAAGCAGTGTGTGACTGGTGTAATGATGCCAAAAATTAGTTTGAAAGTCAGCTTTGATTGTTCCTGATAAACTGATTAACTGCTCCCCCAAGTGGATATTAAACTATGTTGTGGGATAATTAAATATATTCTAAATAAACTACAAACATAAAATTATATAGATTTATTTTGTCTTCACATTCTTTCTTGTAACTCCTTCCTCTTAGTGGCACAGATGACTGAATGGCTCATTATGCAGCTCATTATGCAGGCCTTTGTCTTCTCAGGTGTAAATCACAATGATAATTATGATAGTGGACGCCTACTCGCATATGACTTTTACCAACAAAAAGTGTCTTAAAATGTAAATCAATATATTGTTTTCTGTAAGTGAGTAAACAAGATGATTTTCACATAATTTAGAAAGAAAAATTCTAGGCTACAAGCTCCAGTTCTCAAAAATCCCGGGAACCATTGTTCTTTATGTGTTTTTTGCCTTTTTCAAGTGTTTTAACATTTTTAGTTTTTCACTAACCACGCATAACATTTTTTTTCTCAAAAACACAATCATGCACGTACAATAATTTCACATATTATTACAGCCCAGTTTGTGCTGATTACAGTGAGATTAGACTTTACCCATTTAGATATTTATAAGAAACTGAAAAAAGCACAAATGTCAGGGCATGACAAAACTTCTCCAGACCCCAGAAATACCCTTAGACTTCAGAGGGTTAAGTAAAGATCATGTTCCATGAAGATATTTTGTAAATTTCTTACCATATATATTAAAACTTAAATTTCTCAGGATTTAGATTTTGTTGCACACTCAGATTCAAGATTTTCAAATAGTTAATGTAACAAATTAAACCTTCATAATCATCGGGAAGAAGGAGGCGGGAATCGGCGGACAATCAAATGAGATTTTAATAATCAAAATAAATAGAAAACAGCGCGTCAGCCCCTCACGGACGACTGACACGCACAAATAAAAATCAAAACACAAATTAAATCCAGGCCTGGTCCTCTCTCGTCCTTCACTGTCGTCGCTCCTGTTTTATATCCTTCCATCTCCTCCGTGGGACTCGAGACCAGTGGGTCGAGCAGGTGTCGCTCATTTCCAATCACTCCAACGGCCTCGCTCCTGATCCCACGTCTCTTGGCCCTGCCCCACTCGTCACATACCCCCATCGCCCCTCGCAGGCTGGGGGGTACTCCCAAGACTGCGCTCTACCACCCCCCCCACCAACCCCGTGGGGGACCGCTCACGTTGACCTGCGGAAACCTGGGGGTAGGACAGACGAGGCAAGAGAAAAGAAGACGGAAGGAGGAGCGAGAGAGGGGTGAGAGGAGGAAAAAAAATAAATCCGGTTCCCAGACGCACTGCTGCTCGGACGTCCACCAGCTGGGTGATCTTCTCCGCGGTGCCTTGCGGTGGCACTGGACGGCCCTCGGCGGATGGCACGACACTCCTCCGCCGCCCGGTGGATGGCAACGGCTCCTCCGATTTTGGGCAGCTGGCAGGAGTCCCCCATTCCCTGCCCCTCCGGATGCCTTCACGCAGGCAGCGTTCAAATCCAGGCCTGGTCCTCTCTCGTCCTTCACTGTCGTCGATCCTGTTTTATATCATTCCATCTCCTCCGTGGGACTCGAGACCAGTGGGTCGAGCAGGTGTCGCTCATTTCCAATCACTTCACAGGCCTCACTCCTGTTCCCACGTCTCTCGGCCCCGCCCCACCCCACTCGTCACAGTTATCTTGGCTAAACATTGTCATATCCTAACGAACCATACATCAATGGAAAGCTTATTTATTCAGCCTTTACATGTCGTATAAATCTTATTTTCAGAAAATTTACCTGTTTTTGTGGTCCAGGGTCACAAATGCAAGAGTCTTTTATAGGTAAACCTTTATCTGGTCAGTTGTTTTGCAATGCAGTAGCAGTAATAACTGCACAAAATGGTTTACACCAACCATCAAATCCACTCTGAGAGAGCAGTTCCTTAAAGCAGAGTTGTGCAGTTTCCACCAGTAGTCTCACCAAACAGATGACAGGCAAATATCACGTTTTCAAGATTCAAATTCAAGATTTTTTATTCGTCACATACACAATTATATAGAGCATATATAACCAGCAGTGAAATGTGATTCAAGTCCGCTCCATGGACAGTGCAAGTCTGGTGGTTACAAAAATATATAAAGTATAAAAATATATATAAAAATATATAATTAATAATAATTAGTGACAAAATTTGGGCTGGTTTGGGGTCAGTTTGGCGGTTTTCAAAAATATAAATTGTTGACATTGAAAATGATGCATATGTTTTTTTGAGGGTATCGGTAAATCAACTGTAAATCAATCAAATGTTTTGACGATGACTGCTTGCATAACCTATTTTAATCATATTCGGTAATTGTCTTTAATGTATTTGCCACCATTTGATCCATGGGAAATTTATCTAACGTTATTAATTAGTTTTAAGGAGTTAAAATGCTCTTAACACCTTTGACTGACATGTTGTATCACATTATTTTGTTAGTTAAAGTTTTTGGGCGGTTTTTTGTTGGAGTGGGCGGGTTTTTGTGAGCTTTTGGGCTGGAAATCGTCCATCCAATCTGGCAACACTGGCTGCTCAGACAATACAGAGACTCAGAAGATATTGCAGCAGCTCCGTGTCCTGTGTCTTTTATTAACTCTATATCTCCCCTAACCAGGTATAAATTGTAGTGGAAATACACTTTATATAATCAAGGCTGTAAAAAATGGCAAGTGTCATTGTTTGAAGTGTATTCATTGTGTATATATGTTTAAAAGTTCGGTTCAAGTTTCGCATGTGTATCACGTGTACAACTGGTGAATGCTAAACTGATGGCAGAGACCATGCAGTCATAGAAATGTGAAAACGGAGTGAATGAATACCATATTGGTGTTTTTGAGAATTTTAAAATTAATTTACAGGTGACAGTGCTTAAAGAAAAGTAATATGTTGGTTCATAAGAGAAAGTGTAAAATGTGTTCATACTAATGGTGTGTAAAGAGATAATTAGTTTTGCTGACATGCTATAGATCTTGAGCTAATTTAAGAAGTTTAAAAGAGTTGAAGATATGGTAAACGACACATATGTTTAAAATGTAGAGTATCACGTGAATATTGTATGCAATATACAGTACGTAGTAGTATTAATTTGCATTGAAAATCAAGTTTCTGTTGAAATTATTTGTTCATTTGGTGGAAACGGTACCTGTTGAGAAGCTGTATGTGAGTAATTCTATATACAACCCGAATTCCGGAAAAGTTGGGACGTTTTTTAAATTTTAATAAAATGAAAACTAAAAGACTTTCAAATCACATGAGCCAATATTTTATTCACAATAGAACATAGATAACATAGCAAATGTTTAAACTGAGAAAGTTTACAATTTTATGCACAAAATGAGCTCATTTCAATTTTGATTTCTGCTACAGGTCTCAAAATAGTTGGGACGGGGCATGTTTACCATGGTGTAGCATCTCCTTTTCTTTTCAAAACAGTTTGAAGACGTCTGGGCATTGAGGCTATGAGTTGCTGGAGTTTTGCTGTTGGAATTTGGTCCCATTCTTGCCTCATATAGATTTCCAGCTGCTGAAGAGTTCGTGGTCGTCTTTGACGTATTTTTTGTTTAATGATGCACCAAATGTTCTCTATAGGTGAAAGATCTGGACTGCAGGCAGGCCAGGTTAGCACCCGGACTCTTCTACGACGAAGCCATGCTGTTGTTATAGCTGCAGTATGTGGTTTTGCATTGTCCTGCTGAAATAAACAAGGCCTTCCCTGAAATAGACGTTGTTTGGAGGGAAGCATATGTTGCTCTAAAACCTTTATATACCTTTCAGCATTCACAGAGCCTTCCAAACATGCAAGCTGCCCATACCGTATGCACTTATGCACCCCCATACCATCAGAGATGCTGGCTTTTGAACTGAACGCTGATAACATGCTGGAAGGTCTCCCTCCTCTTTAGCCCGGAGGACACGGCGTCCGTGATTTCCAACAAGAATGTCAAATTTGGACTCGTCTGACCATAAAACACTATTCCACTTTGAAATAGTCCATTTTAAATGAGCCTTGGCCCACAGGACACGACGGCGCTTCTGGACCATGTTCACATATGGCTTCCTTTTTGCATGATAGAGCTTTAGTTGGCATCTGCTGATGGCACGGCGGATTGTGTTTACCGACAGTGGTTTCTGAAAGTATTCCTGGGCCCATTTAGTAATGTCATTGACACAATCATGCCGATGAGTGATGCAGTGTCGTCTGAGAGCCCGAAGACCACGGGCATCACATAAAGGTCTCCGGCCTTGTCCCTTACGCACAGAGATTTCTCCAGTTTCTCTGAATCTTTTGATGATGTTATGCACTGTAGATGATGAGATTTGCAAAGCCTTTGCAATTTGACGTTGAGGAACATTGTTTTTAAAGTTTTCCACAATTTTTTTACGCAGTCTTTCACAGATTGGAGAGCCTCTGCCCATCTTTACTTCTGAGAGACTCTGCTTCTCTAAGACAAAGCTTTTATAGCTAATCATGTTACAGACCTGATATCAATTAACTTAATTAATCACTAGATGTTCTCCCAGCTGAATCTTTTCAAAACTGCTTGCTTTTTTAGCCATTTGTTGCCCCCGTGCCAACTTTTTTGAGACCTGTAGCAGGCATTAAATTTTAAATGAGCTAATTAAGTGGATAAAAGTGTAAAATTTCTCAGTTTAAACATTTGCTATGTTATCTATGTTCTATTGTGAATAAAATATTGGCTCATGTGATTTGAAATTCCTTTAGTTTTCATTTTATTAAAATTTAAAAAACGTCCCAACTTTTCCGGAATTCGGGTTGTATTTTATTTCCCCATATACTGTGTTTTTCCTCTAAAAGAGATATGTTGTTATACATTTTATATGACACATGAGAATGCAGAATTATTTGCATTAATGTCAGACAATACAGAGACTCAGAAGATATTGCAGCAGCTCCGTTTCCTGTGTCTTTGATTAACTCTATATCTCCCCTAACCAGGCGGTCAGGGTACTACACAATTATTAAAGAATGAAACACAAAAATAAAAAATATACATAAATATAGCTATGAAAGAATGAAATAAAAATAAACAATAAAAATATAAGAATAAAATATAGAAAAATATGTATACTCTAGAATTAAATATAGAATGGAAAACAATGTGCATGAAAGTACACTGTATCTTAAATATTAAGATACCCGGGGATGTACAAGAGGCTATGTGCATTATACTGTAGTCTTATATGTTAAGATACACAGGAATGTACAAGAGGCAAATGTGCAAACAGGTTGACACTTTCAGTATGTCAATGTGAGGTAGATAATAATGAATATATTACTGATAAAGGGAATATTAGTGGAGACATGAAGATGTTAAGGGGCTGGTTTTGAGTTTAGGAGCCTGATGGCCTGGGGGAAAAAAACTCGTCCTAAGTCTAAGAAGAAAGTTTAGAAGGTTTTCAGGATTGCTGGTGAGACCCTGAATTTCCTTAGCTGTCGCATATGGTACAGTCTTTGCCTGGCTTTATTAACCTAAGTTTGAATGTCAATGTCAATGTCACCTTTATTTATATAGCGCTTTAAACAAAATACATTGCGTCAAAGCAACTGAACAACATTCATTAAGAAAACAGTGTCAATAATGCAAAAATGAGAGTTAAAGGCAGTTCATCATTGGATTCAGTTATGTCATCTCTTTTCAGTTAAATAGTGTCTGTGCATTTATTTGCAATCAAGTCAACGATATCGCTGTAGATGAAGTGTCCCCAACTAAGCAAGCCAGAGGCGACAGCGGCAAGGAACCGCAACTCCATCGGTGACAGAATGGAGAAAAAAACCTTGGGAGAAACCAGGCTCAGTTGGGGGGCCAGTTCTCCTCTGACCAGACGAAACCAGTAGTTCAATTCCAGGCTGCAGCAAAGTCAGATTGTGCAGAAGAATCATCTGTTTCCTGTGGTCTTGTCCTGGTGCTCCTCTGAGACAAGGTCTTTACAGGGGATCTGTATCTGGGGCTCTAGTTGTCCTGGTCTCCGCTGTCTTTCAGGGATGTAGAGGTCCTTTCTAGGTGCTGATCCACCATCTGGTCTGGATACGTACTAGATCCGGGTGACTGCAGTGACCCTCTGATCTGGACACAGACTGGATCTGGTGGCCACGGTGACCTCGGAACAAGAGAGAAACAGACAAATATTAGCGTAGATGCCATTCTTCTAATGATGTAGCAAGTACATAGGTTGTTATGGGAAGTGTTTCCGGTTCCGGTTTACCTAATTAATGCAGCCTAAAAATCCTTTAACGGATTTGGATAATAAAAGCATATTAGTATGTTATGTGTATGCCAGGTTAAAGAGATGGGTCTTTAATCTAGATTTAAACTGCAAGAGTGTGTCTGCCTCCCGAACAATGTTAGGTAGGTTATTCCAGAGTTTGGGCGCCAAATAGGAAAAGGATCTGCCGCCTGCAGTTGATTTTGATATTCTAGGTATTATCAAATTGCCTGAGTTTTGAGAACGTAGCGGACGTAGAGGATTATAATGTAAAAGGAGCTCATTCAAATACTGAGGTGCTAAACCATTCAAGGCTTTATAAGTAATAAGCAATATTTTAAAATCTATGCGATGCTTGATAGGGAGCCAGTGCAGTGTTGACAGGACCGGGCTAATATGGTCATACTTCCTGGTTCTAGTAAGAACTCTTGCTGCTGCATTTTGGACTAGCTGTAGTTTGTTTACTAAGCGTGCAGAACAACCACCCAATAAAGCATTACAATAATCTAACCTTGAGGTCATAAATGCATGGATTAACATTTCTGCATTTGACATTGAGAGCATAGGCCGTAATTTAGATATATTTTTGAGATGGAAAAATGCAGTTTTACAAATGCTAGAAACGTGGCTTTCTAAGGAAAGATTGCGATCAAGTAGCACACCTAGGTTCCTAACTGATGATGAAGAATTGACAGAGCAACCATCAAGTCTTAGACAGTGTTCCAGGTTATTACAAGCAGAGTTTTTAGGTCCTATAATTAACACCTCTGTTTTTTCAGAATTTAGCAGTAAGAAATTACTCGTCATCCAGTTTTTTTATATCGACTATGCAATCCATTCGTTTTTCAAATTGGTGTGTTTCACCGGGCTGCGAAGAAATATAGAGCTGAGTATCATCAGCATAACAGTGAAAGCTAACACCATGTTTCCTGATGATATCTCCCAAGGGTAACATATAAAGCGTGAAGAGTAGCGGCCCTAGTACTGAGCCTTGAGGTACTCCATACTGCACTTGTGATCGATAGGATACATCTTCATTCACTGCTACGAACTGATGGCGGTCATATAAGTACGATTTAAACCATGCTAATGCACTTCCACTGATGCCAACAAAGTATTCAAGTCTATGCAAAAGAATGTTGTGGTCAATTGTGTCAAACGCAGCACTAAGATCCAATAAAACTAATAGAGAGATACACCCACAATCAGATGATAAGAGCAGATCATTTGTAACTCTAAGAAGAGCAGTCTCAGTACTATGATATGGTCTAAATCCTGACTGGAAATCCTCACATATACCATTTTTCTCTAAGAAGGAATATAATTGTGTGGATACCACCTTTTCTAGTATCTTGGACAGAAAAGGGAGATTCGAGATTGGTCTATAATTAACTAGTTCTTTGGGGTCAAGTTGTGGTTTTTTGATGAGAGGCTTAATAACAGCCAGTTTGAAGGTTTTGGGGACATGTCCTAATGACAATGAGGAATTAATAATAGTCAGAAGAGGATCTATGACTTCTGGAAGCACCTCTTTCAGGAGCTTAGATGGTATAGGGTCTAACATACATGTTGTTGGTTTAGATGATTTAACATGATTTAACATTTTGAATGTGGATAGTCAATTGGAGATGTTTATACTGAGGTACTTGAATCTGCTCATCCTCTCCACAGGGGTCCTGCTGATCATAAGAGGAGTATAGGGCTGCTGCTGTCTCTTTCTGAAGTCAACAGTCAGCTCTTTAATTTTGCTCACATTCAGAGAGAGACAGTTGTCCTGGCACCATGATGTTAGTTTCTCTACCTCATCCAAGTATGCGGCCTCATTATTGTTGTGAACAAGTCCCAGATCCACAGTATCATCAGCAAATTTGATTATAGATGTGGAGCTGTGCGAAGGCATGCAGTCATGTGTGTAGAGAGAGTAGAGCAGGGGACTTAGGCCACAGCCTTGTGGGGCTCCTACGTGCAGGGCGATGGAGCTGGAGGTGTACTGGCCTACTTTCACCACTTGAGGTCTGCCGGTGAGGAAATCAAGAATCCATTGGCGGAGTGGAGAATTCAGGCTGAGGTCCATGAGTTTGTAAGCTAGCTTTATGGGGACTAAAAAATAAATAGCAACCTTACATAGTTCCTGTTATTGCTGTCAACGTGCATGAGGGAAGATTGTAAGATGTGAGAGATGTCATCATCAGTGGATCTGTTGGGGCGACAGGCAAACTGAAGAGGTTCTGAAGTATACGGGATGGAGGAGCAGATGTGGTTTTTAACCACATGTGGCTTTCAACCCATTACTTTTCTAGATTGCTCCAGGACTCATTTCATGTATTTTTTATATCAAATAAAAAAAATATTTAAGTGTGGTAAAAAAAAAATTCAAGGCACTTTAGTGTCTATAACTTTTAATATTTTTAAGCACTATCAAATATGGTTGAGTCGAAATATCATTTAAATAGATGAGTTATAAAAAATTCACCCCCCCCCCCTCACAGTTGTCATGAAGGGCAAAATTAGCTATATAGACCAAAATCATTTTTTGCACCAGGCTGTAAACATATTTTTTTCTGCTGTAAAGTTGGGCATTTTAACATGGGGAGTCTATGGGACTCACTCCCTTTTGCAGCCAGCCTCAAGCGACCAGTCGATGAATTGACCGGATACATGTTGGTAAAAATTAGGCATAACTTGTCTGAGGTTGGCTTTGTTAAAGTCCCCAGTGATAATAATAGCAGCGTCAGGATGTTTGTTGATGTTGCTGGTGAAGTCGCATCGTGAAGTTTTAGACAAAGGATGTTACTGTCTCTTAATGTCCCATTGGAAACTTATCCTGGCTCTAAGATCGTCCATCTTATTTTCCAGAGACTGGACATTTGCGAGCAGAATACTAGACAGAGGAGGGCTGTGAGCTCTTTTCCTCTGTTGCGGATCCCAGCGCGATACCCATTGTGTTTCTTGATCCATCGCCTCGGGTGGTTATTCAGGTGGCCATTGTTCATCTCGGCGTTCCGGAGAATCTCAGATGGCCATGATGGGTTGAGGGATAAAGTGTCCTGAAACAGGTTAGTAAAGCAGTGTCCAATGTCCAAAAGTGTTCCTTTGTCGTAAGTGATCAATGCAGAGGTTATGTGTGTAAAAAGAAAAAACAAAAGTAGGTAAAAAAGTAAATAAAAATACAATCTAAGCAGAGCGACCTGGACGGCGACCAGACTCGGTGGCTCCATCTTTACATCTTTACAAAGGTTTAGGAAACCTTTCAAACAGTTTTGCTAAACACTCACCTTGGTAATACAAACCATTTGAATCACTGTAATGCACAAGATACATTTTTAGAAGACTTCAATTTACGTACCAAAATATTGACTCATCTTGCACTTTTGGGAGTGTCCAATATTTTTGTCAAATGGAATGCCTTGTAGAACGATGCCTTCTCACTGTTTCCACCATTGTCAACAAATCTGGAGAGAGCTATTCTTTAGCACTCGTGACAAAAACATGGCACACTGGCACAAAAAAAATAAAATAATAAAAAATAACCAAACAACCAGGCTGAGTCTACTGGCGGTAGGACCACTTAATGGCTTTTCCAAAAGCGCAATCCTACTCACACGTTACACTGCACTTGGGTCACACACGCAGGCACTCCAAAAGTGTCATCCACTGCAGGACTACCAGCATCACAAGGCAAGAGAATTATTTTTTTGGTAAAACCCCCCAAAAAAATATTCAAAAAAGTATCACAACCAAAATACAAATATACAATAATCTAGTTCGGCGACAAAACACCAGGTGAGAAAAAAAAAATCTATATATATATATAAAATACACCATTTAAACTAAAGAATAACAAAAAGATAGAGCTGGTGCAGCGCACACACACACACGTTATCGTACAACTAACAGCCAGTTTATAGCTTTTTCTATCACTCTAAAAGTAGATGATACAAATCCTGTTTATTTGCTGCTGGCCCACAACGTGATCACAGTGATGCAGAAGACAGCACAAACTCTGTGATGGTCAGCGATGAGGAGAATAGCGCCAACACCGTGGCTGTCAAGGTGGACTCCAATTCATGCAAAAGCACAATCACTGAAGAAACGAGAGGGAGATCGTGCCAAAGACCAGATAAAAAGACCGGATAAAATGCACCATCAGAAAAATACTGATAAGAACGCTAAAATTTCAGATGACAACACATCAGTAGTGTTCCAAACATACAATTTAAACGTAGCCGCTACCAGCACATACCTGAGGCGCTAGTGGATGACGCAAGAGAGGGAGGACGAGATATGATGCATTTCAGGGTACAGCCAACCAGCATTAAATAGCCCATACTCTTCCCTGATAGGACACAACCACTGTCACTCATAACTAATTCTTTCACACATACAAGGTTTATGCAGTGGGATACAAACATAAGGCCTCAGGAGGGGAAATGGCCAAAATAACAAACAAAAGGAACTCTAAATGAGGGTTTGTGAAAATACCTTACCTAGATTTAATAAAAGAAAAAAGAAATACAAAACAGACTATTCCCTTAATCACTCTAGTTAAACACAAGAGAAAACATAGATTATCAAATTAATGGGCATCCTCCAGCTACAAATGATCTTACAATAAAAAAAAATAAAATAAAAAAAGAGCAGTTGACGAACATAATCTTGAAGGTAACTGGCCACACAGGTCAACTGCATACAACTAGGGGGTTTACTGTAACACTCTCCTGCTGTTTAATGGCAACTATTCACACAGAGTTACCATACTTGCATAGAATTTAGCACACAGCATTCCTTTTTTAGTGTTCACACAACCCAACAAGTTACAACATACACACTGAAAGAGACAAGTGCTGGGACCAGAAGATGAAGTCTCTCTCTCCATTTTTGGCTTTTTATATAGTTTTCCACTCACACCTTAACAATTCAGATGGCACTCCCAACCTGTGACATGGATAGGAGGAGCAACAGAGAAGCACAAAACAGAAAACATACAGAGACAAGCACTACATCTTATACCAGCAAATGACGTAACAAGTGTGTCACACAAGAATAGTGTTTGAGCATCACTGATGTCTGAAATTCTATGCTCCACCCACTGAGAATTCATTGGTTCAAAGTCCTACTTCACATAACTGTACAATAAGGAAACATGTCACATTGCTCCTAAGACATTTTAACTCTTTCTTTTGTGCTGCACTGTAGAAAGAAAATAAGCCAATTTAATTTGGAGCGATTATATACAGAGTAAATGAGCATGTGTGAGTGAATGATAAAATTCTCAGTTTTGGGAAAACTATTGCCCAGGCAGAAACAGAATGTCTTGCTCCCTCTGTTCCACTGTGCACAATGTGATAAATATTGGAAAGGTGGAGACCATTTGAAAACCAATAAATGCCAGTCACCAAGTGTCTCTAACAAGATTCATTATGCTAATTACAACTCTAATGTCACAAAATGGCTTGCCCAAGTCACACTTTTTTTTTGTAATTTCTAAACATTGAGAGAGAAAAAATGCAAGAGAAAGAGGGGAGGGTTGGAGGATGATTTGAGTTTCTCAATGTACTTTCTATTTTTATCAGAGGCCAGCATCAGCAGATTGCACACAGACAAACAAATTGCTCCATTTAGGCAAAATGATTGGGAAAAGGACGCTGTAAAAAACATTAATCAAAGCTGTTTACTCCACTTACCAAATACCAAATCATTTAAGACATTTATAATGTTCTGTCCTCCTGTTTGTTTAATCATGTATACAACTTTGATGCTTATACTGATGGCCATTAATGGAAGTTAATGCAGAAAGATGAATTCAATACTGTTTATTAAAAAGTTCAATTGACTAAAATATCTGCATTTATTAGAAGACTGATTGTGATTTAACATGTAGTGTTGTGAAGACTGCATATATGATGTCAGTGTTAATGTACTGTATGTGAGCAAAGCACAGGTAATTTCATGAGGTATCTGCTGTAGCAGAGCCATGTAGATGAGGCCTGTTACAGTACATGAGCTGAACAAACTCTGAGTAGGTTTTGTAAGGAAAACAGGTAAATTTAGCTCAAATGGAATAATTATATTTTTTTGGACAGAATCACAGCATTTGGCTGATCACGTAGTCAGCCAGTGATTCACTGAACAAGCCAAAAAAATCAAAAATTTAGTGAAAACTATTTATTAGCACAGTAACAAGATTGGCAGTTTAACACATTAACTTATAAGCACAAAACACAAGATACTTCTCTTTTCACATATAAATAAGGCTTTATTGGATAAATCTAAGACATATAAACTAATCTAACACATGAACACACACATACAAGTTGCAGGGAGAAAGTGAGGAAATAATGAACTTAAGAGAATAAAAAAGTTAAATCCCAAGTTTAAAACTCTCAAACGACTCAAACTAAAGTAATGGAATAGACGTAAAGTTTGATGAGACTAGGTGGCGTTCCTTCTCATTGTGGCTAAGTAGCAGCGGCCGTGCAGGCTGAAGCATGCTGAAACGTCGCTCAAAGAATATAAAAAGTAATGGCAAGAAGCATGGCTGAGAGTGATGACTAAAAGCCAAAAGCACGGCTACAAGCCATGACCAAAAGCTAAAGAGCTAAAGCCATGCATGACTAAAAGTAAAATCTAAAAACACATTTGATAGTGTCCTGAGTATTTAAACTGGGCTGTAGGACACCTCCCAAATAGTGTCTTAACCAATTAGATATTGTCTTTGCTCGGGGCATTGCATATTCCCCCTTCCCATTCATAAATCAAATGTTATCTTATGAATCATGTGGTCCAAATTTTCCCACTCTTGCAGAGTGTAATTTTGGACACGATACCTATAACAAGAATATGATACATTTGACAAATAATTGATTGTCAGAAATATATCAAGCTAGACAAACACACAGATACTAAACATGAATATGAACCCTTAAGCTATTCAATTATTAAAAAGACATAACCAATAAGTGATTAGAAACATGGTGGTCAAATGTATTGGTTACATTGAGTTCATTTCGGTGCATCTGTAAAAGACGTTCTGTGGAGATTAAAAATTCCCCTTAAAGGAATTTCAGTCTGGTTCCTTTTTTTTTTTTGTAGGTGGGGAGAAGTCAATCCAAAGCGCTTGTGATCATGATTAATTTCATGGATTTACATGTGATGGTCATGCCGTGCATCTCTTTGACCATCAATCTTGAATACTTGCCCCAAATATGACAATCTCCTTTCCGAATTGGAATTGTCAATAATTGTTCTTTTGTTCTAACGTTGAAAGCTGTTCAAGCTGCTAGTTAGTGGACTTGCTTCAGATTTATGGTGTTAGGATTTGATTACAACGTCCTGTTTCTTGAGCCTTTCTGTGGAATTCAGCTCCTCATGTTTCAACCATGCTCCCAATCGAATATTTAATTTGTCTGGTTCACTCTGAAACCCTACAGTTTCGAGTTGACGAATCCAAAGAAATTAAACAGCTGTTCACACGGAGCATGCAGAGAGAGAGTTTAAAATGCTTCACAAATTGGTGAGTTTGCAATGAAGGTATTTTTGGTGCAAAACAACTGAGCATCTGTGACAGTAGAAATGTGTAGTTGCATAGAATAGCCACTCACCTGTATCAGTAAATTTGAAGTCACAGGCAAAAGTTGCAAACTTGTAGATTCCACAAACACAACACAATTCTTACACCTTCTTGAATCCTTCACTGCAGGTGCACAAATCTTATTCTACAATTGACAAATCAAGAAACTTGTATGCTCTCATGTTATGCTACTATTGCTGCAGTGAATATGGTGCAAAACACATTCACACACCTGCATAAAAAATGTGAAGTCATGGACAAATTTTGTACATCCGCAAATCAGTATGTGAATTTTTGCAATAAGATTTGCACACTTATAGAATGTTTTCTTGCATATAAATATTTTGTTCCTTGAATGCTTTTACTAGCAAAAACACAAGTGCATAACGACAATGGCGTGAATCTGCTGCTATTAGTCTCAAAGCTGTTTTACACGTGCAAATGACGTTTTTGTGCGCTTTGCCTTTTGCACCACATATCTGTGTGACAAATGTTTTAAAGGGGTCATATGATGTTGTTAAAAAAATATTATGTAAAACCATAAGAAACGACAAACAAGAAGCACTACTCTACACTGCTCAAAACTCTCATTTGAATCATCAGTGCCAAATTCTTTAAATAGGAAAACGTACTTACAGGCTGTGAGTCAGAAGCGCCAGACTGTCCTTGTGAAGTTGGAACTGTCTAAATACTGTTCTGGAACTGTGTTGTACATACAACTTAATCACTGATTTGTAGTTTTGTCCTCTTTTGGAAGGCCAAACAAGGTGACATTTTCGCTTTCACAACGAAACACTGTCTCCACGAGATGATGGTGGCGGCAACAATACTACAGTGAGAATCAAAGTAACACCTTTCTTTGAGTGAACATTTTGGCGGTGTTATGCAAATCATCCAACACAGTGATGTAGATGTGTGTGCATGTTTAAACGAGACATTTTAGGAGGGCGTGAACGAGTCGAAGCTTTCAAATGGAATATCTCTTTGGGTTTGAGACTTTAGTCTTTGCAACTTCAGGGATCTTATCTATGCACAAACAGCTTGTTACTCTTCAAAGAGAAAGGGAAACTTGAAATTGCATCATATGATCCCATTTTTTTAAATATGTATCTTACATGTGGGTTATTTGTCAGCCTATAAAGATTTGACAAGACAACACTGAATACTACATATGCAGTGCAGATGTATGCTTTGAGCCAAAAACAAACAAACATCTGCACTGCAGGCAAACAATGTTTTGATCAAAAAGAGCAACTGCATCATGTTATATTATGTTTTTATTTGCCATTAAATCCTTAATAGGCATTAAATAGCACTGTTAATGTCCTAGACAACATAAAACTGTATTCCATGTGTGAGTTAAATGAGAGCATTACTGCGCCACTGCTCAGCCACATTAAATGACTTACTGTTCAAGAGATGACCATATCATATTCACTTTCAAGATGTCTTTAGATCTTCTCCAGGCCAGATGAAATGTCACAGATTTCTAGGATGGCGGAGTGTATTAAGGGCAGACTATATGTAAAGTAATTTTTCCAAACTGTTCTCTCACATTAATACACACATTAATCTACTGTACAGTACATTCATGGACTGTTAAATGAATTAGAAACTGTTAAAAATGCTTTGTGTGTGTTATATTTTTTTCAATGAAAATCTGTGCATGTGTTTTTGTCCCCTTCATTTTGCCTTAACGTCTTTGCCTTTGGCTTTTTGTGTGAAGCAGTTTTTTTAAATAACGTTATATATTGTGAAATGCGAATACAAGTATGCTTGAAGTGAAATAAATATCTTATTGCATCACACTTCTTTGACTGCATTTCAGCTTCAATATTTTATCATTGTTAAAAAAAAGTTCCAAAGATCAGAGGTGATCTGTATAATGCACCTACCACACTATCAGACACTCATTATTTAATTATTGAGATAAAGGCGGATCTCAGAAAGAACAACAGGTAACAGTAATTAGCACAGCTAAGATTGTAGTGACCCATTAAGCTGCAAACGAATTATCATAACTCATTAAAGGTGGGCAAAGAGCTGTGACTGATGTAAACAAATTAATTCAACTCTGTGAATATTAGAGCAGTTTTTGCTTTCCTCATATGCCACAGCTCTGGGATCATTACAATCACTTTGATGTTGTATTATGCTGAATGTAAATACAGTGAGCCCTGAACTGATAAACAGTTGTGAAGGAGTTCGTGAGATATGCTTGTTAGACTGAGGTTTAATACAGATGTACAGTATTGTGCAAAAGTCTTAGGCCACTGGTATTTTCAACAGATTAAAATGGTTTAAAGTCAGTTATTTATTATTAGTATTCAATTAATATCACAAGGTATAATATATTGATTGTCAATTTAATATTTTATGTATTTTTTTAAATAAATCTTATTAATTGAATTACATGTTTTAATGAAGACAACAATGAGAGAGAGAGAAAAAAACACTAAGCGGGAACACACTCTAATTGGTAATAAATGGGATAAATGAAAATTAATTTTGTGACTTTACATCCAGATATTGTTAAATGTTTACCACTTGATGGCACTGTCTTTACTTAAATCTGATATCTGCATTAGTTCTCTCTAAAACGGAAGTATAGTTTATCAAACAGACTTGGATGTTATAACATTCATAATTAAATAAGACCTTATTTTTAAAAGACAAACCAATACACAGCCTTGCTGTTTAAGGTCACACCTGTGGCCCACTTTGCATTAAAAAGGAAATAGAAGAATAAGCAAAACAGTTTTGGAAAAAGATACTATAGGATACATTTACAGGATTTTAAAATTTAAATGTAATTTTTTTTTTTTTGAACATCAAATGAACATGCATTTTCAACACTAAACAGCTAATTAAGTGATGTTTTGATGCTGTAAATGGAGGCAAATGCACTATATTTCAAGATCTTAGCTGTTAACACAAGAGCTGCAGGTTCAGCCCAAAGCCTGAAATTAGAATTACTGAGATCACACACCTGCTTTCTCCTCTCCGTAAATCTCTACTTTACTCCGTAAATCTCTATCTCTACTTTGGATGAAATTAAGCTTTTGAATGACAACTAACAAACAAATTTAACAATTAAATTTGGCACACATGTCAAAAAATGGTGGAAAGACGAATTACGCAGAAATCTGTAGCAATGTCTGATCATGCCTCATTGATGTCTGGAGGCCGGCAGACAATGCTTTCTGTGACAATGTTCGTGTCCTTGATGCCAACAATGGGCACACTTGAATGACAATTCTTGGATGCATGTATAATCTCATGGCTATTCTCGGTGCGGCTCAGGAATGCTTTCTAAATAAAACCACATTTCACGGTGTCCGTTGGAACTCGGAACCAAATCCATGCTGGAACGGTTTTCATATTGAGATTTGTCAGCAAGGAGCTTTACAGCAAGCTCAAAAAGAACCAAATAAAAAGATACAAATATATTCTTAGCAGTGCACAATAAATGCATTTGTGCATGCACAAAAAAAACAACTTGCATATTCAAAACAGATACAGTAAATAGGGTGACTGACAGCAGGCTGAAAGGTCAAACTGAAGAAAGTGCTGCGGCAAGTCATTTCATTTCGAGCTTCGGGTCATGGTTCGGTGTTTTGGATGAAGCCCAGATGTCACAGGGTGGGCTTATCTTTGCAGACGAGATTACATGAGCAGGACATGAGCCCACTGTGAATGAAATGGAGTGCACAGATTGGGAATGAGATAGCGGGGCCTGAAGCTCTGCTGAGATGCCATGCCCTTTTAAATGCACAATACTGAAAGCCTTGAAAAGGTGACCTTTATTCATCTCCTTGTAATAACAAAAAGGGGATTTTTAATCCCAATTCAAACCAAATTCCAAAGGGAAGTCTAAAAAAGAAGAAGGGTCAACAGAAAAAAAAGAAACAGGAAATGTGTATTTTACTGCATCTCCAGAGCTCCAGCACGCACTCGAGCTTCTGTGACTCAACTGAAAACTAGTGTTCTTGTCTGTATGCTAGCATAGTAATTTTTCTGCACAATATGTTTGGTGCTTGAGTGCTGCTAGAGCATCGAGGGTAGTTGAAAATACATTGCTTTAAGGTTACTAGGGAGTTTCAATGTTTTGTTATTTTTTAGCACATCATTACGTGGTTGCTAAAGTGTTTTGTGGTTGCTTGGGTGATGTTATGTGGTTGCTAAGGTGTTCAATTGTTTTAGTACCCTGGATGGTTGCTATTTGGTCCAAGTTCAAACTGAACCCGAAGTTGCTATAACTTTCCTGCTTGGTTCCCTCCTTCATTTTTGTTCACTGGTGCTGAACAAACCTGCTTTAAAATAGAGCAAAATACTGTAGTAAGTTTGTATAGTCTATGATTGCTTTTGTATAATCTATGATTGCTTTTGTATAACTATGATGTTAATTTAATGCACTTGATTTTGTTACTCTTGTTTGCCTGAAGTTGAGGATTTCTCAACCTTTTGATTGCTTGCTCTGCTCTTCTGTCAATCACACAGTCTATTGGCAACTGTCACTCAGCACTGCTTAGTCCATAGTCCAAGTGGACATGTATGGTAAATCTGAGATTTTTCACCAGCTTTATTGTCTGTCAGGTGAAAATCATAAATCTGATCTCTTATAAAAGAAATGACACATCTCTCCTTGGTAAGAAACACGATTAGAAGTATTATTCATGCCTGTAGCACACAATGCACTCATTTTAATCCCTAAGGTAAGAGCAATAGAGGTAGCAGCAGGCAACAGATGAAGACCCCTGTCCTCTCAAGCACACTTTTGAACAATCTCAGTCAAAATAATAAATATGATACTGCTAGCTCGTATGTGGCTTGCTTGAAAACAGCAAAATCGTTATGGAGTAACTGCTTGCAATAATAGTTCTGTCTTGATGGATTCAGTAAATTCGGCTTGATTGTGTCTTCACCAATTCTTCACAGGGAAGCTCAGGGAACAATATATGTTACTGTAATCGAGATGGCAGAATGACAGAGGATGCTGGGAAGGTCTTGGATGTGACTGATATCTGCGATGACCCCATCTGATGGCCAATTGTTCAGTAGGGGGCTAAGAATCTGCGCAGGGGCCAGTGTGAAAAGTCCTGTTCATTATCAGAACCGGATGGCGGTGGAGTCGGGCAGCACTACTCGACTTCAATTGCTCAGAAACACATTGATACTTCTTTAATATTTCATTGGGACTGAATGCAAATAGTGTAATAGATAGAGCATGACAACAGAGTTGAGAAGTGCAGTTGCAGGCAATCAAAATATGTCTAATTAGTTTTTTAATCAGGTCTATTTGAGTATGATGGTTATTAGAAAACGGGCTTGGAGCCTTAATAAAATGAGTTACGACTCTTGACGAATCTTGTTAACCTTAGCCAATGATACTAATATATGTCATTGAGGGCTTTAATGCCCTTCATGCTAAAGTGATGAGAAGCAATTATTGTAGCGTTATACAACCTGCAGAGGTTTGTAAACAGAGCTGATGATGTTTATCATGTTGCAGTTACAAGTGAAGGTCTTTTGAGTGAATGTAACATCCACTCTCATAAAACGGATTAATATGTGGTTGACTTCCTGAATAGTATAAACAACGAGGTTTGGCGATGCTATCAAACTTTGATTTGTGCAATTGAGCAGCCTGACGTGCCAGCTTCTGGTTTAGCCATTAACATCAGTTTAAGGCAGGAAATCTAGTAGATTTTTTTAAGGGGAGGTGCTACTGTAGATAGCACACTTATATTAACCTGATATCATGAGAAAATGTAACTATTTTACGATGTTTTTTTTTTTTTTATGAATTCATATAAGTGGATCATACAGAAATGTTACATTAACATTAAGCATGAAAGTCTACCCTTAACCTTTAAATGCATTAAATTGTAATGCTTGTGAATGCATGCATCAATCTAAGTACAAATCTTTTTTTTTTGTACTCTTGTATGCATGAAAATGAATGTTCTTTGAAATCATGCAACTTGTTTATGAGAGATAGTCTGTTACGGTTTATAAGCAATCATGCTCATAGTTTTCATAATAAATAAATAATAAATACATACAATAAAATAAAATAAAAACCCAGAATAAAAAGTGCAGAATAACATAACACATGACTCAATAATGATAATATTAATTCAGGATTTCCCATAAATTCTGACAAAATCATAATCTATTTTTTAGAAAACATTCATTATCATATATCACTGGAAGGTTACTTTGCAAATTCTTAATTATATGAATTATATAGACCATGCATGCAAGAAAGTAATGCATTCTTTAAGCCACCGTTATTTCTCTGTCACAAGCATTCACATTATGTATACAATACATGTTTACAATACGTAAATTAGATGCATGCATTAACAACAGTTATCCTGGTTAAGCCTGTTCAAATAGATAAAGATCCGCAACACAATGGAAATGAATTGCACTGGCCCTCCATCCAACACAAATGGCGTGTCTTGGGAAGGTATGTGTGCAGTATACAGTAATCAATCCTTCTAATGAAAGCATTCAACTACAAAACACAACAGGATTCCAGTGAGCTGATATCTTGATCAATGTATTTTTCCAACGTGGAATGAAAAATCATGATGTCTGCTCCTCACAGAACTCAAAGACACTCAGGCTCCAAGGCAAGATTGAGAAGAAGCTCACCCAATCATTACATTAGATTGCCTGAAATGGCATTGGTGGATATTTTGCTTCTTCTTCCTTAAAAATAAATAAATAAAAGTAAACTAGAAGATGCAGTAATGGTCGTTTGCATAGCCTGACCTTGATGTGCTTTGGAGATCAAGTAAACTGAGTTCTTGTGAGGGAAAAAATGCAAATGTGGATGCAGAACTGGCTGACCGCCAAGAAGAAGTGTGTGGACCATTTCTTAGGAAAATGATGAATGCTCTGTTTGTTTGTTCCAGGGCTCTCAGCTGACCTCAGACCTGTGATAGACACAGTGAGCTGTTCAAACTCTCAACTTGTAGTGTCACTGAGTCTTGAAGTTGTTCTTTACTCCAATACACATTCCCAAAAGCTGAACAGACTAATTACTACATAACCTGCACAAAAACAAACCACATTGAAGTATTCGGTTGTGTTGCAGGTTTGACATCATGATGTTGGGTTGGCTAAAATGTATCCTTTATATAGGGCAATATATAATTTTACACATCTAAAAAATTAATGAAAATTAGTTCATTATTTATAAGCTTTTTTCCCCCTTTTCTTTCCCCCCGCCTCCTTCTGGGGCCTGAAATGGAGGAATTTTGGCCAATACTACTAAACAATATTTTGTTGAATGTGTTTTTGTGCTGGCACCATGGCTGGTTTAGGACTGGATAAATAAAGATGACAGTAAAACCACCAGTAGGTGTATGGAAGCAAAATAACGACTTATGTCTTTGAAACAAAAAAGCATGCTGAATAGCACTAACTGAAAAATAATGCATTGAATTAACAGTTCTTGCATTTTAATGCCTTGAATTTCCAGGGCTTGCATTGTTAAGTCCTGAAATTTTATATAGTTGTTCATTTAAGCTGTGAATATTTCAATTAAAAATATTTCACACACCTTTTCATAATTAAAAAATCAATAATTCATATTCACGTTCCAGAATTCACTTCCAAAATATTAAATCGGTTAAAAAATACGATGTATAATATTCAACAGGCAAATTTCGGTCCGTTTTATTTCACTTTCCAAATTCGCTTCCACAAATTCAGTGGTTAAAATTCGGCAGATAATTCGCCCTTTCACATCCGGGAGCTGCAGGAATAGCAGTAGAGCACAGAGGTATGATCTCTATCTACTGTCAGTCGCTCACCAACAGGTGGTGCAAGCGGCTGTTAAATAAGGCCAAAGCAACAGGTGGATTAAGCAATACAGTTACAAAAACTGATCTGCAGAAATTAAGCAAGCGCTAAGTAGAAGTTTTGATTATCGGGGCATGTGGAAAAGCTGATTGTGCGTATGTTTATTTCAACCTCTTTGCTGTTACCAAGTAAGCAGCTATGTTCAGCAGTTCCTTCATCTTGGCTGAGCTTTCAACGTTGTTACGGGAAAGGATGAAGCTGAATGTTTAGTTCTTGTCACATGACCTGCGGTGCGCTTGCGGCATTCTGAAAGTTGAGATGTATTTAACTCAAAATGTAAATGTAACTCGATGCTGTTCGGACGCGCCTGGAAAAAACGGGCGCGTCGCACCGCGTGCGCATCGCGACCGCGTCGCTTCCATTATGAGCGCGCATAACGCGCGCCTATATTGGAAATAACGAACTTGAGCATGCAAAAGACGCGATAAGTGAACGCCCCCTAAGAACTGCGGTCTTCTACAGTACTTCAAATATGCCGTGGAGAATCACAGAAAGTGACCGAATTCAAGAACATTGTTGCAGCATCTCTCATGCAACGAATAAACACCGCAAACTTGGAGAATACAGTGAAAACTCCTCTTCTCGCGTCTGCCCTAGACCCTCGGCACAAACATCTCAGGTTTCTCGATGAAAACATGAGAGAATTAAGAAAAAAAACTTTATTTGAACATTATCAGAACATTTTCCTTGTTGCAAGTGGTGCGGATGCAGCCGCCGTCACCAACGATGAAGAGGACGCAATAACAACTCGTAGGAAAAGGCTGAGCCAGTACTTCAGCGATGATTACAGAGAGTCCAGTCGAGACGAGTGGGAACAGTTCTTGCTGGAGCCATGTATTCCATGTATTCCACCAGATGAGGATCCCATTCAGTGGTGAAACGAAAACACGAAGCGCTTCACAAAACTTATTCGCTTAGCACACCGTTATTTGTGAGTCCCGACAACGTCTGTGCCGTCAGAGCGCGTTTTGTCCGCGGACTTTCCCCCAATCATGTTTACATGCCCGTATTTCTTAACAAGAACATTTGAAAGAATAGAAAAAAAGAAAAAAAGATTTGCTGACAGTTTAAAAGTTAAGTGTACAATAGCCTAATTGCTGCAGGCTGCTTTACGTTTTTTCTTTGTTCACTTATTATTATTTTTTTGCTTTTAATCTGTACTTTTATTTGTTTGCACGCATTGTTAAAGGTTTTCAGCTACAAAACACGATGTGTAATGTTCAAGCTTATCGTGTGTAAGCTTGTTCAAAATGACGAAAACAAATGTTGCTGAAAAATGTCTGACTCATTAAACTTAATTTAAATAAACGAATATTCGAGTATTCTTTTTTTGTGAGCTCAAATAGTCGAATGTGATATTTGTGGAAAACACCCATCTCTAGTAAGTCAGTCTTGTATCTAGCAATGTACTACAACTGTTGGAACATGAAAACCCTTTCCAGGGATCTTTAATATGTAAATGATTGTATACTGTAAATATATGAAGGGAGGTATTGGCAAAATCTCACCTGTAGAAAATCACTATGAGAAATACAAGATTAAGAATTTGACTGTGTTATTTAGAATTTTAATTAAAACACATTGGACCTTTTAACCCAGTCAGTGGAATTGTCAGACGGTCCCTTGGGTGCGGTAGCACGTCAATAATTTCTTCAGTTTACATTTTCAGAATATACCTAGATTGTTTTTAACTCATTTTTTTATGTTAATATAAATTGGTTGCATATTGTTAAAACTAATCATGGTATTGATATCTTTGTGTGACTGTCGACTTTATAGACCAGTGGTAATGGAAATCAATTATAAAGAAAATGCAGCGCATTGGATTCTTTTTGATCCCATTTGCTTGCCTGTATATAGTTTGCATAATCCTCAATAAAATCTATTCTGAGATCTGAGGTCTTATATCACAGTATTATTTGACTGAGAAGCATTACTCGTCATTGGGGAATCCTGGAGTGTGACGTGAGGGGATCCCCAGTATTACAGCTCAGCGACGCACAAGCCATGACACAAAGTTAGGCAAACTAAACAACCGAAAGCAATATGTGTCTTCCTTAGATGTAATGTTAGTTCTGTAATTCAGCGTTGGGTAAAACACCATAATAATCTCATTTGAATGGATTGCCATTTTGAAATAAATTTAGTAGCAGAGCTACTGAAAGCGATTTTTTTTGTGCTGCAAATCCATTTATCCTTTGCTGAAATTTATGCGTCTTCATGGAGAGAGCGCGTCATTGTTTCTTAGCCTCAGGAGCGCTTCTGCCCGAGCACTTTGGAAAAAAGGAGAAAGCGGCGCACATAGCCTTTTCCACGCGTTATTAGGCGCGATATGTGAATGGCCCCTTATTCATTCATTAATTATTTTTTAAATAAATTAAATTATTTTATATATATAACATGCACTTTTTCTTGTTCCGTAACTTGCGTTCATATCCACATCTGTCTGTATATAGTTTGCATCATCAGTAAGATGTGAGTTTGTCTTTAAATCGCTGTCACTGTTAGTGCGCTGAGCCACGTGTTTTCTTTTCTTTAACAGATTTCTGAGGGAAACCGCGTGAAACCTTGAGCGTTCGTTCATATTTTACATCTGCTTAACTGTCTATATAGTTTGCATAATCATCAATAAAATGTCTTCTGAGATCTGAGGTCTTATATCACAGTATTAATTGATTGAGAAGCGTTACTCGTCACTGGGGAATCCTGGAGTGTGACGTGAGGGGATCCCCAGTATTACAGTTCAGCGACTCACAAGCCATGACACAAAGTTAGGCAAACTAAACAACCGAAAGCAATATATGTCTTCCTTAGATGTAATGTTAGTTCTGTAATTCAGCGTTGGGTAAAACACCATAATAATCTCATTTGAATGCTGCTTACTTGGTAACAGAAAAGAGGTTGAAATAAACATACGCACAATCAGCTTTTCCACATGCCCCGATAATCAAAACTTCTACTTAGCGCTTGCTTAATTTCTGCAGATCAGTTTTTGTAACTGTATTACTTAATCCACCTGTTGCTTTGGCCTTATTTAGCAGCCGCTTGCACCACCTGTTGGTGAGCGACTGACAGTAGATAGAGATCATACCTCTGTGCTCTACTGCTATTCCTGCAGCTCCCGGATGTGAAAGGGCGAATTATCTGCCGAATTTTAACCACTGAATTTGTGGAAGCGAATTTGGAAAGTGAAATAAAATGGACCGAAATTTGCCTGTTGAATATTATACATCGTATTTTTTAACCGATTTAATATTTTGGAAGTGAATTCTGGAACGTGAATATGAATTATTGATTTTTTTATTATGAAAAAGTGTGTGAAATATTTTTAATTGAAATATTCACAGCTTAAACGAACAACTATATTACATTTCAGGACCTAAAGATGCAAGCCCTGGAAATACAAGGCATTAAAATGCAAGAACTGTTAATTCAATGCATTATTTTTTCAGATGCTTTTTTGTTTCAAAGACATAAGTCATTATTTTACTTCCATACAGGTGGCAGCAAGTCCCTATTGTAATAAATGAGTTATTGAATCATTAAAATCAAACAATTCATTCAAAAGGGCCGATAAATTAGAAACTAAATAAGTGAATGGACCTTTGAATTACTGGCTCATTTGATTTGTTCAAAAACAGATTAATCCCCGCAACCTAATTTATCGTATTATTTAGAAGAAAATGGTTGTGCTACTTAATAAAGACTGGGAAGTGTACAAAGATGTTTTTATTTTTTTGAATGATTTGATTGCTTGATTCTTTAATGAGCAGAAAAATTTAAAAGTGCTGTTTGTTTGAAATGGAAATCTTCTGTATGATTATAAATCTCTCTCTCTCTCTGTTTCTTTTTTTATTTTTTTGTCACTTTTGATTAAATTAGCTCCTGGCTTAATACATTTATTAAAATTGTTTTTTTTTTAATGATTATTATTATTCTTTTAAACAAATCATATAGCCTATAAAACAAATATAGGTGACACAGCCAACATTTGGTGCAATTATCACATGCAAACACCTTCTTCTGGAGAGTGTCCAACTTGCTTCAATGTGAGGTTATTTGTGCATTCAATTGTAGTAAGTCATCTGGCCCACACTTGCAATTTAGCAGATTTCACAAGCAAATGTATACCTTTATTTGTGGATTTAGTAAAATAGTGCTATAAATCTCTAAGAATGAATTGCACCTGCTAATAGAGTTTATTTATTAATTATTTTTTTAATGGAGTGTCTCTTTTGTTTTACCATCTGATTTATTAAACATGGCCACAAAATCTGTTTAGCGCAATTTGCATGCCACAAATCTTGAGGACCAGTTCTGAGTGAAGAATGCAGCATTGTAGGTATACTCTAAAGTACACTGTAAACAAACAAACAACAACAAAAACAATTGTTGATTAGTGATTATTTGGTATTTAAATATCTAGTGAATTCCCCCACTAGCATTTAGGGTTGTTTTATATTCATGAGATCTATTAACACATAACCAAATAATTGTATTTCTCTATTTTATGTGTAGCAAGCTGTTCCTGAAAACACTGTGACATCTCAGTCTGTCAATCATAACCTTAAATAATCATTTAAAAGGCAGCTTCATTTAACTGTCATAGACACAAAAGCTTTTATTCCTGTTTCTTTTGGGATAGATCCCCCTGGGCGACGTACAGATGTGAAAGTGGCACACTGAGGCTGGAGGTATAGCAGGAGATGCTTGGTAAGTGTTTCCATCATTGGAGGCTGAGTGCTGCTGAACTGAGGCATGTGGACTGGAGTTGGTGGAAAGAGGGGGAAGGGGGCTTGATGTCCCATAAACCTATTAATAGACAATGCACCTCCGGGAGAGATGGCATGCTCCACTGCCCTTCACTGAACTGTTATGGACAAGTTGGTCCTTTGAGAAAAAGCAATTCTGAGCTAAAGCTGCCAAATAAAACAAGAAAAGAAGTGAAGTAAAGTGTACCATTTTAAGCCTGTTAAGACATCTGTGTCTTATTCATCTTGGTTTAAATTTAATTAAACTCTGTTTAATCAAATTAAATTAAATATCCAAATATTTAATTTGTTTTTATTTATTTATTTTTTAAACCTAGTCTTATGAAGCTCTAAGAATTGCGGCTTTTTATATCATGATATACTAATCACCAGCAAACACATACCAGGTGAATTAGATGCATTTGTTTTAGTAAAAAAAAAAAAAATAAATAAATAAATAAAACAGAACAATCCAGTAGCATTCGTCCTTTTCTCAGTGTGCAGAGGAGCGCAAATGATTCATATGGCCACATTGTTTGACTCTTTGTTAGTTTTATTAACATTTTTGCTGTTTTATTAGATATTTTATTGATGCATATGAATGTCACAAGTTTCAGCTCATGACAACTTGACATTTTAAATTCAGTGATATCTATTTAAAATAATGAAGTAACTAAATTAATTTGATAACTAAATAATTTATACATTTAAAACCAAATGTAGAACACTAATGTAGATACTGAAATAAATATTTAAAGAATATTTGATTCTCCTCACACATTCCATAAACAAATCTCAGATGCTTTATAATTTAAAGATTGGGACGTTTGTTAACTATCTGGCTTATTCATATCACAGAAAAGTGTTTAATAATGGCTATTTTTACTGAAAAAAAAAAAGAAAAAAAAGTTGTCATTACAATTTTTAATAAATCAGCCTGACACCTACACTTTGATAAGTGTGTGTTATATGAAGGTAAGCAATGAAATAAATAAATACAAAGAGAACTGCACAAGAGATGTTCATTGAACTAGTACAGTCAGTTCTGTAAAGTAATAGCAAGTGTTTAAAATAGTTAAAAACATATTCTGTGTGCAATATTTATGGATGTTCTTACAGTATTATTCCTATCAGGTTGCATGTATTGAAATCAGTTGTGAGTCAAGTCTCTTGTGCGGTTTGTGTCAGGAGTGCTATTTCTGTGAAACACCAATACATAGTTGCATGACTATGTAAAGTGCTCCAAATAAGTCATTTCTAAGGTTCCAAGATGGATCGGAGCCTCAAGTTCACACAGGTGTCCTAGCAGAATAGATCATCATATTAACATGTTGCACTGATGCAACGTTTTGTTATCTAATGCACTGACATTCATAGATTTTAAGTTTGTCTTAAGTGTGTCACTATATCTACAGTGCAGCAGCTAAACACAGAGACGTGTATGATGGAACTGGGACAAATTGACAGTTGTGAGAAAATAAGATTGAGCATGTTTTGAACTTGCGCTGCATGTGTCTGTTATCAGCACTGTGCAGATCACTCACCGCTACTTGTACTTCACCCTGAGACAACAATCATCCCAGAAAGAGCAATGCAGCAACAGACTTAAGTATTCCAGAGAGGCTTTATTATCTTTTAAGTCAACATAGCGAAACATGAAGGTACATGAAATGTCCTTATCAAAGTGTCAAATGCATAAAACGTGGCCACGATTTGATGAATAAAATAAGAAATCTGAAATATTCATCACCATCACAAAATTATGAAACACTTAAAAAAAACCCTATACACAGTTCAGTTAAGTGTAAGGGCTCACTATAGTATGTGCATTTGGAATGGCTCAAAAAAGAGCACGGAACAATGCACCTTTTATTTTTACAAAACATGCCAGTAATTTAAAATTAAGAAATATAGCTATTTTGTGATTGTCATAGCTGAAGGCCAATGTCAGACACTATAAACATATTAACAACATGGATTTACAATTTATTTATATTTTTATTGAAGGGGTTATAACATAATAAAATAAGCTCTACATATTTGCAATGCTTGTTAGTAATTCCATGAAAAAAAGAACAAAATTAAATACAAATAATACTATTTTGAGTCAACAAGTTTACAACATATGCGGTGGACAAATGTGGTCTTCCGGTGCAGTCTTCGAAATGAGGCATAGCTATTAACAGTATGCCTAGTTCTGTCATGAAACAGTCTCTATATGGCACACTCTATATGGCACAGGCTGATGCAATCAGCAAATGCACATTCTTTATGTAATGTCAGAATTAAGCAATGTTACTGTAAATGTAAATTAATTTTTTTTTTTTTTGTACTTTTTGTACTTTTTGTATGTATGTGAAAAGCCCTTCTAGGGACGGACATTGCAAATTAGCCTTGGCTATAAATGTTGTAGTGTGGTACAGGTTTATTGTTCACACATGTCCCTATTAAATAAAAATTAAATAAATAAATAAAAATAAATCTGCAAACTATGACATCATCATTATATAGCACAAGCTGATTGGTCTCTGTTGCATCTGCAGCCAATGGACTTACTGCTCAACATTTGTGTTTGCTGTAAGTCTTGCAGAGACACTCCTCACACTACACACCTCCCCCAGCTCCACCTGTTTAGTAGGACTGGGAAGATAAATCAATGCATTGTGATTTGTGGATCGATTCTGAGATTTTTGCGAATGCATTGCAATTCTCTATGGAATAGATTCTGAGCTTAGTTTTTAACAGCAGATGGCACTGTAGACTACTTTTTAAACGCACACCTTAATGCTCACGAAGAAGAGCGCTTGACTGAGTAATGTAAGTGGTTAAAAGTATTTGCAGCTCTGCTTTTATGATGCTGTCACATGTATGTTATCATGTATGTTCTGGTTTTCCTTATTTGATCCTTCCTATTCCTGTCCTCATTATGTGAATTTGTCTCCAGTTGTGTTCAGTTATTAGTTTGTAATGTTTCCAGGTGTGTCTCATTAATAGAGTCAATTTCAGAATGTTTTTCATTCTGTCCATTTAAATCCTGTTTCCCAGCGTCTTCTTTGTCTGTTGTTAAATGTCTTTTAGTTATTTTATATTCCTGTTGATGATTAAATTCCATATTGGAAGAATTCTCCTGCGTCTCCTCACTCCTTGCCGAATGTAACGTGACAGAACAGCAGACCCAAAAACAAGAGTAAGCGGCGCCTTTCCTACCCGTGTTTGTTTTTGCGTTTTTTGAAAAGTGTTTTGTTTTGTTCCGGATCGGGATTACTTACCATCGCCCCATGGAGCTCCCAGACACCTCCAACCTCGATTGGAAGGAGGCAGTCATCTGGAGAGCCTCCGATCCCGATCCGGGACCAATCTGCTGATCGTTCCTGAGTCAAGTCAGCCGGCCATGGCTCTCTCCAGCCCGCTGGCCGCTCTGATGTCAAGTCTGCCAGCCGTTCCCGAGTCAGGTCAGCCGGCTGTTCCCGAGTTGAGACAGCCGGACGTGCCGAGTCTAGTCCGCCAGCCGATCATTTGCAAAAACACCGGACGTAATAATAATAATAATAATAATATTTCAAGCCAAATAAACTTTAATCTGGCAAGCCCAACAGGAATTAATATGGCAAGCCTGCCAGGTGTTCAAGAGGCTCCAGTGTCGGCTCCAGTCCCAAAACTCACTCCAGTGCCAGCTCCTTGAAAGCACTTTGCTGTGCCTGCTCCTCCAGAGCACCCTCCACATAAGCCCATCCCTGATCCCCAGTCAAGCCCAAGATGGGCTCCTTTTCCCCAGTCAAGCCCAGGAAGAGCTCCTGTTCCTAAATCAAGCCCAGGAGGGACTCCTGTCCCCGAGTATAGCCCATGGAATCGCATTGGTCCCGATCCCCAGTTCATCCCAGGAAGGGCTCCCGTTCCAAAGTATAGCCTACGGAGGCCTGCTGATCCCCATTTAAGTCCAGGGATGGCTTCTGATTCCCAGTTCTGCCCTGGAAGGGCTCCGGATCTCCAGTCAGCCCCAGAGTTCACTACAGTGTTGGCTCCAGCCCCAGAGCTCACTCCAGTGATGGCACCAGCCCCAGTGCTCGCTCCCAGTGCACCCTCAAGTGCCCACTCCTCCGGAGAACCCATCAAGATGCCTAGTTTTCCACTATACATTTTGTCTGGGAAGGCCATTTACCGAGTCTCCTGATCCACCATGGCCCCCCGAGTCTCCTGATCCCTGAAGGCTTTCCGTGTCTCCACCCTGTTCCAGGCCTGCACCAGCCTCCAGGGCACCTGCTCCCCCTCCCCAATGGCATTGTCACGGTGCAGGATGCACCGTCCAGGAGGTGGGCAGTCTGTCACATGTAAAATCGCTGAATCATTTCTTGATTCCTGATGTTTCTATTTATTGACACAGCCCTACTGTTTAGATCTGCTATAGATAATTTCATGGCATGCATGGCAATTTGTGCATCAAAAAAATGTCTTACATTGTCACAGCAGCTTTTCTTTGTGTATTTGGATTAGAAAATCTCGGTACTTGTTCTGTAGCACTAATAATCAAAATGAGTGTCAATAACAGCAGCAGCATAGCAGCAGTGCTTCTCAAATCTATCCTGCAGATCCCCCACCACTGCACATTTTGAATGTCTCTATCTTGGTCACACCCAATTCAAGTCTTGCAGTCTCTATTAATGAGATCCAAAATGTCCAGTACTGGGTTTTTTTTTTTAATGGCCAGTAAGTTATTTTGTTTAAATTTACAATTATGTTTTGTCTCTGCAGAAATGGACCAGACTCTTAAGCAAAATAGAGTGTAATAAAAAATGTCACTCTTCTATTGCAAACTGACACTGGACAAAGGAAGTCCAAGCATAATATGTTCTCAGTTTCATCCTAGCTCTTGATTTGCTTAGTAGGGGTCTTCATAAACTAAGTCAACCTTAGTTATATGCCATCTGTTCTGTGTATTCAGTCTGTCTGTACATCAGAGGCTATGACATTCATTGGGAATAATTAAATAGGAGAGAGCCACAGTGCTCCATCGCGTGTTAGATTCAGACTTTTACTATATAGCAGGTGCAAATGACTTTCCGGCAACAGATGGTCATGAAGAAAATGGTAAATTATAAAGGAATCTTGTGCATATTATTAGCTCACACTTAGTTTACACAAATATTATATTATTATTGTACACATTGTGATCATAGAGGCATAAAACCATACATTTAAAACTTCAGTTTTTAGCAAATAAATCACATGTATGGTGCAAAATATGTCTGTGTTTTGTTGTAATGTTGTCTTTATGAATAGGAAATGCTATTTTTGTTACTACAGCTTCTTGCTGTTGACAAAGCATTTCATAGGTGAAATAATTATTGCATTTTCCAGACTTCAGAACTTAATAACTTTTTATTATTATTCTTATTGATAATAATATTTGCTCGTTGCATGTCAGTCTCTCACTCTGAACAGCTCATAAAAAATGTATTTATTATTTGAATAATTTGATTGAAAAGCATAAAATGTTGTGAAGTAAGATTCATGCTTTCTGTTGTATATATTTTGCATTCCTTAGAATGCATTGATTAAACAATGTTTTTTTTTTCTTTTTTTTTTAAATAATGCATCCATAACTGGTTTTTCCTACATCACTGATGTGAAATTAAGCAGAATATTTCTTTGTTTTGTATTTTATTTAAAATTTTCAAAGAATATAAAACCCTCACATCTGTGTTCAAGCTAAATGTAGAGGAACATTGTGCCTGTATTAATGACATGATTAGCCATCATTATTGATCATGAAAAAAATGCATGAACTCATCAAGAGGGGCTAAAAGGATGAAATGTGTTTAATGGTCTGGTGAATTGGTAATATGTTGCAGGCCTTAGGGCTTGAATAATGGATAGATATATGTGTACTTAGGCAATCTTAACCATGCCCGTGGGTCCTAAAGGACTCAAAATAATAAGCCACAAAGTTAAGGGATAATTCACTCAAAAATGCAAATTATGTCATCAATTACTCACCCTTATGTCGTTCTTAACCCATAAGACCTCTGTTCATCTTTGGAACACAAATTTAGATATTTTTATGAATTGTGAGAGCTCTCTGACCCTCCCATAGACAGCGATGTAATTACCACAATCAAGGTCAAGAAACGTAGCAAGGAGATCGGTAAAATAATCCAGCTGACATCAGTGGTTCAACTGTAATTTTACGAAGCTAAAAAATTACTTTTATTATGCAAAGAAAACAAAAATAACACAGCAAGCTCAGCTTTAGTTCAGTCAGGCCACGGAGGCATAGGCTGTGACCAGCTGATGTGGTCATCTGTCAAATCGCTCCAATCAATACCACTCTCCTATTAGACACGGGACATATATACGTGGCACCACTGTTCTTTTAGGAGCTTAGATGGAATAGGGTCTAACATACATGTTGTTGGTTTAGATAATTTAACAAGTTTACACAATTCTTCCCCTCCTATAGTAGAGAATGAGTGGAACTGTTCCTCAGGGGATCTATAGTGCACTGTTTGTTGCTATACTGTAGCTGATGGCTGAATGGTTACAATTTTATCTTTAATAGTATCAATTTTGGAAGTAGTTCATAAAGTCATTACTGGTGTGATGTTGGGAAATGTCAACACTTGTTTAGGCTTCATTTTTCGTTAATTTAGCCACTGTATTAAATAAATACCTGGGGTTATGTTTGTTTCCTTCTAAAAGAAAAGTAATCGGACCTAGCAGTTTTTAATGCTTTTCTGTAGGATAGGTTACTTTTACGCCAAGCAATACGAAATACCTCTAGTTTTGATTTCCTTCAGCTGCGCTCCATTTTTCGGGCTACTCTCTTTAGGGTGCGAGTATGCTCATTATACCGTGGTGTCAGACTGTTTTCCTTAACCTTCCTTAAGCGTAAAGGAGCAACTGTATTTAAAATGCTAGAAAAGAGAGAGTCCATAGTTTGTGTTACATCATCAAGTTGTTCTGAGGTTTTGGATATTCTAAGGAATTCGGATACTTCAGGAAGATAACTTAAAAAGCAGTCTTTTGTGTTAGAAGTGATGGTTCTTCCATACTTGTAACAAGAAGTAGAATTTACAAATTTGGCTACATGAAGTTTGCACAAAACTAAATAATGATCTGAGATATCATCACTTGGCTGCATAATTTCAACAACATCAAAATAAATTCCATGTGACAGTATTAAATCTAGAGTATGATTTCGACAATGAGTAGGTCCTGAGTCGTGTTGTCTAACACCAATAGAGTTCAGAATGTCTATAAATGCTGATCCCAATGCATCTTTTTCATTATCAACATGGATATTTTTAATGAATA
The DNA here is from genome assembly GCF_963082965.1 of Carassius carassius. Classification (NCBI taxonomy): domain Eukaryota; kingdom Metazoa; phylum Chordata; class Actinopteri; order Cypriniformes; family Cyprinidae; genus Carassius; species Carassius carassius. Next base: position 28,465,777 of record NC_081783.1, read on the forward strand.
ATGGATATTAAAATCAACTATTAAAACTTTATCTGCAGCCAGAACTAACTCGGATGTAAAATCACCAAACTCTTTAATAAAGTCTGTATGGTGCCCTGGTGGCCTGTATACAGTAGCCAGTACAAACATCATAGGGGATTTATCATTAACATTTGTTTCTCTGGATAATGTTATATGAAGTACCATTACTTCAAACGAGTTATACTTGAAGCCTGCCCTCTGAGAAATCTTAAAAAATTTGTTATAAATTGAAGCAACACCTCCCCCTTTGGCTTTTGGACGCGGCTCATGTTTATAACCGTAATCTTGGGGGGTGGACTCATTTAAAATAATGTAATCATCAGGTTTTAGCCAGTTTTCTGTCAAACTGAGCACATCTATATTATGATCAGTGATCATATTATTTACAAAAAGTGTTTTCGTAGAAAGGATCTGATATTCAATAAGCCAAAATTTATCATTTGTTTATCCATATTGCATCTGTTTTTTATTTGTTGAACCTCAATTAAATTATTACTAAAAATGGTTTAGACGTTTTTTGTATTTTCTAGTTCGGGAAACAGACACAGTCTCTATAGTGTGATATCAGGTGAAAGAGTCTCTATGTGCTGAAAATTAACTGATCTCTGTGACGTGAGGCAGCTAGCAGACGGTCAGTTTAGCAAGTCTGTCTGCTTCCTGACCTGGGTCCCAGTTAGTCAGGTATAAACTCTAAGACAACGTGCCATATTTCTAGAGAGAAGAGCGGCGCCACCCCAGGTGGGATGAAGACTCCTTTCAACAGGTCAGGTCTGCCCCAAAAGCTCATCCAATTGTCTATGAAACCTATGTTATTCTGCAGGCACCACTTAGACATCCAGCCATTGAGTGATGACAATCTGCTATGCATCTCGTCACCACGGTAAGCAGGGAGGGGACCTGTACGGATCCAGTACGTATCCAGACCAGATGGTGGATCAGCACCTAGAAAGGACCTCTATTGCCCTGAAAGACAGCGGAGACCAGCACAACTAGAGCCCCAGATACAGATCCCCTGTAAAGACCTTGTCTCAGAGGACCACCAGGACAAGACCACAGGAAACAGATGATTCTTCTGCACAATCTGACTTTGCTGCAGCCTGGAATTGAACTACTGGTTTCGTTTGGTCAGAGGAGAACTGGCCCCCCAACTTAGCCTGGTTTCTCCCAAGGTTTTTTTCTCCATTCTGTCACCGATGGAGTTTCGGTTCCTTGCCACTGTCGCCTCTGGTTTGCTTAGTTGGGGTCACTTCATCTACACCGATATCGTTGACTTGATTGCAAATAAATGCACAGACACTATTTAACTGAACAGAGATGACATCACTGAATTCAATGATGAACTGCCTTTAACTATCATTTTGCATTATTGACACACTGTTTTCCTAATGAATGTTGTTCAGTTGCTTTGACGCAATGTATTTTGTTTAAAGCGCTATATAAATAAAGGTGACTTGACTTGACTTGACCAGAGCATATTACATTGCCTGACATCGTGATTGCAAGCTCACACACCTCTTTAATGTTATTTTTAGTGATCTCCGACTGGCGAAGTCGAACATCATTAGCGTCGTCATGAATAAAAATCTTACTGTATTTACGTTTAGTATTAGCCAGCACTTTTAAGTTAGCCAAGATGTCAGGCGCTCTGGCTCCCGGTAAACTTTCATCAGGTTTCTCAGTGGGTGCATCACTGATTGGGGAGAACCTGTTTAATGTTTTGATCGGAACAGAAGAGCGGTGTTTTGACCCACGACTATGCTGCCTCACTGTCACCCAATTGCCCTGCTGCAGGGGCTCTGTTGCCGGAACCGAACAATGTACAGGAATCCCTGAGCTAGATGCATCCAAAGCCGTATCTAGAGCCATAACATTCTTACTGTCCTCAATTAAAGTTTGAATGCGTGTCTCTAATTCTGAAATCTTCTCTGTCAGCCTAAATATTTCCCTGTATTTATCACATATGAATCCCTCATTGCCGACAGAGATAGATAAACTGTACATGTGGCAAGAGGTGCAAATAACAATAGCAGGAGAAGCCATTACTCACCGTGCTTGATGAAATATTCTTACCACAGTTGTTAGATGAACTTGTGACAAACTGGAGCGAGAGAGAGAGGAGAGGAGAAAAGAAAACAGCAATAGGTACGAATGAAAATGCTAATGACAAGCTAACGAGTCCTAACGCAATACAGGTGCACTGCACTCACGGGATTTAAAATAAAAGTGAACGATTAAAATTAATCTGATAAGATTGATCGATAATATCAGAAATATGGTGGGAATTAAGTTATATTTTATCACTTTAAACAACAGAGAGTGATAGTAAGATAAAGATTCTAGAGAAAATGAAAAAGTATTTCACAAGGTGAAATCCTATTTTCAAAGGGTAGAGATTATTGCTTTTTAAGAGTACCATAAAGACTGGTGGTTTAGGTCACGACTCGGATTTATATAAAATTATAGTTCAAAGACATTGTTGAACATCGACACAAATATTGTTCAATTACTCTGCATATGTACTGTACCTATGTAGATGGTCCGGATATTGGCAAAATATGTTACTAATTTATAGTAATACATTATTAAAAACGTAAAGTTTTTTTTTTTCCTTGTACACATTCTTCAGGCCTGAAAATAATTGAGTTAAGACAATTATATAGTAATTAAATTGAAACTGGGGAAAGAAAACATGGTGATTGCAGATTTCGGTAAATAATAAAACATAAAAACACTGGAGACTGAACCACCTGCTTCTTCGGTTAAACTCAAGGGTGAAAAGATTGGTTTCATCTACCTAAAAAAAAACAAATATAAATTCTGAATGAAGTGTAATTGCTCATTAAATGTCTGGAAATATACCTACATGCCACTTTTGTGTTCTTCTGTTACACCTCTGTACAAATTAAATTTGTTGATACTGTTTTCATTTGATTGATAACTTATTCTCCTCAGTTTGTTCTTATTCTATTGTTTTAATTAGACATTTTTCAAAAGCTTATAAATATATATTTTCAAATTTAACATAAAAGGTGACAATTTTAATAAAGCAAATTTAAAAAATGCCATTACAAAAAATTAAAAATTAAAAATTCCCCTGTAAATCACTTTGAGTCAACTATCACCTCATAATGGGAAGGCTAATTTATGATCAGATTTTTTGATTAAACATTAGAAAAAAGTTATTAAGCTATATCTTAGAAAGATGAGACATTCCTTCTTCATTCAGAAGGCATAATTATGAAAGGAACTCAAATTAATGAAACATTAAGTGACATTGGTTTAAACAGTTCTTAATGTCAGTTTAAAGTAGATCATGGTGTATTTTGAATAAAATAAAATAAAACTAAAATAAATTTAACTGAAACTGGAATATATGAAATATGCTGATTCTGAAAGGCATTCATAAATAGTTTTAATACAGTTGTTAATGTCAGTTTGCCATTGGAGAGTTTCCACTGAACACAAACATCATATGCTTTTCTGTGTCAGCTGCGTCATGCATGTTGAATAAAGTCATTATTTTTATTTACTCATATTATACGTGGACTTGGCAACTCTGCTTATGAAGTCATGAGCTCTTCTGTATTCTTACGCCCACCCCAAATGCTCTCATTGGTTGAGTTGACTGATGACACCCATCCACCCACTTACCCATGATTTTAATCTTATGAATGGGCATATCAAATTTTTTATCTTGATTTATGCCAGTAAATTTGTTCAGTAGCATCTTAATGTCACATTTGCATATACCCTGCAACTTTTCTCTTTCATCGGCCAATGGCCGTGAAGTACCAGGGCAGTTTAATTGCTGGAAAATGGCTTCACAGCAGGCTCCATCCCTGCTGCTTTAGCTTCTGTTCATGCACTGCATGGGTCAGCATACATAAGGATGGCGTTGATAAATCTTCCCTCATTGCCCAGCACTGGGGTGGGTGAACACGTCTAGGCAAGAGGCCAAAGTGTGCCATTCATACCGCTGACAGACAACAACACCCTCCATGCCAGCATCATGCCTGAGCGCTAATTGAAAAATATATACTGTAGATTTATGCTAGACATAAAAGTTGGGATGGCAAAAGAAACATGATTGGGTCTGGTAGGTTGACAGTAAGTATTTCAAGTACTTTAAAGTTTAAGATTTAAGTTTTGTTATTTAAATGTATCTTTTAATGTGAAAAAAAAAATGTGGCCCTAATGTCAACAAAATTTTAAACATAATCACCCGTTTTGACAGATGTTTGTGCTGTCTCAACTGAAAATATCTTGCTTTGACAGATTTTTTAAAAATATGTTGGTGTCATTGTTCTGTGTCAAGATGCACAGCTTAATGTTCTCTTATAAGGCATTTTTTGCATTTTAAGTTGCTTAAATATCTTAATTTAACTAAGGCCTAGTCTTGACTTAAGCTGAGCCCAGTTTGTGAAACCAGGCCAATTATTGTTTTCATAAGGGTTATTTAATACTCCCTCTGTCTTTAATACTTGATTACTGTATTATTTTGAAAGAATTTGTACTTAATTGCAGTTTAAACTGACTACTTGTACATTTACTTGATTGCATTTCCAATTGTAAAACAGTACTTTTATTCTTTACGATTTTATTTCAACTTGAAAAACTTATTATGGAAGCGTATGGGTAGCAATATTCAATTTGGGATGTAATATGCAAAATGACAATGCAATATGTAAAATGACAATGCATTTCTGTATTTACATTTTCCAATACATTTGTGCAACGTTTGGTGCAAAATGAAAATTAAATTACATCATTTTCATTTGCCATTTCATACACCAGTTTTAATATGTAAAATAAAAACTAATTTTAACGCTTTATAAGTTGCAAAATTAAAATGAAAATGTATTACAGAAAGGATTAGATATGTATAACATGTTCAAGCAAAAACTGTGGCAAAATTATCATTTAAATGCTATTCTTCTTAAATGCATTAACACTCACAGTCAAGACACTTGACTGTGAGTGAAATGGCAAATGAAAATTATGTAATTTAATTTTCATTTTCATTTTGCACCAAACGTTGCACAAATGTATTGGAAAATGTAAATGTAAATACAGAAATGCATTGCCATTTTACATATTGCATTGTCATTTTGCATATTACATTCCAAATTGAATATTGCTACCCATATGCTTCCATACGAAAGATCCTGACGTCAGGGAAAAATGGATGCAGTTTATTTTTTGCGGACGTCCCAGTCACGGCAGTGCTAATTTAAGTGTTTGTTCTATACATTTTAAAGATGACTGTTTTGAGAACAAATACCAATATGATGCTGGCTTTGCCAAAAAACTGTTGCTCAAAGACAAGGCCGTGCCGACTATTCTGTGCTCAACAACGACGACGCAAACTGTAAGTAATGAATTTAAAACTTTAAACTACTTTTTAAAACGCACTTTCATTCATTATGAATAATCACAGTGTTTTTACTTAGTTTACTTGCATATTGTTTTCAGAGACCGCCATGTTCAGGCCCCATATCAAAAGATGTTGGCTGTCAAACTGACCAACCCATTAATACATCTGTGGGCACACAATTGTCGTTTCGAACCATGAGACCCAAGTGTCGTAGCAAAGGTATTATTTATATAATCCTAACCTGTGTCATCGTAATTATATTTATAAGAAGCTTAAAAGCTTAATTGAATAAAAGGAAGTATTTATAGTCCATATTTTTATAATACTGCAATTACAATTGATAGAATAAAACTTTACATTGTATTTTCTAACATTATAGAAACACAAACAGAGCAGTCCTCAATTCTTTCAAGTGGTGATGTCGCCATACTCTGGACTACTTCACATCCTTTTACTTCAACACCTTTAAAAGATGAAAAGCCTTCCAAAAGGCGTCGCTTTGAATTGGAGGAGGAAGAAAGTGAAGAAGTCTTTTTTGAAGAAGTCTGTGACACTCAGGACATAACATATGACCCTGCTCAGTCTGTCACCAGTGTGACTGAACCATCAAAGCATTCGTAAGTTTTTGTCTTTATCATGTTAAGTTTAGCATACATTTATGTGAACTGTATGTTTTACTGACTCGTAAAACTGATAACGTTGAAAAAAAAAATACACTACATTAATTTTTTGTTATTAATTTTCTCTTGTGATAGCATGTACACATCCAAAGCCTCTCATGAAGACACCAAATATATTGTGTTTGAAAACTGTCTTCTTGAACTGTTTGAGACCTGTCCAGTATGTTCAAGAGCCTGCAATATTCAGCCTCGTAGCAATGGGACTTTTTTGGCCATTGATCAACGTTGACCGCATTGTGAGTACTTCAGACAGTGGAAGAGCCAACCCTGTACTTGTGACGATCGCGACCCAAGTAAGACACAGGAGAGGGAGAGATCCAATTACAGGTATGATTTTAATGGGATAATCCAAAACGAAGTCAAACAAGCCAGGGTCAAATCCAGAGAACAATCCAAAATAGAACAAACAGGAAAGGGACAGGAAGGGAACAGGAAGACGAGGAATCTTGGAGGACGAGAAGACTGGGATCACGAAGGGTAAGGACTCCATACAGACAACGTGAAAAGACTGGTAAATATAGGGAGGCTAATGACAATTAAGTGAAGGCACCTGGTGCAATTAGCAGGAGTGCAATTACTGTGATGAAAGGACAAGACTAGTGGAATTTTAGTGCCTACGGTAAGTGCCTAATGCTGTGTTCACACCAAACGCGAATAGAGAGTCTGCCGTGAAGGATTTCAATGTTAAGTCAATGCAAAGGCACGTTTACGCGCATCTGGAGGTCTCGAATGAGGTGTTTAGCGCGGCGCGGAAGACGCAAATTCGCCTCATTGACGCGAATTGAGCGTCTGGCACGAATTGTACTTTTGTGCATTTATGTGTTTGACGCGAATTCGCGTCTGCCGCCCGAGTTGAAAAATTTTAACTTTGCCGTCAATTTGCGCCGCGTTAACCAATCAGGAGCCTGCTCAGGAGTCACTCATTCAACATGGAGGAACGACTGATGTTGTCAGTGAGCAGTCAACTGGAGCTTTTTGACACAAGTATCACATACAAGTTCATATTTGAGGAATAAAAAGGACCTCGCTTGAAAGAGTGTAGTAAATACACATTTCACTTTTGAGTCACGTACACGTTTATCGACCCGCGGCCTTCCCGCTGTTTTTTTACAACTATTTTCCCCTTAATATAGCCTACAGCTACTTTTCACTAACAAGATAATGTGTTTATTCAGAGGACGTGTGCAGGAAAAAGTGGAAAAGACCAGAGTGCTCGATCAACATCAGCCATCTTGCAAACAGACAACCTCTAGTACTTGCCCCTCCCACAAGAAGCGGATTTCACCTCAGATGCGCGTCAATTTTGCTTCAAACTTTTGCTTTCTACGAATGGAATGGCTGGAGGAATGTGGTGTAAGGCTAGACTGTATTGTGACAGACCGACATCCCCAGATTCAAAAGTTTCTGAAAGAACGAAATGTCACACAGTACTATGATGTCTGGCATTTGGAGAAAGGTACGTTTTAGCTTGAAAAAAAAACATTTTATGTTAATAAATGGACAGTTTTTTTTTCATTACCTAAACAATATTTATTTTTGGTATTACAATTGATTAGGGTTGTCAAAGAAGTTAGAGCAAATTGCCAGAGACAAGGACTGTTCAATAGTGAAAAAGTGGCAGCACAACATAAGAAACCATCTCTACTGGACTGCAGCATCCTCTACATCAGGACCAGAGAAGGTAGCCAAGTGGAAGTCCCTCATCAATCACATTCAGGATGTTCACATCCATGATGATCCATTATACCCACAATGTGAACATTCACATCGAGTGTCTAAGGGCAGCAGTAAACACTTCAAACCTGGGGAGTGCATAGTATTTCATATTATTACCATTACCAATCAAAGTGGCTGTCCCACAGTGCTAATACTGTTTCCATTATCCTTCACACAAATTAATACATACTACTATTCCAGGTTCAAAACCACTTTACAGAGTCGAAAAGGTGCTGACTAACAACAGAGTCCTCAAAGATGTAGCAAAGCTCAGCCCTCACTTCCAGAACTCATCCTTGGAGGCCTTTCACAGTGTTATTTTACGCTTTGCCCCCAAAAGTGTGGTATTTCCTTTTATTGAAATGCTGTGCAGGTATGCAAAGCAAAGTTGTATAGAAGCATCTTATCGACAATTAATAAACCATAAAGTCCGATTATTTCATAATTGTATGTAATACAGGAAGCATAAGCTATAAAGTAATTTGAAAAGAAGTTATAACATTTTGAATGCTTTGTCATTTCTTATTATTTTAAATTTATCTTAAAAAAATAATAACACTATGTTACTCCTACTTTTTAGTAGCTACATGTTTTTTTTCTGCTGTTTTAGGTTGTATTTGGCTGGCATGCATTTCAATGAAAATTCAAACCGTCCAAAGGCTACTACATCATCTGGAAAGCCAATGTACAGACTTTTGTTCCCCAAGGCTAAAAAAGGATTGTACACCATAAAACCAGTGACATCCAACCCAACGTACTGTAAGTTTGAATAGATGTTTTAATTAGTAATTTACAAAAAAATAAACTAAATGCAATACACAAAAGTGCATAGAACTTAAATTACAGTATTTAAAAACAAAATTCCATGCTACGTCTACAATCTGATGACACTGCTTTTTGAAAAGTTTCTGCTAGATCCTTTTCCCTACATGGAGGAACTGCATAAAATTACAGTGCCTGACAATCTATGCACACAGTATGACAGACCTTCATTGGAGGAGGCCATTGCTGAGCACGTGTCAAGGTTTAGTTAAGGGGCAGTTTGAATCCGACATAGCTGCCTTCCGCATCTGGGAATTTTTGCCGTATACACAGGACAACACATGATGGTATTACAACCCTACAACTTTCTGCCTAGATAGCCCCAGCACCAACTGACAAAGCTTCTGTAAGCCAAATGCCTGTAGCGCCTGATGGAAACAGAGAAAAGACATTTCAGATTATACATTCAAAAGGTGTTTTGTAAAGTGTTGTGTGTGTGTGTGTGTGTGTGTGTGTGTGTATATATGTCAAAACGATTGTTATTTGAATATATATTTTGTTACAATAAATATTTATCCATATTAACATAAAACTATTGTGTATGTCAGTTTTCTTACTGGTGTAACCCTCTGAGTCTCAAAGGACCCCAGTCTGCCCTGTAAATGTTATGTGCATTCTGTAACGAATACAAATTTAGGCAAACAGGTTCAAGTCCCGGATAAAATTACTATTGAAATGGGACTATTGTTGCTTCTATGCACTTTTTTTAGGGGATATGATTCATAATGACTGTATGAGTGCAGTATGCCATTTCTCACTGTACAGTATTTACAGGCAGTGTGTGAATATTTGTGTTGATGTCTGGCAGTAGAGCCAGCCGAACAGATCGTGAGTAGCGGGAGAGAGCGAGCTGCCGGATGACTGAGTTGGCAATAGACCAATGATGTCTCTTTATACTTACAAAATTCCTCATCAATCCTGGATCTTTCACAACTCTGACAGGCAACAGTGGTCATTCTAACTTTTAAGAGACTTGAAAGTACTTTTTTTTCCTAACATTCTATACGTTATTGGTAATGCTTTCTAAGGAAAGTTAACTGTTGCATATATTTTTTGGAGGAACCCATAAGTATTAAATTTCAATGTGTACTGCATACCACAAGATTTGTGCTAAAGACATGCATGATTCCTCAAATCGTGCAGCTTTGTTGAGGAAGGCTGTGCTATTGTTAAATGTTCAGAATTACAGTTAACAATAAAGCAAGTGCCACTTACATTTTCTCAAAACAAACTAATTAAACTAGGGCTAATTGAGCACATATTAATCCCTTATTCTACATTAACTTATTCTACATCCCTAATCCTACCCTATACCTTAACATAACTACCTTACTAACTATTAATTGCTGCAAATTAAGAATTTATTGAGAGAAAAGTCATAGTTATTAGTTAACAAGTGTTACCTATTCTAAAGAATTACCGAAATTTAATTTAACAAATATATGACTATGATTTGTTTAAGACCCTCTTCTCGACAGTTTCATTGCAATGTGGAAATTATGTAAGTATTGTAAAATATTTGAAAGCAGAATTTCATGGCAGCACATCCCACACATTTATGGATAAATCACTTATCTTGAGGCTAACTCTTTTTCTTTCGGTTTTGGGGTAAAATGTATCCTGGGCATGTTTCCATTGTCCTTGTGTAAACACAAACACACATTCATTCCCACATTCACCACATAATAGAGATGACCTTATGATGATCTTGCAACCCCGAGACGCATGCAGATAAATTATTTTGCCCTCCAGCTGGTCAATACAGTTAATCCAGCATGAAATTATATTTTGTTCAAGGTATAAAAAAAGAAAGCTTGTCATCACTTTTAAACATTCGTGGCATCAAATTGTGAAGCTTTAAAGATAAATACTTGCTCGGAGCAGGCTAGGATTTACTGTATTTCATAGCTGTCAAACGGAATTGTATGCCCTCACATCAGGGGACATATTAATGCAAACTCTCAAATGCTATCTAGAATGTGAGCACAGTTTTCTTTAAATCTGTTATTTCATTGGGGCGATGTCATCATTTCTCATGTAAACGAAGGTCTCGATTTGGGATTGTGTGGTAATGAAAAGTTATTATGGCTGAAATTAAATGCGCTGTAATCATGTTGTAGCTTGCTTGTACTAAGAGATAGTTAACAGTTGGCAGAGTACTTTAAGATTCATTAGGCAATTATATTCACCATTTTGTTTGTGGGTTACAGCATTTGAGCAAAAGAAAGGGTATTTGATAGCCCAAAAGCTCAAATAAAAACTATGCAAGCTGCCTCCTGCATCAGGAAGTAAGTTGAAGTGGGAGTTTGGCAGGTATCTTTCCATTTACATCCAACATTTCCAGATTGCCAAAAACCAAATGTTTTCCATTTAACATATCTTCATCAGTTTCGCTCACCTTGTATTTCTCCAAACTTTTAATCTTTCCACCCATTTTTCTCCCTCAGGGTGTAAGAGAAGAAGCTCAAGGCACTGTACAAACTCATCAGCATTTAGATTGAGGTTATATTCCACTCAGGTTACATACAAATCAACTTCCTCTGCATGTAAAAAGAACTTGAGGTAGGCAGTCATTGTTCTTGCCTCTCTGAGAGTCACTGCAGCTTTCAATGGTAGGACTGTAAATACATTATGAATTATTGTTCAATTCAGTAATTTTATATTATTCAAAAGATCAAATTAATCATTAATTAAATAAATAATCAAAATTTGTAGAGAAAACAAACATGAACTTATATTGGGATACCAATAAAATTCAACAAAAAAGTGGCTTTGGAAGTCTACCACTATCACTTTCGGCTACTATTTTTCTATCTTTGTACAAGATTCCATAGAAATCTATTTGTCAATCTGTTAGATTATAGCTATAATAGGATACAGTATTGAACGGTATATACAATGTTTTTTAATTGATGGTCTATGTATTTTACAAACAAAAGTGGCTTTTTCTGATCTGTCGCAACTTGATTTTATATGCCACGAGTGCTGTGGTTTTAAGATGCATATCAAGATAAAACACTACTTTTATCTGTTCGTTTAAGGAGACCATGGGTTCTGTTCTATGTTGTACTTTGCCCAGTGGTTTTTGTGTCCTGTACCAAAAGCTTTGAGCTAGTATTATTTGCCAAGATTTTTTTTTTCTTTTAATTAAATGAGCCGTTATTTGCTGCCATACCTTAAGTCTTCTATATGTAAATGACCTCTTCATGTGGAAATTGGTGTACAGCCCCTTGCTACACTTTTAATCACAACATGCACTGTATTTTTAAGTAAAAGGAACGTTAATATCAAAATATTTATCAAAAAAAAAAAAAAAAAAAAAAAAAATAATAATAATAATAATAATAATAATAATACAAAATAGGGTAGTACAAGGAAACAGAAGGCAAAAGGCAAAAGGCAAAAAATAAATAAATAAATAAAATAAATAAAAACCTGTACAGTGGAATGCAAAATTGCAAAATGTAAACAACAACAAAAAAGCTGGTCTCTAGATATGTATCTACTTGTCTAAAAGGAACAATAGAACATTTTCTACAATATGTTCACTTTGAGTCACTCACACTATTGTTTGATGAAGTTAATTAAACAGAGATTTTTCCAAAGTTCCAAATACATGTTTGGAGATATTGGGCATTACAAATGCATGACAAGCAAATCTCGACATCACAGCATAAAAACAGCTACAAAAGCATAACATAACATAAACGGTGGAAGATGGGAACAGGACTTGTCCAACAGTGATGAAAGAATTGTGGTTTTCATTCCAGCAGACTATCAAACCTACCCATATGTGAAACTAAAATCACATTGCACCCGCTTGTCTGAAACATTGCAAGTCTTTCAGCTGGTGGATCATGTGAGATATGTGCCACTTCACATTATGAAAACAATGTAATCCACATGCTTTCAATGCTGCAATGACACTACAAAAGAGCTTATATAAAGTTAAATTTCATTATATCTACATAATTAGGGTTTAGGCCTTAATTCCCACTGGCTGTAAATGAAATATATAACTGAAATATGTGTGTGTGAATAAAACCTTTCATTGGAGAATAATAATTTAATATGGGGGAAATATCATTATGTAAAAAATGTTTTTCTTTAATACAGATTACACACAATTAATGGTACCATTTTATTCAATACTTTTTGAAACGTCCATTTGCCAAAATAGGAGTTTTCAGATCAGATACCATTGCTTCATGCAGAATCACTCCAGACTCTTCAGATTTCCAGCTCCATGATGGTGCTTCTCCTCTTCAGTTCACCCCACTCATTTTCTATAAGGTGCAAGTCAGGGAACTGAAATGGCCATAGCAGAAGCTTGGTCTTATGCTCAGTTACCCATTATTGTGTTGTTTTTAAGGTTTGTTTTTAGATCCAAACATGGCCCATAATAAGATTTCTAACAGAGTCAGTCACTTTTAGATTTTTTGTATCTGTTGTTACTTGATAGAATCAATGATGCCATGTATCTAAACAAGATGTCCAGGACCTCCAGCAGAAATATAGGCTTAGAACATTAAAAATACAGAAGTATATTTCATTGTACACACAGGGTACTTTTTATCCCAGTGTTCACCAAACCCAGATTGAGGGTTTAGTGCTAATAGGTTGTTATATATATATATATATTTTTTTTTTTTTTTTAGTTACATCTGAAACATAGAAGCCAATTCCTTTTGAAGTTCCAGTTGTGTCTGACAATTTGGGTGAAAGCATTTTCTTTTCTTGTATTTTTTTATTTTTATTATATATATATATATATATATATATATATATATATATATATATATATATATAGATAGATAGATAGATAGATAGATAGATAGATATTATTATAAATTTTTTTTAAGTTTTTTTTTTTTTGAAGATATTCTGACACTGAAACACAACCTTTCCTGCAGTTCTCCAGCTGTGATCATTGAAGAGTCTTTGGCCACTCAAACTCTCCTCCTCACCACGCATTAGGACAATACAAGGTACCAGTAATTGTGCCAAACGTGTATTTTAAAAGAAAAAAAAGAGAGAGAGATAGGAAAAATAAATAAATTATTTCATAATAATTGAAATATTATAATACACACATTTTTAAGATGGCGCCGGTGTCTGTGGCGTCCCGTCGGTCTCATTGTGTAATCTTCATTTTGTTTGTTTTAAAGCTTTTAAGCCTACAACCTAGAGCAAATGAACTATTATCTCAAGAGCGACATGGTTCATATCACTCACCTCCTCCGTTTCTGACGTCAATACCTTTGCTGTTGGCCAAGTTCCCTACCAGCGAGGAAACGTTGGAAAAGGTGCGGAAGACTGGGCCTTGTCATTAAGCTGAAGCACTTCCTGGCTCAACAACATGAGTGACTGCCTTTTCAGGCTCTCCATGGGAAGGGTTTGACTGGCGATTTCTTCATTCGCTGGTGCTCCCTGGATCCAGTGGGACATTTAAATACTTCACAGACTCTTGGCTCGGGTTTCTCTGCTTCCTGTCTACGGCTCACCCCGAGTCCACCTTGGAGGAGTGTGCTTGCACCATCTTGTACTCAGGTTAATCCCCCACAATGTTTGACTGTATATAGACGCCACACCCTCCATAGCCTTCTATGGAAGATGCTCGTTCACCTCCAAATGGCCTACAGAGGCCTACAGCTCACAGTCAGGCTCCTTCTCTTCAGCACTCTTCAAAATATACCCCATAGTCATAGCTGCCATCCTTTGGGGGCATGAATGGTCCAGGAAATCAGTTCTCATCAACTCAGACAACACAGCCATAGTAAAAATTACCAACAAAGGCAGATCACGTTCAACAGCTATCATGCCATACATGTGCAAACTTACGCTAGTTTCCGGTCAACACTAGTTCCTTCTCACATACTGGGACATCTTAATGCCATAGCTGACTCACTGTCTCGTTCCTCTTTTCAAAAACTCAGGCTCTTGGCTCCAGAATCGGACATTCATACAACTCCAGTCCCACCGTTTTCAACAACCATGTTCAATTAACCATGCTGGTCAGAAGCAGGGCTGTGAACCGGTTCAGGGAACGAAAACGAAAACCGAAAACAAATGAAAGTTTAAATTTAATAGTTCCGAACAGAATTAATAACGTTATTTTATCGTTCCATTTAATATTTGCAATCTGCTGTCAATGAATCATGAATTCCAGTATTATGGCATATGCAAATGTGAAGCTGAAGCCAGCAAGTGAAATGTCCGCTAAGCTGTGAACTCATCATAGGCAAGTCGCAATGACAATGCACCACCCTTAGATTTTATCTGAGGATAGTGTGAGATGAATTCAACAGATCACACACCTGCAGCACTTCTGTGAATGGAGAAAACTGAAAAACTAACCCCTATAGGCTTACATAAAAAGGAATATAGGCATATATATTTCACTTAAACCATATTGACAGATTAACAAAACTAAAAAAAAGTGTGCTAAATTACGGTTCATTGTGACACGTTCCAAAGTTTTCGGAAAGGAAAACGAAACTGCAGAGAGAAGTTTTCTTTATTTTGCAAAAAGCTTTACACATCATTTTGCTTTATTAAAGCCTGTTAATTATCAAAATAAAATAGAGTTAAAGAAATAAATAAAAAGTTAGACTGCTTCATTGTACAACATGTAGATAAAAGTACAAACACTATATAATAAATAATATGATAGCATCCAGATGCGTCGGGAACCTGGAAACATTTGGATTCGTGCCGGATGAGAGATGCAGGCATCAGCTTCAGCTTAAATTAATTTGGTTTTGGATTGAGGTTTTTATAGCCTAAACTTGTTTTGTTTTCGAGAGAAACTAATAGCTGTTTTTATAATGTTTGTAAACGTTTTGCTTTAGACTATAGGCATTTTAGCCTTCATTATTTCGTAAAGTAATAGGGCTAATAAAATGCAATACCGCAACTTTAGTTTATTTTACGACGAGCTAGCACAAGGTAAGAACTGTAAAGCCTGCATGTAGAAACGAAGCACGTTACATTATTATTAGGCAAATTATAGACACATAATATTGTTTTTAAAAAATAACGTTATTGACCGGTATTTTTCCCACCCGAACCGGTTTCGGAACGGTAATAATTCAGAGGAACGGAGGAACAGAAACGTTAACATATCGATTCTGCTCGGAGTGAACCGATTTCATTTTCTTTTCGTTTTCAAGCCCTGGTCAGAAGTCTTTTCAATGCGTCCTAAGAAGCCATCCTCACCGAGACACCGAGCATGCTTTCAGCATACTTAACCGAATGAAATTGCTTCAAAGCTTACCACATATACTATCATCTTTCTTTTTAATCAGCAGACGTTCCATCCATCTGCAACTTCATCACTCATGCCCATTCCCTCCAAAATTTTTTACCTGCTCCATCCAAACCTACTTATCAGGAATCAACTTCTTCTACAAACTAAAAACCAGCGACAACTGTTAGTCCATCTTCCATTCTCATACTTCCATGCTCATCAAAGATCAGGGAAAAAAGAACCTACTCCTATCAATAATCGGCTTCTGCTTACTACCAACCTACTTAGCCTGACCATAGCAATAAATGCAGATGCTATCTAAATCCCTTCATTAACCAAACCGATCCCATTCATCCACGTTCAATCCCTCCATCCCTCCATATCTGTCATCACCATACACTCACCAGACGCCATTAATATATACGCTTCGGAGAAGTAAAACGGACCAATTAGGAGCATTGATCGCAGTCTACATATTGTGTATCAATTCTTTTCTCAGGCTGTTTGAACCCATCTCCGAGTATGTACGCTCCAGACTAAAAACCCAATAATTTCCCCAAAATCCACTTTTCATCACAGAAACTGGGAAAGTGGCCACAGTGTTCTCAGTGTCTCTGGTATATCTCCAGAACACTATTCATTATATTATTTTCACATTGGCACAGCGAGCTCTGGGTATCTCAGATGAAACAATCAAAATACTCTGACACTGGTCATGGCAAGCATATGATCTTAAAATCACAACAATCTAAACGACATTCGCCAAGCCCATGTTAAGCTTAGCTCTCTTCGCCCCACATTACCGAGACAGTACCCCCATCCTGAGTCTCTCTGGGCCACCAACAGATGTCCAGATCTACCAATCATCCCTTTCCCTTTTCATAACTACTTCCACTTTCATCCCTACATTATACGATAAAGATTACTTTCTGACATTTGCAGTGTGGCGTGGTCCTTGCTAGTGAATGCACAATATAAGTGAAATGTCTTTGATAAGACCCCCCAAAAAATCATCTCTAAGTGTTCAAGGTCTGGATATTGCATTTTAACAACATAACTTTGATTCAGCTTTTGTTTAGTCTAACTCCTGCATATGGCCAATAAACCTTGAGTCTTTATTCATTCTTGTTCACCTGTTTGAACCTGACTGTTGGCTATAATCATATCAAAATTCTCCATATATGTAATATTTTGTAGACAGAGAAGGCTTTGAATATGTGTTTGAATACAGTGAGATTCATGTGCCAACCCAGGGACCATTAAAAGATTTTGTCATTCCTGTCATGTCAAAAGTGCAAACAGATGTGCAAACAAAAGGCTCTTCACAATCATGTTTTTTATTTGTTTTGTAAAGACTACCAAATATATTTTTACACTGCTAAAATGGATCTGTTAGATATGAGTAAATTTATAGCCAGAGAACATGCACAGAGTGACTGTGTGCCAGTTAAAAGCCTACAGTGAGATATCATTTCATGAGCATAATAAATTTATCAAAAGGTCTGTCATATTTCCTCAGTGAAGATAAGGCTGATAGTATGAGTGGCTGTGTACATTGAGTCTGTGTGCTTTAATTAATAGCCTCAGGGGTTGAGAGCTGAGATCATTCTAGATCTCCAGAGGAGAGAGCAGTTAATTAGAAAATGTGAATATGTATCAGTGGTTTTTACAAAACATAAACGCTGAAGTGCCCAGTATGTTGTTTCCATAAGACTGTTGATATTCATAATTAAGTGTATGTAATATTTTTTATTTGCAAATGTTCTGCTACAGAGACTTTCCATTAAGTCTCTTTAATACCTATATATATTATATAAAAATGAAATAATTTAGTTTGTTTAACCTATCACTGTTTAACATTTCATATATATGTGTGGAATAATGGTGTACGTAAGCAACATATCTATTTTCACAAAGTGCAATTAGCCAGCCTTCTTGGCAGAGGTGATTTAGACATTTTTGGCATGCGACTACTAGAGCCCCATAAAATCCTGAAGAAACCCATCAAGAACCAGCTACAGTGGCATGGAGTGTAAAAACAATGGAATTAGCTTTTGACTCAAGATCAAATCTACCGGTTTCCGATCCCTGTTTATATCAAATCAAAATGAAGAACATTTTCCAAATGTACAAATAAAGTGCCTAAAGGGTATTTTATAGGCTTATAATTGAAAATGGATATTGTGTCCTCATGTTGATTAAGCAGGCTGGCACAACTGTGAAGCAACTGTGATGCACATTGTTACAATGATCAAAATTGGGGCTCCATTCCTGGACTATAAAGGAAACCTTTACTAATTACCAGGCACAGTATGGTTAGGGGTAGGGGTAGATTTAAAGAATAAGGTAGCATCCATTTATGATATTATTAAACAATCATATAGACACAGAGCTGAATATTTACACTGAAAATGCTGTTTGATAATGTACAATAATTCACTGAGGTGCAAATAGTTGGCCAGTCTGCCACTTTCCTGACCCAGATCTGGAGGTGGACTGACACTGGCACACATATGCAGAGGTGGAAAGAGTACAAAAATATTCTACTCAAGTAAAAGTACCATTACATTAATTAAATTTTACTTAAGTACAAGTAAAAGTACCAGTCTAAAAATCTACTCAAGTAAAAGTAAAAAGTAGCTCATTTAAACTTTACTCAGAGTAAAAATTACTTAGTTACATTTTAACAGTGGGAGGGAGTCAAAAATGGGACAGGCCAACGGTGTCAAACTCAGTTCCTGGAGGGCCACAGTCCTGCACAGTTTAGATATAACCCTAATTAAACACACCTGATCAAGCTAATCTAATCATTTAGGTTTATTTGAAAACTACATGATATGTGTGCTGGAGCAGGGTTAGAACTAAACTCTGCAGGGCTACGGCCCTCCAGGAACTGAGTTTGACACCCCTGGGATAGGTCTATTAATCTCAAACTAGTTGTTTTTAATTAAAGGAATCAGTTATTTAGAATAATAAAACATTTGGGCTGTTACCAGGCAAATCAGTATCAACAAACTCATCTTTTAATGCAGAGGAAATTCAGAAGATTCATTGGAAGTGGCATTTAGATGTATTACACTGTTTAGTGCAGGACAAGAATGCATTTAACCTGCAGTTACAAATGCATGAATAATGTTTTGATATACAAGACATAAAATGTTGAATACTCATTTGAAATGATAAGAAATTAATTATTAAAAAAAATCAAAAGATACTTTAAATGTGAAATTAAAATGGCCAGTATGTGTCAGCAAGTCACTGTTAATAAGTGAGTCATTGCGATTGAACCGAATCATTTAAACGGTTTATTCATTCAGGAACGAAACACTGTCACGTTGCTCAGAGACGCAAAACTGTGCTTTGGTGGCTGTGTTTGGCATTATTTTCTGTTGTAGAAATAGAGCTAAAAAGGCAATATGGTGTCTGAAACGCAAGTCTCTTAATTAACTTGTTTACTGAACTGTTATATATGTATGTATATATTCATGATGATTTTTGGAGGAAACGATGGCATTCTTTGTGTGATTTTGATTTAATATATGAAATTATATAAATATGTGAATTTTCTGCCCCTATATCTTCAATTTTGTGATCATTCTAAATGCACTTTAGGAGACTGAATCACACAGTGAAAGAACGCACTATAAATGCGCGTGCACGTCATTAAAACAAAAATAGCACACTCCTCACCACGGTCTTTTTAGATAATTTGTGCAAAACCTCTTGCTAAAATGTCAAAGCTTCATTTTAACCACCAATGCAACGATGCAATTATTTAGCTTACCTCTACATTCTTGCGAAGGGTTGATGTCTTGTCGAGATTTTATAAGCTGCTAGTTTGGTCTTCCTAGGCAAGTACAGCTTACACTGCATAATAGAATATACATATGGCCAGGGGTTCACTTCATTTCCTTCGAGTTCAACTTCAGAATATGACGGAGTTTCGTTTTCAGCGGTGTCTGCACCACTAACGCCTGATTTGTCCGTCTGCATCTTTCTTGTGATTTTAGCGCCAGTTTGCCCTCCTGCCCATTATGCCGTAGTTTCCAGGGAGTGATTTATTTATTTTATTTTTTTTACTCAGTAATTAATGTGTTTTAAAATGTAGCGAAGTACAATACTTCAAACAAAATATACTTAAGTAAAAGTAAAATTACAGATTTAAAAAATTACTTAAAGTATTAGTACACAAAAAAGCTACTCAATTACAGTAACGCGAGTAAATGTAATTCGTTACTTTCCACCTCTGCACATATGCAAACATTTCACATCACCATTCACTCCACTCTTGCTATGGAGAGACAAATGCACATGCCACTTTATAGCACACGGGCATTGCATTCATTCATCAATCAGTCCTAACCATAATTCTGTACATGCCTGTATGCTCAAACATTTACCCATTCATATTGGGTTTTGTTGTACATGTTATGTGTTGAGTGATGTTGGAGGAGGCAACAGTGGCAAAGCTGTATATGGCTACAAACTATACATTTACATTTATGCATTTAGCAGATGCTATATCCAAAAAGACTCGCAAAAGAGGAACAAAAAGCAAATTTGTCAAAGAGCCAATAATGTGTTACATAAAATGCCGGTTTATTAGACAACTAGATTTGAAAGCAAAAAAAATCCCAAATTTAGTATCTCAGAAAATGTAAATATTGTGAAAAGGTTCAATATTGAATACACCTGGTGCCACACTCTAATCAGCTAATTAACTCAAAACATCTGCAAAGGCCTTTAAATGGTCTCTCATTCTAGTTCTGTAGGCTACACAATCATGGGGACAACTGCTGACTTGATATTGTCCAAAAGACAACCATTGATACCTTGAACAAGGAGGGCAAGACACAAAAGGTCATTGCAAAAGAGGCTGGCTGTTCACAGAGCTCTGTGTCCAAGCACATTAATAGAGAGGCGAAGGGAAGGAAAAGATGTGGTAGAAAAAAAGTGTACAAGCAATAGGGATAACCGCACCCTGGAGAGGATTGTGAAACAAAACCCATTCAAAAATGTGGGGGAGATTCACAAAGAGTGGACTGCAGCTGGAGTCAGTGCTTCAAGAACCACTACGCACAGACGTATGCAAGACATGGGTTTCAATTGTTGTATTCCTTGTGTCAACCCATTCTTTAACAACAGACAGCGTCAGAAGCATCTCGCCTGGGCTAAAGACAAAAAGGACTGGACTGCTGCTGAGTGGTCCAAAGTTATGTTCTCTGATGAAAGTAAATTTAGCATTTTCATTGGAAATCAGGGTCCCAGAGTCTGGAGGAAGAGAGGAGAGGCACACAATCCACGTTGCTTGAGATCCAGTGTATAGTTTCCACAGTCAGTGATGATTTGCGGTGCCATGTCATCTGCTGGTGTTGGTCCACTGTGTTTTCTGAGGTCCATGGTCAACGCAGCCATATACCAGGAAGTTTTAGAGCACTTACTTCATGCTTCCTGCTGCTGACCAACTTTATGGAGATGCAGATTTCATTTTCCAACAGGACTTGGCACCTGCACACAGTGCCATAGCTACCAGTACCCGGTTTAAGGACCATGGTATCCTTGTTCTTAATTGGCCAGCAGACTCGCCTGACCTTAACCCCATAGAAAATCTATGGGGTATTGTGAAGAGGAAGATGGGATATGCTAGACCCAACAATGCAGAAGAGCTGAAGGCACTTATCAGAGCAACCTGGGCTCTCATAACACCTGAGCAGTGCCACAGACTGATCGACTCCATGCCATGCCGCCCTGCTGCAGTAATTCAGGCAAAAGGAGCCCCAACTAAGTATTGAGTGCTCTACATAGTTTTCATGTACAAACTTCAGTTGGCCAAGATTTCTAAAAATCCTTTCTTTGTATTGGTCTAAATTTCTGAGATACTGAATTTGGGATATTCCTTAGTTGCCAGGTATGATCATCAAAATTAAAAGAAATAAACATTTGAAATATATCGGTTTGTGTGTAATGAATGAATATAATATACAAGTTTCACTTTTTGAATGGAATTAGTGAAATCAACTTTTTGATGATATTCTAATTATATGACCAGCACCTGTATATCCATGTGTAGTGGGTCAAATAGTGGGTATGATATTATTTATTAGTTGCCACACCCCTTGTATGGTTCATTCAATCATATGGCCTCCTGGAACATGTAAAAGCGGAAGATTATGGTTGGACGTGGTGGTTAGCTAGCAGCTGCTACCTCTTATAGTGGACTTCCTGTAGTTTATTCATCGGTTGGTCGCTGCTCGTTATCTGCGTGAATTCATGATAGATTAATAACTGTAATATAATATCAAGGTAAGTGAGATCATGGTAGCTTGGCTATCACACAATAAGTAGCTGGTTTGTTTTAATAGTTTTCCCCTTGCAGTCCTGTTATGTGGCATGGTGATGCCTCTCATTGTTGTGTGGTCGCTTTGTTAGATCAAATGCTGTGGCCGTAAACAAGGTTTATGAACTAAGTTTTTTTTTTTTTTTCTTTTATAGTTCATAGTGTAATTTTGTATTTTTGTATTATTATTTTTTTTTAGGAGTAATTGGCATTTTATATTTAAACTTGTTGGGCAACATTTTCAGATGTCTTGTCAGGACTACATCATTTGGGCCTGTGCAGCATTTGGAGCCTGTTTTGTTTGTGTGCCCATCGCTTAGCCTGGAGATCATACAGCTTGCATCTGCCATGTGTGTGTGCACATTTTGATTGTAGTTCATATATTGTTGGATTTGGATTCTTTGATTACAACTGCATTTGTGTAAGTATATATTGTGTTCAAATTTTTTATTTATTTTATTGTGTGATAAGTGAAGGTTAGTGTGAACCACCCTTAACTCCCTCATTTATTTGTTCATTTTGTTTAATTCTAGCTTGGAAGTTTTGTTTATTTTGATTACTTATTTTTGTTTATTGCAAACCAGTTTTCGTATTAAGATCAATTAAAGGGCCGCAAGTTGTTTTGGCCTCTGGGTAGGTGCTGGTTATTTTTTATGGATTGTTTTATTTATTGTTTTGAACTGCTTGTTGAATGCTTATAAATGTTTTTATGTGGTCTTCCACTCTCTTTTGTTTTGTTATATTGTTATAAAGTATATTTTGTATTATTGTTATGGAATTTCTTTTGTAAAATTCAAAGTGTTATTTGGTGAATTCTGATTTTTGTTACAGGAGCCGAGGTCCAGGGCAGGCAGTTAGCCAGTTATTTATGCGGTGAAGGGTCCCTTGCAGTTGTGGATTGAGTATGCAAATCAAGTACTTGAGTAAAAGTACAGATATGTATAATAAAATATTACTCAAGTAAAAGTACTCCTTTTTCAATTTTACTTAAGTGAAAGTACAAAAGTACTCTATGTACTTAAGTAAAATTTATGTAGGCTACTTAATTTTATATTAGCACATATATTTTTTTATAATCCTACTACTCAAAATACCTGGGATTTTCCGAAAATAACCACTATATGGAGTCAAGATATATTTTTGTTGTTATGGACGACGTTAATGAGCATGATGTTCACTGTGACGCTTACACTCCGGTGTACCTAAGAGAAAACAGAGTTGACCATCTGATTTTCACCAGTAAGAAAAAAAGTTTTTTAAAGTTTGTTGTTTTGCAGAATATCACAGTTATATATGACATGAGAATAAGGCCTGAAGTTAGGAAGAACATTAAGGAAAATAATTATATTTTCATAATGATTTTTTCCTTCTCAAACCATGTCTGTGGTGTAAAAACACCCCTGGCCAAATGCCCCCAGAGGGCATCATTACTGCAGTTACCATGTTCTGAACATCACATCCTTTATTTTCCCCAGATATAATCTATCTAGGCGGTTGAATAAAAATATTTGGACTTTATTCTTAAAAATTACCTCAACTTAGCACCAGTAATCTTGTTAGCTAGACAGTTTGCTTTAGCTAACAATATTTACTTATTTCCAGTTACAGTTAAATATGATTTTCAGTTACAATAATTAATCCTAAATTTCGACATTAATAACTTACTTTTAACAGCATCAGATGATTCTCAAGATCTCCCGGTTCTTACTTGTGAATTCACTTCATTGGAGACTCACACTAAACAGTTCATTTGAATCAATGAGTTGTCGACTCTAGAACAGCTGCAATCGGATCAATCGAATTCGTAAACGAATCGTTTGGTGCGATTTGCGATCCAATTTAAAAAGGTTAATTGAAAAGACTCTGCTTGAAAAGAAACCACTTCTGTGTGTCAGAGCACATGATATACTAGGAGTAACGATATGTTTTATGAAATGTAGTGAAGAAATACGATCTTATGCTTTTGTAGCATCTATAAGTGCTGCAATTATAAATAATAATAGTGGACCAGTATCAGAAGATTCTAGTTTGGCTCAAGGAGGAAAAGGTAAAGTTCAATGATACACAGAGTCAAGGCTGCAGAGCAATTGTAAATTGTATTACATATAGGAGAACAAGTATTTACAATATTTACACGTGCACATAGGAAGTATCCAGTTCAAAATGATTAATGAACATACAACAATTCAGCATTTGGTAAATCATAAAAAAAGTGCCTAAAGCCACAGCAGTTGCGAGAAAAACACAGAAAAACACACAGCCCTCGAGACAGGCAAAGTCCAAGGGGTCCATAATGGAACGGTTCATAAGCTCAGTACTGATGTATAGATGTGTAAAGAATCCCCTAAAGGTGTGTGCAAATGTCGCTGAGGGTGTGTGTGCAGGTGTATGGATTAACAGCTGGAGCACCTCCTACCACACCGATAGATAAATGCACTCCAAAGCATCAGTTTTTGGGCCTAGTGGCTCGCCATCAATGCACAGAACCTGGCCAGTTCCCGTGTCATTAAGTCACTCAACAGCAGTCAATTGAAAAGGTAAGGGCAATCTGCAGCAGCTCAACACACCAGCTCCCGCACACATACACCAAACAACAGCGCGCGGCCATATTTAAAGGGAAATGACGCAACACTCTGTCTCAAGTCTCGCGATACTTCACGAAGTCTTGCGACAACGCAAACACAGACGGGAACCGCATATGAGGAGAATACACCTGGCAAGACAGCTGGGTTACACCCTCCCCCCTTAAATCATGCACGTCCCCGTTGCATAAAAACTGCAACTATTATGGTTTAGGGATGGAGTCTTTTGCTGCAGCTTGACTAAGAGCCTCAGTATAAACATTAGCCAAACTATGAAAAAGTGTTTGCACGACTGAAATTAACGGGTTGCCCAATACTGCATATTGAAGTCGTTGAAGGGGTTGACGCTGCCGACCTGAATGCCTGGGTACTACATCAGATCCCACTATATCACTGGGGGCAGTAGCAGAACTATGAACATCAAAACCCACAATTAACTCAGATTGGACTGGCTCACGAACTTCAGCCTCAGGCTCCAGAAGCATTTCAGCTTCAGGCACATTGACAATTATCTCTTCCACAGGACTTTCCAATTCTCCTCCCACAAGTAGCTCCATCTCTCTCATATTATTTTCCTCTACTGGGTCAGGCAAAGAATCTCCAGGCTCCCCTAACTCAGCCTCTACCACAGGAGTTCCTACCTCGCAGCTTGACATAAATGAGTCTTCACCAATGGTTGGCCAAGACTCTTCAACTTAAGGTAAGTGGGTTTCAAATGAAACTGCAAGTGAAGGTCCTGTTGCAGGACTTTGTGTTAAAGGTAAAACAGAATCAGTGTCACTTGGGGCTGTCAGTGAGGCAGCCCCCACAATGTCATGGATTGTTGGATCATGTTCACCTCCACTCGCTCTTTCCACACTAAACTTCATTGGAAACTGGGGAAAACTCCCAAAGATGGTAAGTTCAGCATCCGCTGTATCCCCATCCTCAAAGACATCAACTTGGTCAGTACGGTTGCGACTCTGGCTACGAGTATGGGGTTTTTGAGAAGTAAGATCTTCTGGGAAATCCTCTGTAACCAAAGCTGATAAGAAGCCACAAGGCAAGAGCAGATCACGATGGAGCATACCGGTAGGTCCCTCCCTAGTCTCTGGTCTCACAATGTAAACTGGAAGATCCCCTGCACGTTTTACAACCACATACACCTCTTGTTCCCACTTATCTTCAAGCTTGTATTTTCTTCGGATTCTAACATTCCGAACAAGGACTCAGTCCCCAACATCCAAGCTTGCAGGCTTTACACATTGATCGAACCGACTTTGTTCCTTTTAGCTGACTTCTGAGCATTCTGGCATGTAAGCTTATAGCTCTCCTCGAGACGTGATCTTAAATCCTTCACATACTGGGAGTGCGAGGGAGATGGAGAGTTACATACTGGCAACCCGAAAGCCAAGTCAACCGGGAGTCGTGGGGATCGTCCAAACAGGAGTTCATAAGGTGTGAACACGGTTACCTCATTCCGCGTACAGTTATACGCATGGACAAGAGGTTAAACGTAATCCCTCCACTACTGTTGTCACGGTACCAAAATTTCAGTATTCGGTACCGATACCAGTGAAAATCCACGGTTCTCGGTACCAATTTTGGTACCAAAGCAAAACACAAAAATATGCTAATTAAAAAAAAAATACTTTTTAGCACTAAAAATAAAACCAATGCCATTCTTTATACTTATTTACAATTGTGTTTAAAGTTTTTCTACAAGTTATATAATTATGAAAAACAGTAAACAAGTTTCACACAAATTTAATTTGTCTTTTAATTTATGAAATTTAAACATTTAATTTTTGGTAAATAAAGGGGATTTGCTTTTAAAATTAAAACATGGAAGAAATATTGTGATTTATTTCTTTAAAAAATACAGTTTTATACATTTTTTCAACAGTAGTAGCAGTATCACATACATTTTACTAAATAATAGTAATATTTCTAGCACAATGCCTTTATGTAAAAATTAACTTTTAGGCCTAATGAATGCATATTTGTCATTTTAACTGAACTTAAGACTGGCGTTGATGCTTAAGATATTTTTGGTCATTGAGGGTTTCTGTAAAAAAAATAGTAATAGATCATATTAATTATTATTAAAAGATAATACTACTACTAATTCTACTATCATACTAATGTATAT
Source organism: Carassius carassius (assembly GCF_963082965.1). Taxonomy (NCBI): domain Eukaryota; kingdom Metazoa; phylum Chordata; class Actinopteri; order Cypriniformes; family Cyprinidae; genus Carassius; species Carassius carassius. Next base: position 28,492,689 of record NC_081783.1, read on the forward strand.
AGTACAATGCACTATGAATTGATGAGATACTGTGTTCATGAATATTAATCACGTTGTCTGCGTTCGGTCAAACATTCAGCGTGGTAAGTCTCTAGCTCTCTCTCTCTTTGCATGTGTGAGAAACAGTGCTATTAGTAAAGCGACGGTGAGTCGTGCGCCTTCACAAAGAGTTTACAGAGCATCAAATACAGGTGCGCTGTGCGTCCATTGAGATGAACTGAAAAGTTCAGATCGCTTGATGGAGAGAGAACTCTGAGGCTCAGATGCTGAAATTAATGCAAGTGTCATGCGCTTCAGTCTATGTAGTAAACAAACCCGCACGTCTCTGCCATTCATTAATTCACACAGAGATGCGCAGAACACGGATTCATATTTCAAACAACTTTTGCGGCTTAACATTTACAGATACTGGTCCATATGAAGATTTGATTTGATTAATTTATGCTAACTTTGACAAATTCCATGACTGTCCATATTAAAATGTAAGTTGACTGGATTTTGAGATTCCGTCCTCGTTTTCTGCTTCGCGGAAATCATAGCGTTGAATTTTTTTAGTACTGACTTGGTACCGAAGTACCGGGTCTTTTGACAACACTACCCTCCACTTAGACTTCTGCTTGTTCTCGAGAGTTCCCAGCATGTTTAATAGTGTCCGTTTAAAGTGCTCAACAGGGTTGCCCCTGTGATGGTATGGAGTGGTCCGAGTTTTCTTGATGCCAGCTACATCGCAGAGCTCTTTAATCAGCTTAGACTCAAAGTCTGGCTTTGCCACAGTTTTAGCCTTCTGGTTTGCAGTTGGAATAGCGACTGCAAATTTAGTGAAGTGATCAGTAAGCACTAAGATGTTCTTGGTGTTACTGCTGTCCGGCTCAAGCATTAGAAAATCCATACATACTAATTCCAAAGGACGACTGGTTTGAATATTTACTAAAGGAGCTGCCTTATCAGGAGGAGTCTTACGTCTTATATAACGACCACAGGTCTTAATAAAGTTCTCAACATTAGTGGCCATTTTTGGCCAAAAGAATCGCTGCCGCACCAAATTCAGAGTTCGCTCTATACCCATGTGCCCCATGTCACTATGGAGATTCTTCAACACTACAGAACGCAACACTGGAGGCAAAACAAGCTAAAGGATAAGTTTATCTTCGTCCTGTCTTCTCCTATATAAAACTCCATCTTCCAGCTTTAACCGATTCCACTCCCGTAACAACAATGGAAGCTCAGGAAGTTCCTCTCTGACAGTGGAAGAAACCTTTTCTCCCGTCTCAAGCTGGTAAATGACTTATCGAATTGCTGGGTCGGCACGCTGCTCTTCTCTCAAGTCAGCATGGTTCAAAGAAGAAATGACAGGAAGGCCATGTGACTCTTCCTCAGCAAAACAGTTAGGAATAATATTAGCATGGAAAGAAAGAGACTCAACCAAGGTCACATCAGATTGAGTATAATCAGCAGGATGGCATGATCTAACAAGGCTGCTCTGACATATAGAGACCACAATGTCGGGGCCAATTTCGGCAGCTTCACCAGGGTCACACAGTTGCTCTGCTAGGCGGTTCACAAGGTCCCATTCTTCAGAGCTTGAAGCCTTATCGGACACTTCATTGTAACGTCTAGACAGAGCATCGGCATCAAAGTTGTGTCTGCCAGCTCGGTACTGCATCTTGAAAGAATACGTTGATAATGCAGCTAGCCACCGGTGACTTGTGGCATCCAATTTTGCTGAGGTCAAAACGTATGTAAGAGGATTGTTGTCTGTAACAACTGTAAAGTTAGCACCATAAAGATAATCATGGAATTTCTCTGTAACACTTCATTTTAAGGCCAGAAACTCTAGTTTGTGTGCCGGATATCGAGACTCACTCTGAGATAGGCCTCGGCTGGCATAAGCAATAACCTGGAGTTGATCATCCTGTTCTTGGTATAGAACGGCTCCCAATCCAATTATGCTAGCATCTGTGTGAAGGATGTAGGGCAACTTCGGATTGGCGAACCCAAGGACAGGAGCAGATGTTAGCTTAGAAATTATTATGTCAAAAGCAGCCTGACAATCAGGCGTCCATCTCTCCCCAAAGGACTGCTTTGGGTCCAAGAATTTTCCAGCAGGCCTTTTATCTTTGATAGACTGACGGAGGGGTGCATAGCCTCTCGTAAGGACATTGAGCGGTTTTACTATGATGGCGTAATTTTTGATGAACCTCCGATAATATCCTGCAAACCCTAGAAAAGACCGTAGTTCTTTAAGATTTCGGGGGACTGGCCAGGATTTGAGAGCAGATAATTTTTCAGGGTCCGTTTCAACCCCCTTCTCAGATACAACATGTCCAAGGTAACGTAGACTAAACTGGAAAAAATTACATTTTTCAGGAGACAGCTTCAAGCCGAATTCTTTCAGGTGGTTAAGTACTCTGAATAGGCACTTCTCATGTTCCTCTAAGGTGTCAGAGAAAATAATGATGTCATCTAGAAATACAAGGACTTCCTTGAGATTCAAGTCACCCATACACTTCTCCATAAGTCTCTGGAATGTACTTGGAGCATTCGTAACACCTTGCAGCATCCGATTTCATTCCCAGAAACCCAGCGGTGTCACAAACGCAGTTTTAGCCTTATCAGCTTCACTCATTTGAATCTGGTAATATCCAGATTTTAGATTCAGAACCGTAAACCATCTGGAGCCTGTTAATGCTGAAAACGACTCTTCAAGGTTCGGCAGGGCATAGGCGTCTTTCACAGTTTGTAAATTTAATTTACGATAGTCGATGCACAACCTAACATCACCATTCCGCTTCCAGACTACCACAATTGGGGAGGCAAATGATGACTCAGACTCTCGGATGATGTCAGCTTCAAGCAGATCCCGCAAATGGCTTCGAACAGCTTCAATGTCATGGGGATGTATCGGCCTACTCGAAGCTTGAAAGAGGTTTCATCGTGGAGCTTAATATGGTGTTTTACCTGGTCCATACAGCCGAAATCAAGATCATGGTAAGAAAACACTTCAGGCATTTGGTTGAGCTTGGATATTACTCGCTCCTTCCATTCAGGAGGGATAACCGATTCACCAAAATTTAACTCCAAAGTGCTTCTTTGGGAACATTCTTGAACTAGAGGACTGTTCACAGTGTGCTGAGCCAGGATGATAGGTGACGAACCAATATCAGCAATTACTGTTATTGGTGGAATAAGAACATCCTGTTCAGACTCGTTCATAACGAGAACAGGAACCTTATAGGGAGCATGAGTTGGGAATGTGATGACACAACTCTGGATACATAGCCCACCAGGGAGGGGGGATATAGGGTGTTCAATCACAGCCCATTGAACTGTAGTTGGACTGTCTATTCTGGCAGAGCCTTCTAGAACAATGGTCCAGAAGGGATCAGTACTGGTGTCTGACTCAACAACTTCACGGTTTCTACTCGACCCAGCTGGCTTTGTTGGTGCTTCAGTTGTAGGAGCTTTAAGTCTGCACATTACCCTTGAGCTGTAGGTTGAAAATTAGAGATATCACTGCTGGTATATCGCTCATATAAAGGCTCCAGAGTATTCATGCAAATAAGCACCATTGAAAAAACCCTCAGGATGACCATCGGGTACAATTAAGGCAAGAGTCTGTACATAAAATTCCTCTCCCAAGAGCTCTTTATGAAAGCCTATGGTCATCTCTACATACCCCAGGTATGGTACTGATTGACCGGCGGCACCCTCTACCTGGAGTAAGTCGTAAAGTGGCTTCACAGGGTGATCGCTGAGACTCTGATTGTACAAAAAGACTGGAATCGTTGTGACCTGTGAGCCTGTATCCAAAAGGCAAGGGTAGTTCTGTCCAGCAATTTGGACATCTGCAGAACATTTTTAACCCACCAAGCCCTTTGGAAGTTGTATGGTTACATTCTTTATCTTGGGCTGTGACAATTCTGCACACTTGACAATCTTCTTTTTTTCCTTTGGACAGATTTGGTCCCCTCTGGCCCCTGTCTGTCCCACAACAGGGACCGGACTTAGTTTAAATGGACGAAGTTGGAAGCGTTTTGTTGGTTGCTATTGAACTGTTTCTTTTTACGAGCAACCAGGGTAGAATTTGGTTCATTCTCACACTGGGGACGGATGTGACCATCCTCACCACACCGAAAGCAATAACCAGGTTTTGCCGGAGTAAGTGGGGAGCGACGAGGCTGCTGATTAGTGGCCCTGGCATGTGGCTTACCATAAGTGGAAGTCTTAAGAATAGGGCTGGTCCTTGATGGCCTGGCCGTTAGCATGGCTAACTGTCGCTGGACGTCAGCTAGTTGTTGAGCCAGTTGCTGGGTGATGTTAACCAAAGCGGTAACTGCGGGCCCATCTTCAGGGTTAACACGAGCAAACTGGGCATGAGATGTAGCTTTCTGTCGTGTAGACCCCAGATATTGCTTCATTCGCAGAGCTTTTGCTGCCTCTCGGTCCTCTTCAGTGCGCAAGAGGAGAAGCAGCTCAGTAAAAGTGGGTGGACATGTCTTCTTTTGTTTTAGCTGGAGCTCAGCAATCAAAGAATTGTCCCAACATCCACGACAAAACTGTTTCAACAAATGCCAATTTACTTCAGACCCTATGAATCCACCCCTTTTCATGGCAGAATTCAAGACAACCTGGAGCCGTTGGAGGTAGGCAGATGGTTTCTCACCGGTATCCTGAAATGTGTCCATGAATCTAGCAAACAGTTCGTCCCCATCTTGAACAGTAGCATATGCAGAGTCAAGAGTGTCTAGATACACTATAGGTAACATGCTGGTACTCAATTGCTTTATCATGTCTGCTGCTGGAGGAAGGAGGCTCTCCACTATCCTCCTAGAGCGATGGAGGTCGGACACAGATGGATCCTTCAACAAAAGTTCTACTCCCGACCGCCAGGTGTCATAGTCAGCCTCATGAGTGGGTCTGGGAAGCTGACCTGAGAAAGCTCTGAGCCTTTGATGATGTACTGCACTCCCCTCATTCTTCACAATGTGCTCTACTACGTAGCGCTGAACCTCAGGTGGATGGACATCAATGCTGGAAGTTGAATGTCTCATACCTGGCTGCCTAGAATTAGCTGGGTCAATGCGGGGCTCAGCGACAGACCTGGGAGCAGCAGTGTCCACAAGGGGAACAGGAATGGCTGATGGAGACTGAGTTGATAGCTTCACTGATGGATCTGGCAGCGTAGACCACCCAGTTAATGATAGATCTTCCACATGAGGCGCAGGGCAGAGCTTGGAAACCGAAAGTCCAATCTGAGACATCGTTGTTTTGATTACTTCTGTGTAGTCCACCCCAGTTAATTTGGCTAAATTCTGCAAATCTGAAAAATACAACATAGTTTTAGCTTTAGCAAGGTGATCTGTACAAACAGAAGATAACTCCAAAATACAACATGTATGTGTCTTTTTAGACGAGACCCATGTGTACGGCAAAATGGGACACAACGCTTCCAAAGCTGCACCGGTAGTAAATTCAACCACAAGCACACCATCATACTCAGATTCGGTTTCAGAAATTTCCTCAATTTTATCAACTGACCCATATTGGCTTAGAAACTCAATGACTTCATTACTTCCTGGTTCAGTTATGCCCTCCAACAACACAGCATTTGGTAATTTAATACCACGTTTCAAAAACACATCCATTATTCTTACTGAACTGCAATAACCCAAATCAATAACTCCAATGCACATTAACCCTTTCGAGTCGATTAACGCGGATACGCGTTTTGAGTCATTTTCTCCTGATAACCCCGAAAAGACCTTAAATTACACTTTCAGTTTTAATCGTACAGATAAGAGCAATACATCAATCGAATCTGTAAAGGGTCTACTTTTTTTGGGATACAGACATAATAACAACAAAACTTTGTGCACTTATAAAATAAAGATAACAAACAAGGTGTGCTGTCTGCAGCCTTTGTCTGCGCTTATCTTCATTTACAAACAAGTCATTAAAATGAACTGTAACTCCGTGAATACTCAACGAAAATACATGGGGGAGATATCTATAGAAAGCTTGACATGTCTATTTTTAAACTAAACAAGTGCCGCCGAAAACAGATATTCTGTGATAAAGTAATCCATATGAAAACAACGCGATGTCTGTTTTTCAAGTCTCCCTTCATTATATCTAATGTGACCACGCCCCCGCGCTGAACGCGCTATTCAGATTCAAACTGAAGCGCGCGGCTTGAATACGCCCATAACAGAAGAAAAAGCAGCGAGCCTGTTCTTCAAGTGTTTATTTTACTGTTTGCTTCGCGATGAGAGGAATAAGACATAATTCACCCCAAAAAGATGTCATGTGGTTGAGGATTTGAGAAATGGATTTCCTCAGAAAAAAAGAATGCAGCACTTTATTCAGCAGAGATCATAAACATGAGTAAGTCTCTTTTTATTTATTTATATACTTGTACTAGTTTTCACATAACGTGTAAACATTTTACTAGTTAGACTTTTTCCAAATACTTTTTCCAAACTATAATTCCTGACTAAATGTATAGTAATCAAGTGAAACATTATGAAGTTTCAATAACAATATACAATACTATACCATTCAAAAGCTTTATGTAAATAATATAAATGTAACAAATAGATAACTGTCACAAATGTAAAAACATGCTTTTCTTTCAATTTATTCCCCCTAAAAACCCAGAAAAATATTCTCAGCTCTTTTCAACATTAATAATAATGATAATAATAATAACAATAAATGTTTTTTTTGTAGAAAATAAGATTGTTAAAAGGATTCTGAAGGATTGTGTGACTGGAGTAAGGATGCCAAACAATTTGTTTGAAAGTCAGCTTTGATTGTTTCTAATAAACTGTTTAACTGCACCCCCAAGTGGATATTAAATTATGTTGTGGGATAATTAAATATATTCTAAATAAACTACAAACATAAAATTATATAGATTTATTTTGTTCTTGCATTCTTTCTTGTAACTCCTTCCTCTCAGTGGCACAGATGACTGAATGGCTCATTATGCAGCTCATTATGCAGGCCTTTGTCTTCTCAGGTGTAAATCACAATGATATTCATGGTAGTTGACGCCTACTCGCATATGACTTTTACCAACAAAAAGTGTCTTAGAAAATTTAAATCAATATATTGTTCTCTGTGAGTGAGTAAACAAGATGATTTTCACATCATTTAGAAAGAAAAATTCTAGGCTACAAGCTCCAGTTCTCAAAAATCCCGGGAACCATTGTTCTTTATGTGTTTTTTTGCCTTATTCAAGTGTTTTAACATTTTTAGTTTTTCACTAACCACGCATAATATTTTTTTTCTCAAAAACACAATCATGTACATACATGCATTTCTTATATTATTATAGCCCAGTTTGTGCTGATTACAGTGAGATTAGACTTTACCCATTTAGATATTTATAAGAAACTGAAAAAAGCACAAATGTCAGGGCATGACAAAACTTCTCCAGGCCCCAAAAATACCCTTAGACTCCAGAGGGTTAAACTTACCAATTCCTCCTGGCTGGCTCGCCAAAGTCATGTAGCATCTATAAGTACTGCAATTATAAATCAAAATAGTGGACCAGTATCAGAAGATTCTAGTTTGGCTCAAGGAGGAAAAGGTAAAGTTCAATGATACACAGAGTCAAGGCTGCAGTGCAATTGTGAATTGTATTACATATAGGACAACAAGTATTTACAATATTTACACGTGCACATAGGAAGTATCCAGTTCAAAATGATTAATGAACATACAACAATTCAGCATTTGGTAAATCATAAAAAAAGTGCATAAAGCCACAGCAGTTCACAACACACAGCCCTCGAGACAGGCAAAGTCCAAGGGGTCCATAATGGAACGGTTCATAAGCTCAGTACTGATGTATAGACATGTAAAGAATCCCCAAAAGGTGTGTGCAAATGTCTCTGAGGGTGTGTGTGCAGGTGTATCGATTAACAGCTGCAGCACCTCCTACCACACCGATAGATGAATGCACTCCAAAGCATCAGTTTTTGGGCCTAGTGGCTCGCCATAAATGCACAGAACCTGGCCAGTTCCCGTGTCATTAAGTCACTCAACAGCAGTCAATTGAAAAGGTAAGGGCAATCTGCAGCAGCTCAACACACCTGCTCCTGCAAACACACACACCAAACAACAGCGCGCGGCCATATTTAAAGGGAAATGACGCAACACTCTGTCTCAAGTCTCGCGATACTTCACGAACAGTGTTGGGTAAGTTACTCAAAAAAAGTAATCCACTACAAATTACTAATTACTGCTCTAAAATTGTAATTTGATTACATTACTGATTACTGCATGTAAAAAGTAATCAGATTACTAATTACTTTACTTTCAAGTTACTTTGAAAACCTATTAAACCTACAAGAAAACACTACAAATTGAAACTCAGTTCTTTCCGTAATTTAATATTGACTGAAAAATAATACAGAAATATGAAAACAGCAACTTGACTTAAAGATCCAATGCATTTCTATAACTTAACATTCTTAACATAAACTTGCCTAACAATGAAAACTGTATTCTTTTTAAATGTATCTACAGTATGTCTTAACTACAACATTCCTTGCTGCGTGCAACATGCACTGTATGTGTGTGCTAGCTTGTACTAACTGTGTTTGTGTGCATTAAAGACAGGAAAAAATACTTTAAATTGATAACACTTGAAAAAAGTATTTGTAAAATAATAATAATAATAAAAAAACATTGCATATTTGAATGCTGAAATGTAGTTGTTTTTCAACTACAAAGTGAAAGTTTATTCTACACTACAGGGTACTAATATGCAATTATGCATGCAGCAAGTTTCTTTCTTGAAACTGTTACTTGTGACATATTTGCAAATCTCAGAGCATAACTTTTCTGTTATGGTTTTTGCTAAGTCTTACTTTTGTCATTAGGTTTAAATTAGATTTGTTGACGCATGTCCATTAAGTAAAAAAAATGGGTTTGCTATAGGCTACACATTAGCCAAAAAGACTTAAAAATGTAGGCAACAAGTAAAAACACAGTCATCAAAAAGCACATTATGAGCAATATGAAAACAGCAACTTGACTTAAAGAGATCTAATTCATTTCTATAACTTAACATAAACTTGCCTAAAAATGAAAACTGTAGTCTTTTTAAATGTGTCTACAGTAGGTCTTAACTACAACATTCCTTGCTGCGTGCAACATGCACTGTATGTGTGTGCTAGCTTGTAACTGTGTTTGTGTGCATTAAAGACACTTGAAAACAATATTTATAAAAAAAAAAAAAAAAAACATTGCATACTTGAATGCTGAAAAGTAGTTGTTTTTCAACTACAAAGTGAAAATTTCTTCTACACTACAGGGTACTAATTCTTTTATTTTACTTGTCAGTAAAATAGCGGTTGTATCTCATCAAAAGAAGTTTCTCGAATCGCTTGCTAGAAAGTCTGTTTCTCTTTGGGGTCAGCACAAGACTCCCTAAACTGAAAAGTCTTTCCACAGGAGCACTCGATGGTGTTGCAGTGTTGTACTTGAGCGAGATGACTTTAATGTTTGGGAATTTGTTGAGAATGTCCAGCTCTAATCCTGAAGACTTCAAATACTCCATGACTTGTGTCTCTGAAGAATAACACACATCCTCATCTTCAAACACAAAAAAATCATTGTCATTGGAGTTAGAAGGTTTCTGCTCCACAGGATTTACAATGTGGCCATCAGAGTGCTGAGCTTGACATTCCGCAGTCAGCAGTGACTTCACATGGTTTCTTCTCTCCTCATCTTTAATCCACCGTATCTTGAACCGGGGTAAAGTGGCAGCCGCCAAAAGAGCATTTTTACTGTCCAAGACAGAACTGAATCGCACTTGTATGGCCTGTAAGAAAAAGTATTTGTATTTAGAAATACAATTACATTTTGATTTAAATCCTTCTTAATAGCCTACTGTTTCAACATCTGAATTACATTTATACAAGTCAAGTCAAATATTTAATGACTGGACACATTAGGTTACACCAGGGTGCGTTTTGCCCCCTCCCAATATTGGTCACACAATGATGCAGAAATATGTTATTCTTTGCTTTTTATAATAAGCTGCACATGGTTAACATTTATCATGCAAGTAATCTTTATTTTAAAAAAAAATACCCCAAACTTTATGGATAAAAACATACCAAATATACACTGTCATATATTATTTATAAGCGTCATGTTTCATCTGTGCTAGTTTTGGGCGGAGACAGAACACGGAGGTTTAACGTGTCATCGAAAGAATGATTATGATCACGCAATATCATCTGACAGCGAGCCATACATTTCAGAATTTAGAGAGGGGCATTTTTCTACAAAAATCACACCCTGTGTGACACTAACAAAAGTATCTTTAAGGTTTAGAATGAGTAAAATAAACTATAACCTAAATGTACAGTATACACTTTTTAGAGTATAGACTTACCTTTACAATCGCATCTGGCAGACCAGATGTCATCGCAGAAAGCCCACTCTGAAGTGCCAAGGTTTTGGACATGAGAACTTCTAGTGTTGGTAAGATGGTGCCATAATAGCAGTGATCTTCACCTTGTAGGATATCCAAGGCAGTGGCGAGGGGCTTCAGTATAGCCCAATATTCCTTAAGGAAATGATACTCCTTTTCTGTGATGCATTTTATCCCAATTTGATTGCAAAGGGTGTTTAAATCTGTAAGTGCGATCTGAGATATTCGTGATAGTGCATCATGGAATGAATTCCATCTCGTTGCGGTGGGGACAACGAGTTTTCCTTTTATAACATCCTCAACCAGCTCCGAGGCCACAGTTGAGCGGCTGGCTTTAGTCCACAGACCTGAGCATTTGCCGATGACACTTCTGTATATAGTTTTGGATTCACTTTTGGTTGTTAGCCATTTTTCTACATCATTATGCGACACCAAATTAAGCGTGTGGGAAGCACAGCTCAGGTGAGGGGGAAGAGTAAACTGGCCATCTGACTCAGAGGAGAGAGCCTGGCCAACATCTGTGAATGTCACTTCATCATTATCCAATTCGTCTTCAGAAACAGATTCTGTATCCTCAGCAGGCTTATACATTCTGAAAGCTTTAAGGAAATTTGACCCATTGTCCGTGACAGTCGCTGTGATTTTAAATGACAATCCAAATGCTGAATGCACTTGCTCTATTTCACTTGCAATCACATCATATGTGTGCCTTCCTTTGATTCTTTTACAGGCTAAAGCAGCTTTTTCACGGCTGAAATTCACAGGATTAATCCAATGGGCTGTCATTCCAAGGAAGCTTTTATTATTACAAGTCCATATGTCTGCGGTTGTGGAGACATATTCCAAACGCTCGAATGTTTTTTTAAGTTCATACTCCATATCCGCATAGCATTTATCTAGATACCTTGCAAATGTCTTTCGGTCCTGCAAGGGTACAGAGCTGTCCGTCACGGGTATCATCGTAAGCAAGTCTCTAAATGACTGCGATTCCACAGTCGACAAGGGCAGCATTTCCTCCACCACATACGCTGCTACAGCTCTCTTCACCTGTCCAGAAGTTACCTTCCCTCTCGATCTTGAACAAAAATCCAATCTAGCTTGTTTAGACGAGGTTGCACCGCTCTCGTCTCGGGCGTGGGTAACGTTATCCTCCTTGGCGACGAGTTTTGTCGTAGAATGCACTCTGTTCAAGTGCTTCAACAAATTGCTGGTCGAGTTAATAGCAGTAGAAAGTTCTTTAGAAATTGCGCACAGTTTGCATTTAACAGTTATATTTTTGTTTTTACGATCACAAAACTCAAAATAATGTTTATATTTCCACTTGAAGAAACAACCACCACACTTGTCGTCTCCGTCCATTTTAACAGCACGAGTTCTCCAGTAATTCATTAAAGCGCATGCTCAATAACTGACGCAGCCGCGCCAAAACGTGATTAGAAATGCATTTTAATTTATTTACTTTAATATTTCTTCTTACCAATACATTTGTAACGCAAGTAACTTAATTTTATTGACATCAGTAACTGTAATCAAATTACATTTATTTTAAATGTAATGAGTTACATTACTGCGTTGTCACGAAAAGTAATTAGAATACAGTAACGCGTTACTTTGTAACGCGTTATACCCAACTCTGTTCACGAAGTCTCGCGACGACAGAGGAGAACCGCAAATAAGGAGAATACCCCTGGCAAGACAGCTGGGTTACACTTTGGAATGTAGTGAAGTAAGTTACTCAAAATAAAATTACTCCAGTAAAGTACAGATACTTAAAAATGTACTTCAGTACAGTAACGAAGTAAAGCTACCCCATTACTGACCACCACTGGTCCCTTGTCACAGAGTGCTGTTGTCACAGTACACAAGGCAGAGACATGAGGGAAGTGCCAAACGGGATGTTTATTAACAAGTTTGTAGAGAAATGGAACGGAATGAGGTAAATGCAGGGGAGAATGAACACAATGAAGGTTTCTAGTGTGCTTATCTGAGGGCTGATAGTGTGTCTTTTTTGCAGATAAGTAGGAGATTGCTGAACAGGACCAGTGGAGTCATTGGAGGATCACGGGAGATTTTGTCTTTCCTGGTTAGTATCGCTCAGAGAGTCCAGAACAGTCCAATAACATGAACAGTAGATCAGCCAGTGAGTGACTGAAAGGTGCATGGTTTTGAAGGTGGCTTGATTGGAAATGGCAGGTGCAGGTGATCAGAATCCTGGTGAGTGTAATCTGGTGAGAGTGGTGAACATGACTGTGAATAGGTGTGACCCAAGGAGGATTCTGGGGTATGGAGTCCAGAGCTGGTGCCATGTGACAGATACTCCCCGACAGCTGTGTGCTGTTGTTGAATTCACTGCTTTTTTGTGTGTACTGTATGGTGTGATTTGTACATCTGGTGCTATGATTTGGGACATAGGTGCCTTAGGCTAATCGCTGTCTTGCCTGACTCTGGTAAACCTTGCCCTCCTGTATATTGTACGCAAGTTTGTGTGCAGTCATGCAGTCTTTTAGTTTTTATTACTGATTGTAAGAAAAGTTTAGTATTTTTAATATCCACATCTTGGGCCCTTTTTGGACTAGTGAACTTGTGTGCTCCTGTGTGGGTAATTGTTATTTCCCTGGTAACAGGGTGGTGTAGTCTGCTACAGCAAGATTTTGTTGAAATCAGTGCAGTGTCAGTCTTTACTGTTATGTTTAGATTATTTGACATAGAGAACTATGGCTATGTGTATCAACTGCAGCTCCATTTGAAAGAATGAGATGGGGATTTACCACTAATCATGGAACCAGCATTACTGACGAGATGCACATGATCTCTTTGTGAAACTCACTCACTCAAAACTGTTCAGCCCATTTACATTTGAAACATCTATTTTCCGTGTCTACTTTTATTTTCTACTCACTCGCCATGTTTTTGCTGTCTCATCATATCTACACTGGATGTGACAAAGCATTGCAAATCATTTGAACGTTGCATCAGTATGTACGTTATAAATAGAATGTGTCAGCAGTTTACTGACGGGGGGGTCAGCCTCACTGATTATAACGTGCTCTATTGTTTTTTATTGCGTCGCGGCACTGGTGTCCGGTATAGACACGGTGTAAGTTAATGAAGCTTTCTGATGCTGTGTGTGTATTTTAATGCCACATAATTTTAAAATAGCGTGGGTCAAGTTAATGACAACAAGAATCTTATTTTTCCCCACACAGATTTTGACTTGTGCAGTCATCATCAGATCAACCCTACCTGTTAGAATATTAATGCCTGGAGACACTGGCATCTTCCCTGACCCCTGGTTGTTTCATGAATAACATCTTTCAAACTGGCATACGATAATGCACCCAAATGCCCGACTTCCACATCAACCTATTCTTCAACACTGCCTTTCCTTCATTGCTTCTATCCTCATTGATCTTCAACACATTTTCATTACTACAACCTGATTTTCTGATGCAGTCCTATCACTATCTCTTGAAACAAGTACAGATTTGACTCTTCCAAAAAATCTTCCAAAAATGAACCTAAAACACATACATAAAGGCTATTTTGCTGTCTGGTAATGCTGAATAGGAGCCAGCTACACCAAATAAATATCCCATAAAATGACTTTTTCATATATGCATGATGCTAAGATTTTTGGTCTCTGATTTATTGTTTAAATAAAAGTGCATTACAATGATGTAAAATTTTGGATGTACAATTATATTTTTTATAAATGGAATTTTTATGTATTTTCTAGTCTAAAATGAGTTCACCATGGAACCTTGAGAGCATGTGACCTAACATGTTAATGTCTGATTTACTACTGTTACCAAAAATAATAAAGCATATGGCAAACACATTTTAAGTTTACTGATTGAAGGGGATGTCATATGACATCGCTAATATTAAATTGTGTTGGTTGATCATTAATTTTTTATTTTAAATGCAATTTTCTTAGCATAATTTATAAATGACGATGTCTCATAGGACTAAGCATGCATCTCAAAACACTGACTCTTTTAGGACGAACCAGTTCAATAAAATTTATATAACTTTCCTACATTACATTAGAGAGAGGGAGAGCGAGAAGATTTTGATTGAGTGCATCTGATTATTCTTTTAGTTCTGATATTAACAGAAAACCTAGTTAACCTAGTTAGATGAAAAACGTAGTTAATTGTGAAGCATCTAGCATATGCAGTCAACTTGGATAGGTTGTGCATATTTTCTACATTTATTTTAATTGTGCAGTTATTATTGTGCAGTCTGAACCTCATGTTTTGACATCATGCATTGAGTCTCTGGCAACATTTTCACAAAGATGTGTAAGAAACTATTGTAGCCAGTTAATGGAGTCATTCCAGTTTGAATGTCTGTGCTAGCAGACATCTTCATTTGATGTGGTGCTCTAATAAATCTGATAATAATGTAAAACAGACATACAGGCATTTATATATATATATATATATATATATATATATATATATATATATATATATATATAAACTTACAAACAGTATATCAAAGAGCATGCTGAAAATAATGAAGCTACTGAAAATGTTTTAGATGAGAGAGCTTCTCTAGTTTTTCATGTTAAAATATTGACATGATTATTTAGTCAAGTTACCATTATAATGTAGGCTTCAAACAAAACAGATTGTGTCAAAGCAACTGAACAACATTCATTTGGAAAACAGTGTGTCAATAATGCAAAATGACAGTTAAAGGCAGTGCATCATTGAATTCAGTGATGTCATCTCAGTTCAGTTTAAATAGTATCTGTGCATTCATTTGCAATCAAGTCAGCGATATCGCTGTAGATTAAGTGACCCCAACTAAGCAAGCCAGAGGCGACAGAATAGAGAAAAAAACCTTGGGAGAAACCAGGCTCAGTTGGGGGGCCAGTTCTCCTCTGACCAGACGAAACCAGCAGTTCAATTCCAGGCTGCAGCAAAGTCAGATTGTGCAGAAGAATCATCTGTTTACTCTGTTTAATTAAGTTTAGATTGGCATTAGTGCCTAAACAGTGCAAAATTATTAACGGTAGCATATTGAGATTATGTTTTGGAACTGCAAATAAAAATTAAATATTATTATATGGAGAGAAAAAAAAAAGATATGAAATATATAGTTTGATGCTACAAATTGAATACCACAACACAAACTAATTTGTTATTGGACACACACCTTTTAGAAATTAAATTTAACTGCAAATTAATAACTAAAAATACACAATATTAAAACAATGCCATAAATACCTTATGTATTTTTCAACTAAGCCTTTTAAAGTAAACCGTCACTAATAAAAAAAACATACTATGTATGACTTCAGTAGGAAGGATTTTTTTCCCTCTAGTTGACATCAGATAAAAAGAAGTAGAAGGAAAAAAGTATCATATTAAATAAGCAAATTGTATGCACATTTTGGAAGTAATTGAATCCCCATGTTTTCCTCCACATCTTTTTTAAAAAAAAGTTTTGCAAGATCCCCCAATCTGCATAATAATTTTATTTTCTATTTGTCATTTCAGTATCGTTTGAAATGATTCTAGACTAGACAGCAGCAGCTTAATACATTTATACTGTGAGGCCTTATTCACAGATCACCGTACAGGAGGTTTTTTTTGTTTGTTTTTTTTCTAAGGTTTTACTACTGCATAAAGACTTGTAAAGTATACCTCAAATACACATTTCAAAAACTCTTCTCTTTGCTCTATTGCCTTTGGAATAGGTATACAGTTATTATTGTCATATTCTGATATGTTTATATGGTTTATATGGTTTAGTTAATCTATACACAGCCAAAATGAACCTGTCTTAAGTTATCTATAAAAGTAATGTTAATAGGTTTGGTACAACATGCAGAGGATTTTATTTTATTTTTTTTTAATCTTTTTTTTTTTGCATTAAAAAAGCTTGTACATCACAGAGCATGCTGAAGCTAATAAATCAAGTTAGTGAAATAGAGTTTTAAAAGGAGAGACTGCTGTATTTCTTCATTTTAACTTGAATATTAATACTTTATGATGTTTAGACTGGGAGAAGTGCCTGAATAGCACTGAACAGACTATTTGTTGAAATAGGCAGACTGAATAATAATAATTACAAATATATTTATTAGTGTTAATGTTAACTGTTCTTTTGTTAGATATGTCATTGTTATACAGCATACCAATATTAAAATCAACAACTCCAGTAGATTATTTCTATTGTCTAAAGACCATCTGGTTCTGATCAAAAGACATTTGTTAGATTTCACTTAGCTAACCTCACATTATATACCACATTACACACACACATACAATATCAATAAATGGGGTGTGTGTATAATAAATATGTTGTAGGTTAACTGTCACATTTTTTCCAAGTTGATGATGAAGAAGGGTCAGGTTTCCAAATAAAAATAACATTTATTATAACAAACTCAGAAGGCTAATAAGAAACACAGACAATACCAGACTATAAGGAGAAGTTGTTAACTTAAATACAATTTGCTGATGAACTAAACACAAACAGGTGTGCTCAATAATGAATGATGACTGGCAGGAAAACTACAACAAAGGAAACAGGAAACTGACTGTGAATGAACTAAAAGTCCACGAAAACTCATTTGTGACATATACACAGAAATGAAGAACGATTGAAATACAGCAGGGATATTATTTCTGTATCTTTCAGAATCCCAATTGTGCCTTTCTGGAAGGAAATCAAAAGACTGAGTCAGCTTTTAGTTTTTGCCTCCAGAAATATGATCATCTTTGACAATGATTAGGTTATAGGCTGAGATCCAAATAAGTTGCCTCAGTAATTACTTTATTTAAAGGGCAATTGGCTGACTTTTATTAATGTGCCGAATGGTAGCTAGATTGTCCATTGTCTCTCTGCAGAGTAGAAAGATGACAGGAATGAATGGGGGCAAAACCAGGTCTCCTGCATGAACTCCACAGCTTAATGTGACTGGAGTATGTGTGCTAACCCCTCGACCAAAGCTCCAATCACAGTTCATTTTCAAATCCGTCATTTCCTTGTCAGGGACGTGCTTCCCTAATAGGAAACTCAAACAGACAACTACAAGCTAATAATTGTGACAGTTAGAGGCATCGAAGAACGTGGAGCGATGACATTGGCTTGACTTTGAAGGCTGGTTTCTACTTGTGCAAGGCTCCTCAACTTGCCGTTTGACTTATTTCATTCGCTTGAATGATAATGGAGAGAATCTGTTGACTGGAATTAATCTGCTGATGCTTGAGGGTGAGCTGCCGTGTGGGGCTAAAGGTCTATTATGATGCATTACTTCATTCAGATATTTCAGTGCCTATTTTGATTGCATTGATATGACGGTCTGAGTGTATGAAGCTGTCATAAGGTCAAATTATGAACTCTGTTTTTGCTTTTGTGGCTAAAATAGTCTGTTAAATCACATTCCACTGTGGGCTGTGTGTTTTTCATCTCTCATAACTGTACATGTATAAATAACCTATCTGTGCACTGCAATTCTGTCCATTGTTTAACTGCATATCTTCTAAATTTATAGCTGTTTTGTAATGTATTATATTATATTGTTTCAGACTCAGATTCAAGTTCCCGAAAAGTACATAAAATATGTGTGAAATAAATTTGAATTTGAATCATCTTTTGAATTCATTTTTGAAGGAACTTGTTCGACAAACTGATCAAAATCCAAAATTCATTCTGAAATCAAACTATTGACCAACCTACACAAACACAGACTGCAGTCTTATTTGGGGACATGAACCTCAAACATCAACTAATATCAAATCTCAGTGTTTCTCGCAGGGCCTGTTTTAATGTCCTTTGAGGTCTGTGTCACCATATTCCATGTAGTGTGTTTATGCCTGCATTTATCGTTTTTTCTTTGATATGGAAAGAGAATGGCTTGGTTCCTCAACCGTGTGAAACATTTCTACCGCCACACAGCACAAAAAAAAATCTGTTTAAACACAGCTTGTCATAGTTATATTGTATACCAGATGCAGCTGTCATGTATCATTTTAGTGATGGAGAGGATAACTGTAGAGGGAAATCTAAGAAAACACTAATAACAAATCATTCTTTAAGACTACAGTCCTGATTTAGAGGCAATGCAGCAGAAGTTTTGGACTTAAACTTTCATACTGATTATTTTAAATGAATGAAGCTGCAAAGATCAAAGACCTGTTACTGTGCCATTATCTCTGGTGTCAAGTACGTAGGTGTCCATATATAACCCAATCTTGTACTGCATGCAGAACTGTCAAAAAGCAGATTAATAATTATTTTTTCTACAATGCATCATGACTTTGAACAGATTGTTCAAACTCTTGTTATCCAAAATAATCTGTTTCCCTTGCTAAATATCAGTGTAACATATCACACTACTTTTAATATTCAATCAAAGCTTTTAAGATAAACATCAAGGTTCACTATGAGTAGGCTTGAAGAATATCTTTCTTTTGAACTGTTATCAGAGTATGTGTCAATGAAAAAAAATAAATAAAATAAATCACTCATAACGCACCCTTATCTCCCAGTGTCACATAACAACGAAAGATTCCCATTTCAGAAAACTTGCACATACAAGAAAGGAACATAACCCTATCCTTGTCTATCAAACAATAAAGTTTCATTGAAGTACAGGTTGGATTCCCTCTGCGTAACTGCCCTGAGGTAAATTTATTCTAGCTTTAATCAAATGGAAAGCGAAAGAACTTTGAATCGTCTCCTGCATCTTGGGACCAGACGGGCATTGAGTCAGCAACTGCTAGAGCTGATGGGGATTCTGATAGAAGTTAGTTCAATGATGGGGTCTCAGTGGGATTGTCATGCACAATCAGATGCAGAAAATTAGTTAGTTAAGCCCTGGCTCTGCTGTATATTATCTCACCTGTTATGAACCTCCCTTTACAACATCTATCATAGCCTGGCTGTTGAAGAGCTGTGCTATTGCTTTTAAATAGTCTGTGTGGTGTAAGAGATAACTGGTTCTTCCTTCACCAACACAAAAACTAATAAATTTGGATGTTTTTTTTTTTCCAAAACAATTTAACATTTAGTGATTGTTAGATTGTAGTATTTTTTATTTTTATTTTTTTTAAGATAAAAGGAAACAAGTGAAACTATTAGCTTCTGAATCTGCCTATGGCCATTTAGCAATTATTTGTAATAATTGGTATAAGCAATAGAAAATATATGAATGCATGTTAGTATGTTCAAAGTAGATCGTCTCATGGATAGGTCTGCGATGTATACATGGGCGGATCTACAGGGGGGCAAGGGCCCCCCTGTAGAGCCCACACTCTAGAGCCTTGCCCCCCCAGCTGCCCCCCTAACTTTAATGATCCAAAAACTGTACTTACAAAAACAACCCACCACTATGTCCAATACATTTACCAAAAGTGAACAATTTAATTTTTAATTTTAAATGTATTATTCGCCCTTCCCCCCTGCCCCTCAAATACTTAGTTACGTCCCTGATTCGAACGTGCAGAGCGGCGTTCGCTCAGTCTGGCTCATACACACAGCGAGTCTGCTTCGGTGCGGTGGCCCTGCAACCAGAGACTGAACTGCCCCGGACAGATCCTCTGGAGGTGAAGTGAGTTTCCCCAGGTGTAGTTTAAACACACGTTTAACTTAAAGTTACATTTGTAATGAATGTATTGTATGCTAAAGACGATTCAGCATCAGCAAAAACAGCGAGTCTAGTACGTTAGGCAAAATCAGCGGTCAAATCGCTCCCTCGTGATTTGTAAGAGCACTCTTCTCTTTGATTAGCCTGATTTTGATTTTAGTAAAGACAAGAACAGCTTAATAAAAAATATAAAATATTGAGGGGCAGCGCTAGGGCTGGGCTAATGGGGCTTAAGCCCCGAAAGTTTTTAGTAAAGCCCCGAATATTTTGTTAAATTGTCTTTCTCACAGAGCAAAACAATTCATCAGAAAAACAAATGTGAATAAGATTACAGCGGCCGCGATTAACTAATCATGAGTGCATATTACATTTTTATTTATATTTTTCCCTTTGCATTAAAGGTACTTTTGACGTGCTTTTGCAACGTTGAGCATTGTAGCCAATCACAGATATGTATGTTGATCACATCGGCCAATCAGAGGCGTTTAAATGAGTCGCTGTGCTGAAGATGTGTTTTGCGCGAGCTCACCGAGTTCACGTTCGCAAACCTGTCATTATTATTGGCAATAAACTTAAGATGCAGATAAGAGATTCACTTGATATTATTATTGATGCTGCTCTGATGCACTACATTACGCAACGCTCTGTTTGTTGTTAGGAAGACTAAAAGTTCAGCGGTCTAGCTCATCAATGTCAAAATTATTAAATAAGTTAACAAATGCCTGGTAAAATGTAAGTAGATCATTTAATATTTGACTGTTTTACAACAGAAAAGTTCAACTTTTTTTATTTATTTATTACATTTTGCCTTTTTGAATTGAAAATATGCTATAATTTCCTTGATTCATTTATGTAAATTAAAAATAAAATATTAGTTGCAAATAGTTACAATTATTTCACTAATACAACAAGCCTTTCTTTTTCTTTATTCCCTTAAATCGCTTTAATAATTAATTAATTACTTTAAATAAAAATACCCAATTTTATTTTGGGCTGTTACGTTACAACACACAATACAGTGCCAGTTAGGAGATCGATCATTTGATTAGCTAAGCCTAAGCAGTCCTATTAAATCCAATTCCTCTCAGATATCACAGCAATGAAACCAGGTTACAACTGGGGAAATAACAAATACAATAGAATTAAGTAGTCTAAACATGACTGGTGTGTGTTGTGAATTAAAAAAAGTTGTAGTGTGTAAGGGCATGATTAAACAATAACTACTGTAGTTTAAAAGTGTTTTTGTGTTTTTTTTTAAAGCAATTCATATATAGGGATTCCATGTACCCTGCCACCCTGCCAAGACCTCTTGCCACCCCTTTGCCCCCCCATGCAAAATTTTCTAGATCCGCCACTGGATGTATAACAAGCAGAAAAAAAAGCAGTGGGGTATAATCAGATTGTTTGCATTAATACAAATTTACAACCTAGTTACCATAATATGTATAAATTAAGGCACACAAATGACAAAAAATATTAAAAATAGTTATTAAAATAACATAAAATACTTTAGGAGCAACCTGATCTTATTTATATTCTTCAACAGAACACTTCTGCTAGATTTCATATAAATATTTTATGATCTCATTCATATGAAAACATACAATTTTCAGGTAAAATATTACCACGAAAAGCCAAACCTAAATCTAGCCTGCAGAGTTTAATGAACAGATCATACATAAATTTATGATTAAAGTACAAACTAATATTTTATTATTTATTTTTTCAATCAATTTACCAAAATGATTTACAAAATGTCATGAGACTTTGCTGTTGGGGTTATCAGTTGGGTAAATGCAAAACAATCATTTGAATTTGCCTATGAATACTTATTGCCCTTTACAAATGCAATGTATTGAGTTCCTTAATAATAATTGTGAATTATATTTTTGTCAGTAGACTGCAACAATCCACTGGTGACCTTCACAATAACTGCGTGTTTCATGTTCATATTTCATAACTGTTAAGTTATAGTAATATATATATATATATATATATATATATGCAAAGAAAGGCACACATAAACATATTTTCTACACTGATTTACGTTACATAATCCAGCGGCAACCTAAAATAATGACTTAGCAATAACTAGGTGTCTTCAAATGAAAAGGGAAGTCATTTTAAAGGCTTTTAAGAAATTATGAGTAGAAAGATTTTGGGGGAAATAACATGCACTTAAAAAATCATGCTCAAAACAGCAAGGAACATAGAAACATGGAAAGAGAAAAAGAAAAAGAACAAGGTCAATACTGATATCAGGTTGGCTTTAAAAACAGCACCCACTTCTCAGATGTACTGATGGCCTGAAGGTACAGCGCTCCAATTATCTGAGTAAACAGCAGTGATAGAGTGCAGACCAAAACACATCCATATGGATGTCAAAAGCTAAACATATTTAGATTTACTGTAGCTACTTTTGCAAGCTTTGGAAGCAAAACCAATGTCTAAGGTTGTTGCCTAAGATTAGTAAAGTAATTAATGTTTTTTTGTTTTCTTTTGTGGTCTCACTAATTGCCTTGTTTTCCCTTTGTGTGACTGATGCCGCAGTGTTCAGAGGACATGCCACAGCCCCTCTCCAACCCCCTGTGTCTTATTAGTCATGCTGAGTTTGGGTACTTCAGCCATTAGTGACTAGTGGAGCCGAGGATAATATTGCAGCACAGCCAAGAGCTCCTCACCTCTCCGGCTCACACAAATCTCCTTCAATTAATATGGAAATCAGTTGATCCTCTCACACTACACACTTCTTCTTCGACTGACCCTTTTTCCCTTCCCCTAATCACTCAGCTTAATTTGAAAATTAGCCTTTTTTATTTCTCAGAGGTGCTCGTGGAGCAAATTTTTTTTTTTACTTTCTCCTCTTTTTGAAAGCTTTCAGGAGTTCTTTTGATCTGAATACGTGCACTTGCCTAGTCTCGCCATTGCTGCAGTGGTTAGTCACAATGTCAATTTAGATTGATACAAGCGAAGTAAACGTTATTGAGCTACATTGCTCCAGTTCAAGGGGCTAATCATTATTTTTTGCTTGTGGGAAATCTCATCTAGCGTTCCCTCCCTCTCTTGGAAATGCAACAATATTCCTTCAACTGGGAAGGTAAGCAATGAAGGACAGATGGATGATTGAAAGCAAAAATCTTATCGTTAAAGCTGAAAGCAGCAAACATGGATAACACTACACAACACTACATATATAGTGTTACTGTAGCTCAAGTGGTAGAGCATCGCCTTATCAAACGGTTGGTGGTTTGATTCCGCAGGAACACATTATAGGTAAAAATTGATAGCCTGAATGCACTGTAAGTCGCGGATAAAAGTGTCTGCTTAATGCATACATTTAATTTTAATTTAATTATATATATATATATATATATATATATATATATATATATATATATATATATATATATATATATATATATATATACATTTTTCATTTATTTATTTATGATGAAAATTGGATTGCAGTTAGCTGAAAAAAAGTGGTGTAAATAAACCAAAGATGCATTATCATCCAATCATGTGGTGATCATGTGGTGATCAGGGACAAATTTATACCCTAATCATACAAATCAATATAATAAAATATTAAAAACATATCTTTAAATGTATTTTTAAAAATTTTGACGTAGGATATGATTTTAGAAACATAGTGTATCTAAAGCCAGAAGTCTACCAATGCTTCATTTGAAATTTCATAATATAATCTGTAAAAGGCCATGTCATGTGTGTTTTTTGAGAAGGCTAATCAGATTGATTTATGGCATTTGTCATCTTCTGTAAGCTCCATATTGTCACGATCATCAGCTGGAGTGCCCATGAACTTCAGTAGAGGGCACTCCACTCAGGACTCACTCAAGACCCATCATGAACTCCATTTCCCACAAGCCCTCATACCTGGGACTGATTGCACTCACACATGCACCTCATTTCCATACACATATAAGCTGCTCTCACACATGCACTCATTGCAAAGTCCTGTTTAGCCTGTCTGACATTTCCGAGCATTTTTCCTTATGTTTGTTCCTTCCGTACCTGACCTTTGGATTGTTTATACCGACTCTGATTCTCTGCTGCCTGCCCCGACATCTGCTTGTTTCTGTTATTGATTCTGGATATCCCTGACATACCTCACGCCATTGCTGATTATTGCATGTCTGTCCATTCTTATAATAAAAGTTCTGCATATGGATCCAAACGTCTCTGGCTCATCTTTACACATATAAAGCTCAGCTGTGTGCTTTTCTCATGTTTGGACTGGCAAACTCCCCCATTCATGATTCTATTGTTATTCTACAAGTTTTTCACACCTACGCCAAGTATGACACATTATTCGCATTATTCTTTTATCATTATTCCTTTGTTTTTATTCCACTATTATTAGCTTTTATTGTGGTATTTCAAGTTTTACAAAGAAACATAGCTTCAGTCCCAGTATGCATTTGCCTCACTTTTATCAAAAGTCTTACTATAAAAATACAACAAAACATTTTCTTACGACCTTACATGAATTATTATGAAAAAATGCATTATGAAGAAGGAATGCACCTGCTATTTAGCAGCATTTTACTGTTGTGAAAATATGCTATTTATAGCCTTTTACGTCGCTGCACAAGTTAGCATTTCAGATGTACATTTTTAAATTTTGTTATACACATGCCCCAAATCTCAAGAAAATTACATACCAATCATTTCTATCGTAATCATGTGTTTATTATTTGGATATTTTGTGGGTAAAGAGGTTTATCTGTGTTGCTGTTGTCAAATATCAACACGGAAGTGTACAAAAATGAGTCAGAAGATCTGAGGGGGTGGAATATGATGTACAGTTATGATGGACAAGACACGGACGAATCACGTCTCTGTCAGTAGCAGCGCGGATACGGCTCACTAACACACAGAGACAGTGCTGGGAGCGGATCATTATCATCAGATTGTGTAAATCAGTGGAAATTGAATAGAAATTATGATTCTGTCTGAAAAATATGAAGTAAACATCAGTAAATATATCCATATATCTCTGTAGATATGCAATTTTGGCCTATAAACCCTTATCGACGCTGTTCAGTTAATCTATGTGAACACAAATAAACTGCTGCAGACGTGACTGAATATTAATGCTTGGGGAATTTCTATTCTAAAAATGACTCATACATATTTATTATTTTGTACTCCTGACATAAATTACTAAATAACTGTCCCTGCAACAATGTTTTATCAAAACATTGGTCAAATATCGAAGCTAGAATCTTTAAACTTTCAACTGATGGACCTGTTTCTCCAGATCAAGTAAGAGAGTGATGTTTAACATGCTGTGAAAGTGAAACACTAATAATCTGGGGCTGTTGACAATCCTTGACCGCAAAGGGATTAAAGCATTTTTGCTATGTGCATACATTTATGAACACAGGAAACAACCAAGACAATCAAGGAGTAAAGAGACTAACTTGTGAAAATGTCATGCTAATGTGTATTACATGTTCAGTCTATAGGTATGCATGCAGGTGCGTACTGTTTCTTTACAAAGTGGCATTGCAAACAACTGGCTTGGCATGAACAACACAGTGTCTTTAGTCATTTTTGTGGATCTGTGTAAATGGTGATTGTTTTGAAAACATTGACATCTGTAACTAAACAAACAAACAAACAAAAAAACTTAACTGACAACATATCAGATGAAAATTATTATATTTATTATTTCAAAAGATTTGAAAAATTCCATAAATTATTATACATGACCACTTTTAGAATATCTAATTTCTACAAACTCACATCTATCTCTGCTTAATTTTATAGCCTGCTTTAAACTTTATTTTATCCTCTTTTATTCACCTTAATCCATTTTGTAAATGTTTACTGTTGGAATGTTTCTAATGTAGAGAAACACAATAGACCAAATTAGATTCAGTAAATGATAGAGAATTTCCAGTAAATGTTATATGTACGTGGTGTGTGGGTAAGTGTGTTTGGCTCTCTACCCGATCACACTGGAGGC
This sequence comes from Carassius carassius, assembly GCF_963082965.1. Classification (NCBI taxonomy): domain Eukaryota; kingdom Metazoa; phylum Chordata; class Actinopteri; order Cypriniformes; family Cyprinidae; genus Carassius; species Carassius carassius. The sequence continues at coordinate 28,518,744 of NC_081783.1, forward strand.
ACATTGGAATGCAAGGTGTAAAAGCTGTGCAGCTAAAGAATATCCAGAAAAATATCAGGATAAAAAACACGTTAATGCCAGATGGAAAGGGGCCCAAATTCTGTTATTTGCATGAATATGTTGCTTATTTGCTTAAAAATAAATCATTTATGAGGATCCTATCTGGTCATTAATGTGTTGCAGTTTCACTGCTAAAAGTGGGTCTTGCCATCTGGACTTAATATGGGATTTTCTCTGCAGTATATGAATCAGCATTAAGCCTAGACATTGACATAATAGTGAGGGCACTGCCTCAGACATAGTTTAACAAAATAATGGAGATTTCATTGCTGATGGTCATGGGCAGCAGTCTGAAAAGCCTTTGTTTGCAGCTGCGCTCAGCTGGCTGGCCCAATCACTCGTGCTCTCGGGCCAACCTCCTGGTGACCTCCATTTGATAGCAGAGGCAGGCCCATTCGGGTCCCCTTGTGACCTCTCAACGTGAGCCTTTTACGTGATGGGGTAAACCGTCTGTGTACAAGCTAATGGCTGTGTAGGGCTAGCTGGCTTTCCTCATGCACGCTCAAAGAAATACCTGCCACAAACTCTGTGGTGTGGTCCACTGATTGATTTTTGCTGGAACTGTCTGAAGTTGTCTTTTAAAATGAACCAGGCTCAGAGTTAGAGTATAAAACACAAACTAAATTGTTTTAGCAGATATTGTAAAGCAGGGGTCGGCAAGTAAGTTTGGCATCGGGCCAAAAAATAAAAAAAACAATTTTGCCAATAGATGACAGAACAGAATATAGTCAAAGGCTAATTTAAGAAATTAATTGATGGAAAATGCATCTAGAATTGCCTGTGACAGACTGTTACAGTGTCTTTTGTAACTGGTAGTGAGCTGTTACTTTGTGTTAAATCCTGTAGGACAGTCATTAACAAAAAGACACATTTGTGTGGTGGTGTCTGGGTTTTACCCTGGATAAATAAATAAAGCACATTTCTGACACGTAACCTGGCAAGTATTTTCATTCACCAACTTGCAACACAGACCGCCTTGCTAAAACACGCATATGTGGGAAATGCGGAATGGATAAAAATAACGTTAAAAAAATTAATAAAAGAGGACTTCAATAACCCCATTATTGGCATGTTTGGGTCATGCCCTAAACGAAGTATGTTTTACTTCATCTTTCCATATTGTGAATGATAAATGTGTATCATTTTAATTTGCTTGTTACACAATGGAGCCTAGCTTATTGTAATAATTATTTGACTTAGCCTACTTTTACAATTTTCCTTGGCATCATCGCTTACTAAATGGGAATTAAAAAAAAAAATAATTACAAAATAAAAAAATTATGCGGGATGTACGGTATGCTATTATGTCGGGTGCAGTGTAATGTTAACATTTTAATTTTTTAACATTTTTGAGAGAAAATGGCACTATCAAAGGGTCTAAAGAGTCAAGTCAAGTCACCTTTATTTATATAGCGCTTTAAACAAAATACATTGCGTCAAAGCAACTGAACAACATTCATTAGGAAAACAGTGTGTCAATAATGCAAAATGATAGTTAAAGGCAGTTCATCATTGAATTCAGTGATGTCATCTCTGTTCAGTTTAAATAGTGTCTGTCAGGGACGGACTGGGACTAAAAAATGGCCCTGGACTTTGACTAGGCCCGGCTCAAAGCAATCAGCGCGCGTAAACTCGACAACAACAACAATAACGCCTGGCATGAGTGTCACAAGACTTTAATTGTGGCTCATGATACTATACCATCCAAATTATAGCAATAGCACTGATGGTGACTAGATGTTGAGCTGGAGTGGGTGTCTTTCTCTGCTCTTGGTCTAAGCTCAACCTGAATAAACAAACGATTGAATGGATAAAAAAAAAAAAAAAAAACAGGTTTTATTCCAAGATAGCATGGAATAGTTTATATAATATGGTGTTATAAAAAGTATATTATACAATCTATTCCATGCTGTCTTAAAATGAATTTATTACTTAATAATCTTAATTTATGCAATAATTAATGTTACTGCACAGATCAAATACCACATCTAAATGAAAATACACCATTACAAATGTAACTTCTGTATTCAAAATCTTCAAAATTTTTAAGTATTAACTGTAATGTTACCAATATTTTTAAAAGTAAAAGCACAAACATATTTCTTAATATTAGCTACTGCATGTTACATTTTACAACTAAAATGTTGAAGTTAGCTGTTTTAACTACTGTAATCATTAAAAATTAGCAACCTGAATATCACTTCCTAACATCATCCCTAGCAAGTAACTCTCTTTCTCCTCTCATGTTCCATTCTTGGATCTGGATCTGCCTGTGGAACCAGCTCATCTATCTATCCCTCATCATCATCACTGGTGGCATGTTGCTGCATAGCTGTCTGGCTCACTTCTTCACAGCTGCTAATATTTAACTGAGAGGTGCTGCTACTGGAAAATACTGCTATATATTTCAGTTAGTTTGGGACATTTAGCGGCCTCAGTATCTAAATTCCGCATTTTTTTTCTCTAGCCTTCTCAGCCCCACACTTTTCTTTCCGTTTTTTACCCGCGGTCGCGTTATGCATATTGTTTGTTTGTTTCTATGCTTCTTCTATTTAACGTTAATGTCTTTGCTGTTGGTTTCTTCCTACTCTTCCACTTCTTCTTCTCCTTACTTGTCGGCCACCGCCAGTGCAGCTGGCATCCAACTTAAAGGTGCATCTCTGCCACCTACAGTACTGGAGTGTAAAAACAGATTAGTGGGGGAAAAAAAAAAACGTGATCACTGCATGCTTGGCGGGTGGTGGGCTGGCCCGCCGTCCTGTAGTACCGGCCATTCTGTGATTCTCCAGATCACACAGATGGCCAGTCCGCCCCTGGTGTCTGTGCATTTATTTGCAATCAAGTCAATGATATCGCTGAAGATGAAGTGACCCCAACTAAGCAAGCCTGAGGCAACGGAGGCAAGGAACCGAAACTCCATCGGTGACAGAATGGAGAAAAAAACCTTGGGAGAAACCAGGCTCAGTCGGTTCTCCTCTGACCAGACGAAACCAGTAATTCAATTCCAGGCTGCAGCAAAGTCAGATTGTGCAGAAGAATGATCTGTTTCCTGTGGTCTTGTCCTGGTGGTCATCTGAGACAAGGTCTTTACAGGGGATCTGTATCTGGGGCTCTAGTTATCCTGGTCTCCACGGTCTTTCAGGGCTGTAGAGGTCCTTTCTAGGTGCTGATCCACCATCTGGTCTGGATAAGTACTGGATCCGGGTGACTGCAGTGACCCTCTGATCTGGATACAGACTGGATCTGGTGGCTACGGTGACCTCGGCATAAGAGAGAAACAGACTAATATTAGTGTAGATGCCATTCTTCTAATGATGTAGCAAGTACATCGGGTGTTATGGGAAGTTTACCTGTTTAAACCGGTTTACCTAATTAATGCAGCCTAAAAATCCTTTAACGGATTTGGATATTAAAAGCATATTAGTGTGTTATGTGTAAGCCAGGTTAAAGAGATGGGTCTTTAATCTAGATTTAAACTGCAAGAGTGTGTCAGCCTCCCGAACAATGTTAGGTAGTTTATTCCAGAGTTTAGGTGCCAAATAGGAAAAGGATCCGCCGCCCGCAGTTGATTTTGATATTCTAGGTATTATCAAATTGCCTGAGTTTTGAGAACGTAGCGGACGTAGAGGATTATAATGAAAAAGGAGCTCATTCAAATACTGAGGCGCTAAACCATTCAGGGCTTAAAGAGGAAAGTTGACAGTGAAAATAAGGCTTACAAAGAAGAATAGAAAGACAACTAGTGATGTTACGTTCTGTGCCGAGGCTTTAGAGCATGTGTCGAGAATCGACTGCTTTCAGTGAAGTGCGTATCGAGGCTTTTAACGCTTTAGAGCTGTGAAGTCATTGATGACATCCGAAGCCTTGCTTGTGCTGACTGGTTCAGGAAGGGGTTCAAATATTGTAAATTCACAGTCCTCTGACCTGTTAAACTCTGCCACTTTCCAGTTTTAGACAAATAATATTGGCCCTCCTTTTTTTTCATCACTATTATTTCTAAGTCTTAGCTGGCGCACAGCAGTATATCATAGCTCACATCAGGTCATCTTTAATGTATCTGCTTGTTTTACACTATTTGGCCACCAGGTGGTATTGTGAGCAAATGAAGCCTTGAGAAATTGACCCTTTTGTGAACACTTGGATGAAAAGCTTCAATGCTTCATAAGGCTTCATCTCACTATAACAAAAGACAACTATGTGTTCATCCTAACTAGTTTTGTGAATGTAAAGCTGGTGTGTCCCTCTTGGAGTGTCTTATCTGCAATGACGTTGCCGCTGTTTGCATAGAATATAATATTAGATGGAATTACAAATTAAAAGCTGTTCAAATTGAAAACTCAAAATTCATCTCAAAACATTTCTGCAAAAAAAAAAAAAAAAAGTTATTGTACTTTAATTTTGAAGGCAAAATCAATAAAGACCAAGAGATTGTAAGTGACTGTTGCTGTCATGACAGATCCATTTCAGAACCAGCTGCTATCAAAAAAGGCTGACTGCAGGCGTGGGCCAGATATTATTGCCAGGGGGAAAGTTTTGGCCCGTGGGCCGCATGTTGCCGACCACTGTTGTAAAGTATAGTTTCAGAGTTTTGTAATTAGTTCTTATTATTGGAATTTTACTTTTGGGCTAATTTATAAAGAGGCATTTGTATAATTAAAAGGGAATAATAGTTAATAGTTTCTTATTCGCCTATTTAGCTGAGCCATCCACATAGAAAAAAAAGAAGAAGAAGAAAAAACACATTAAATTCAAAGATTAAAGGGGCATATGATGCTTGCTAAAAAAAAAAAAAAAAAAAAAAACACCTTGTTTTGTGTATTTGGTGTAATGAAAAGTGGACCTGTGTAGACCTCTACCTTGTGGGCCTAAAAAAACTAATTCAGTCAAGTCAGTGCACATGTGCAGATGATGTGTAAATGTGTGTGGTAAGAAAATCTGGGCTGGATTTGTAGAGTTTGCACAGTTGCTGATGACCATCGTCCATTATTGATGTAGTAGCAAATGGAAGACTGACCACCGTTGCATGGTGATGAGTTCTCTAAACTGAATTCTTCTAGTTATCAATGAGTTTGCACTTGCCCAGAACACTCTATCTACCACCTACAAATTGGCTTAGAACTACCTGCAATGTTTTTTCTTAACCAAGCATGAAAAGATAAGGCACCTTCAATTCAAATCAATTCAAGTTTATTTGTATAGCGCTTTTTACAATACAAATCATTACAAAGCAACTTTACAGAAAATTACATGTCTACAATATTTAATAGCAGTAGTGGTGACTGTCCGTTTGTGCACGTATGACAGGATTTTTCAGAAAAATTAATACAAGACGCAGTCAGCCATACGATGAACATTATTAACAGCAATTATTATATGATGCAGTAACACTTGTAGCAATATTTGTTCGTTCTGTTTGTTGCTTTAGGGTTAGCATCATAGGGGGTCCTCTGAGGGGTCATCTTCAGATCTTAAAGACTTTAGTGTGACATGATTAAGCGAAGTGAATTGCTGATGAGCATTTTTCCATTTAGCTTTAACTTCTTCCACTGTAAAACATAACACAGGATAATTAAAATAGTTAGAATAAATAAAGTTTAGTATTACACCAGAAACAGAAAGTATCTACAGTCGTGGCCAAAACTTTTGGCAGTGACACAGATTTTGTGTTTTGCAAAGTTTGTTGCTTCACTATTTGTCGATTATTTTTTATCATGTTTCTATGGTATCCTGAAAAATGATAAGCATATCAAAAGTTTTAAAGGCTTATATTGCCAAAAAATATAATGAATCATTATTTACAATGTTGACCCTTGTTTTTCATAACCTCTGCAATTCGCTCCGGCATGCTGGATATCAGCTTCTGGGCCAAATCCTGACTGATAGCGATCCATTCTTGCCTAATTAGTTCTTGGAATTGATCACTATTTGTGGGCTTCTGCTTGTCGACTCACCTTTTGAGTTGACAAGCAGAAGTCGTGGGAAGTCGTGGCCTAATGGTTAGAGAGTTGGACTTGCAATCGAAGGGTTGTGAGTTCGTGTCTCGGGCCGGCAGGAATTGTAGGTGGGGGGAGTGCATGTACAGTGCTCTCTCCACCTTCAATAACATGACTTAGGTGCCTTTTGAGCAAGGTACTGAACCCCCAACAGCTCCCCGGGTGCCGCAGCATAAATGGCTGCCCACTGCTCCAGGTGTGTGTTCATGGTGTGTGTGTGTGTGTTCACTGCTGTGTGTGTGCTCCTTGGATGGGTTAAAAGCAGAGCACAAATTCTGATTATGGGTCACCATACTTGGCCATATGTCACTTCACTGTCACTTTTGAGGACTGACCACTGGTTCTCTACAGGATTGAAATCTGGGCAGTTTCCTGGCCACGGATCCAAAATTTCAATGTAATGATCTTCGAGCCACATCTCTATCACTCTCGCTTTGTGACATGGTGTTCCATTATGCTGGAAAATGCATGGATCATCACCAAATTGCTCATGGATCATTGGAAGAAGTCGCTCTTGCAGGATGTTTCGATAACATTCTTTTTTCATGGCAGTGTTTTTGGGCAGAATTATGAGAGAACCCACTCCATTGGTTGAAAAGCAACCCCATGCATGGAAGGATGCTTCACTGTTGGCACAACACTGGACTCATGGTAGTGTTCACCTTTTCTTCTCCAAACAATCAATTTTCCAGATGTCCCAAACAGCCGGAAGGGAACTTCATCAGAGAAAATAACTTTGCACCAGTCTTCTGCTGTCCAATCCTTGTAATTCCTGCAGAATTTCAGTCTGTCCTTGACATTTTTCTTGGAAAGAAATCGCTTCTTTGCTGCCCTTCTTGACACCAGGCCGTTGTGCAATAGTCTTGGCCTCACTGTGTGTGCAGATGCCTTCACACCAACCTTCTGCCATTCCTGAGCAAGCTCTGCACTGGTGGTGACACGATTCCCTAGCTGACTCCTCAGGAGGAGACGGTCAACTGCGATGTCCTGAAGACTTCTTCACTGCACTCGAACCTTTCTCCTCGAAGTTCTTGATGATCCGGTAAATAGTTTTTTTCAGGTCCATCAGTCTGCTCTTTTAATCTATTTAGTATAGTAGTGATTTTACCTGACTAGTACTCATTCACACTTTCACATATGCTGGTGATATGATTAGCCAATTAATGTTAGCTGGTCATTTTGTGTCAGGATAAAAAAAAAACTGTGAAATGTGATTTTTTTGGACATTTTTTAATGAAAAATTCTCTTTTGGGGGGGGGGGCAATTATTTTTAGCAATTATTTAAAATGCATCTAATCACTCTACATAAGAGTATATAAATAAATATAGAATATGTCTATATACATTAAGCTTTATGACATATAGTGCATGCTATATGGTAAGAGGGCAGAGACCAGGTCAACGAAAAATGACTGTATATACAACATAGTTTGAAAAAAAGTTTAAGCAGCAGGTGCATTATACAATGAGTAAAACAGAAGGTGCATTACAGTGAGGTAAGTAAATGGCATACTGCATGTTTATTTATGGCCAATGACCATAACAGTGCAAACGGCATCCGAAGGTAGAAATGTGCAAGGGAATGTGCAAAAAAATGGACTGTAAACCTAAATTAGCTCCCCAACACCAAAGTGCTGCCCCCGGGAATGTAGATTATACGCCTTCTTTTTCTGTTTCCCTGTACTCATCAACTGCCTCTTGGCATACATGTTGGCTGAGTCCTGGAGCTGTCTAGCATATTCAGGCCCCACAGGAACAGGCAGAGCATCTGGAGTCAGACACCCATCTCAGCGGTGGTTCTATTTTCCCTACCCAACATCATCGGGGATGGCGAACATGAAGTTGGGTCCTGAACTACAGTGTGACATATCATTAGGAGTAGTGGCAGATGTGTGTCCAATTCATGCTCATGAGTGGATGTCAAGATACAACTAGCGGACAACTGTTTAGCTAGTGTCCTATTAAAGCACCTCCATGAGTCTGTCGTTTTGGGTATGGTGCATGTCTTACTGATTCCCAGCTGCCCACACATAGTGGAGAACACTCTGCACACAAAATATCTCTCCTGATCACTATGGATACTCTGAAGGATTCCCAAACCCTTGATCAAGACACTGGCAACAGTCTAAGACTCTTAGTCAGGTAGCGCAAAAGCCTTGGGCTATTTGGCAAAGTAATCCATAGCAGTTAAGACAAAATGTTATCCCCCTGTGTGGATTGTGGGAATGGCCCCAAGAAGTCCATCCTTCATAAGTAGTACTTGAAAAACCTGATGGTGGACATTGTGGCTAGTAGTTCTCCCTGTGTGACACAAGACCTCTTTTCAGCCTTGATTTGCACCTTGCAGGCTTCTACTCTCTCTCCATGTGGCCACACTTGAGATAGGACTGTATCTTCGTCCTCTCCATTTGCATCCGTATCTAACACAAATGGTGGGAGGGGGCTGGGGGTGCCAAAATGAGCACACTCATCAGGGTCTGTTGCAGCATACTAAAAGGTTTTTTATAGCCCTCTGACCAGACAAAACACTGATCCTTCAGCAGGAGCTTGTACAAGGTGGCAGTTGAGAAAAACCTTAAACCAGTAATAGGATGCCAGACCCAAGAAGCTATTAATCTTTTTCTGATTTCTGCAACTCCTGTATGGCTCTAACCTTGTCCTCCACCATGCAAGTCTTTCTGCCCAAAAACTTATCAGAATGAAGCTAGTGTCCTGCTGTCCTTCTCTCCAGCACTGTTCTCTAGGCTGCGATTGCAGAATGGAATCAGACTCAGAATCAGAAGAGCTTTATTACCAAGTAGGTTTACACACACAAGGAATTTGATTTGATGACAGGAGCTTCCAGTGTAGAAGAAAGTACAAAAATAGAGCAGACATACATAGGAAAAACACAGTAGGGATGTAAAATAACCCTGATAATAAATAAATAAATAAATAAATAGTGTACTATATACAGTATACAGAAATAGAAGTATAGGAAAACTATTAATTGTTTAGATAAATGTACATTGTGACGAGTGGGGTGGGGCCGAGAGACGTGGGAACAGGAGCGAGGCCGGTGGAGTAATTGGAGCTAGAGGTTGGCAGTAATACGAGCACTTTATCTCCCGGTGCAAATATTCTCGTAGCTTAGTCCCCCGGTTATACAGCTGGCTTTGTCTGCCCTGGGCCTGAAGAAAATTCTCCATAGAGAGCCATCCCAGTGAATGGAGTTTTGCTCACAGGTCCAGGACATATTGAATTTCATTCTTGCTATCCGAGCGTCTGTCCTCCCAAGTTTCTTTCAGGACGTCTAACACCCCCCGGGGCTGACGTCCATAAAGAAGCTTGAAGGGGGAAAACCCCTTGGAGGGTTGGGGGACCTCGCGCACAGCAAATAAGAGGGGTTCTAGCCAACGGTCCCAATTTTTTGTGTCTTCCTGTACGAACTTCTGGATCATGGTTTTTAATGTGTGATAAGACGCTGATAGACGCTGGTACGCACCGCTTTAATGCCCAACAATCCGTACAATTGGTTTAACGTGCATGACATAAACACGGTGCCCTGGTCCGTGAGAATCTCCTTTGGGATTCCCACGCGGGAGATTAAACGAAACAGCGCGTCCGCCACACTCGTCGCCGAGATGTTGCGGAGCGCCACTGCTTCAGGATATCGTGTCGCGTAATCCACTAAGACCAACGCGAAACGGTGTCCCCGTGCTGATCGTTTCAACGGCCCGATGAGGTCCATACCAATTCGCTGGAAGGGGACCTGCACTAAAGGAATAGGGCACAATGGCGCTTTTGGGGTGGCCGGTGGATTTACCAACTGACATTCCCGACAAGACGCGCACCACCTGCGCACGTTCTCGTGAATGCCCGGCCAAAAGAATCGGGTCGGATTTAGTGTTGCCGTTACTCCTAAGTGCCCTGCCATAGGATTACAGTGTGCCGTCTGGAAAAGCATTTTCCGACGGCTCCGCGGTACTAACAGTTGGGTTGTATCTTCTTTTGTCTGAGCGTCGTGGGTCACTCGATACAACCAGTCTTTGATAATGGCAAAATACGGGTGGGCTCAGGGTGGAGGACCTGCCCATCGATAGAACGGACCTGCTCGAAGGCATGTTTTAGTGTCTCATCCTGGGATTGTTCCAGGGGAAAGTCATCGCGACTGGAAAGGTTCAGCCTCGCCACGCCGCTCGGATCCCCTGAGACCGCCCCGCTAGGTCCTGGGACAGATTCTCCCACCTGCGTGCTCGCCCCGCCCCCCGGCCGGTTCTTTCCCCCGACGGCACCCACTGTCAAACACCCCAGTATTTGCTGAAACGCTGGCCAATTCGTTCCCAAGATTAGCGGATGCCGGAGGCGCGGACTAACGGCCACCTCCACATTATGCTTTTGGCCCCTAAATTTAATAGCTATGACTTTATATTCCACTATATCCCAGTGCACGCACCTCACCTAAACCATGCGGCCCGTATCCAATACCCCGGATTGTATCAGGCTTTGATGGATGGAGGTCTGGTTACAACCTGAATCCACCAGAGCCTGATAGGTACCCCCCTTAATACTCACAGGTATTTGGTACAGCCCGGCTTGATCGGAGGCAACCTGCGGGTCGTCCGGGATCCGGACCACATCTTTGTGAGCGGCATGTGGAGGGCGGGGGCACTGGGGGAGGCTGTCCCCATCCAACCCTCCCGGTCCAGCAAGCTCCGGAACAGCTCGCGGTCCTCCTGCTGGACCTGCATCATGGCCTGGAACCGGTGTTCATGGTCGGCCCGCAGATCCAGCAGGGCCTGGTGGTGTTCTTGATGTAGGCCCACGAGCGATGTGATGATGTCAGCGAATGGCGACGTCGATGGTCCTGACGAAGTCTGCATGGCGGAAAAATATATTTCCTCCCGGGTTTCGGCACCAGTGTAACGAATTAAACCTTCATAATCATCGGGAAGAAGGAGGTGGGAACCGGCGAACAATCAAATTATTTTAATGATCAAAATAAACACAAAACAGCGTGTCAGCCCCCCACGGACGACTGACGCGCACAAATAAAAATCAAAACACAAACTAAAACCCAGGCCTGGTCCTCTCTTGTCCTTCACTGTCATCGCTCCTGTTTTATATCCTTCCATCTCCTCCGTGGGACTCGAGACCGGTGGGTCGAGCAGGTCTCGCTCATTTCCAATCACTCCACCGGCCTCGCTCCTGTTCCCACGTCTCTCGGCCCCGCCCCACTCGTCACATACATATATGTTATTACTGTGCAGATATGTTATTTACAAATTGTGCAGTTTAATATAAATATGTCAGATAACTTTCTTAGTTGTGATGGACAATGTATAATTATGAAGATTAATTGTTCATGTTGAAAAAAAACTGTTCCTGTGCCTGACTGTTCTGTTGGTCAGTGCTCTGTAGTGACGACCAGATGGCAACAGTTCAAAGAGAGAGTGGGCTGGGTGTAAGGGTTCCAAAATGATTTTTTTTTGTCCTTTTCCTCACTCTGGAGATGTAAAGATTTTGGAGATTGGGCAGAGAGGCACCTATAATCCTCTCAGCAGTCCTGACTGTCCGTTTTAGTCTCTTGATGTCAAATTTGGTAGCTGATCCAAACCAGACAGTAATGGACGAACAGGCAGGTTGAATTTCCTCAGATGGCGAAGGAAGTACAACCTCTGCTGGGCCTTTTTTGTAATGGATTCTATGTGAGTGTTCCACTTCAGAGTCCTGAGAGATGGTGGTGCCCAGGAACCTGCAGCCACAGTGCTGTTCATGATGGTTAGTGGGGGGAGAGTGTTTAGAGAGTGTTTAGCTCCAGGTTGTTCAGACTGCACCAGACAGCCAGCTCTTTAACCACCTGTCTGTAAGCAGACTCATCTCCGTCCTTGATGAGGCCAATGTCATCTGCAAACTTCAAGAGCTTGACAGAGGGGTCCTTTGAAGAGCAGTCATTCATGTATAGAGAGAAGAGCAGTGGAGAGAGAACACATCCCTTAGGGGCGCCAGTGCTAATGGGGATAGTCCTGGATGTGAGTTTGCCCAGTTTCACTGTTTGTCTGTCAGGAAGCTGGTGAACCACACACACACAAAAAACATTTCCTGTTATATTTCCATTTATGGGAATTGAACCCATGACCTTTTGTGCTAATGCAATGCTCTACCACTGAGCCACAGGAACTATATGATATACTTTTAAGTGGGTAAAATATTAACTGCATGTCTGTATTTTAATTTTGAAAATGCAATCCAGGGTGACATTTGCTACTATACATCACACCCTCTGGACAGACATTTACAGTTCAGGTATAAAGAGTACACAAATGCTTGGCCAATGTTTCAGTATAGTGGGGTGATAGATATGGTGACCCTATGATGTTTATATATAGTCAGCATCATGTCTCAGTCTCTCTACTTTGCCCCATCTCAACAAGCTGTGCATTATAACAAATCACATACAATTCTGTTGAATTTGTGAATGCAAGGACCAATCCGAGACATTCAGATGAGTCATCGCTGAAACACGCTTTCATCACTGCGCACACTGGCTGACTGAATTCTCTGACTAATTCTCTCATCAGAAACAACAATCTGAAGATGTATGCGTAACATTAATTTCACATTGTAAACAGCTTTAGAGATTATAATGGGAGTTTGTGAGAGTTTGTGAGAGTCCACAATGCAGCAGATAAAGTCCTTAACACTGGCTACCTATTAAGTTCCGTATCAATTAAAAATTATTATTACTTACCTACAAGGCCCTACATGGTTTAGCTCCTGCGTACCTAACTAGCCTTTTACCACGCTGCAATCCATCATGCTCCCTAAAGTTGCAAAACTCTGGACTTTTGGTAGTACCTATTATAGCAAAGTCCACTGAAGGAGGTAGTGTGTTTTCGCATTTGGCTCTCAAACTCTGGAATAATGTTTGGGGTTAAGACACACTCTCTCTGTTAAAATCTAGATTAAAGACACATCTATTTGGCCAAGCATTTAAATAATGCATCTCTTAATCTTGTACTGCAGTTATATCTGATCAACTGCACATTATTATTCCTTAGCTTGGGTTTTGTTTTTGTTTCTCTGTTTCTGATCATATTTTCTGGACTAGGAATTACACAAGCTTTAGACAATTGGACGAGCTTTTGGGGAAGACCTGACCTGTTGAAAAGAGATGGTCTTCATCCCTCCTGGGGTGGCGCCGCTCTTCTCTCTAGTAATATGGCACATAGTCTTAGAGTTTATACTTGACTAACTGGGGCCCATTTCAGGAAGCAGAGCCTCCCGTCACAGAGGTCAGTTAATTCTCAGCATATAGAGACTGTTTCACCTAGATAATCACACTATAGAGACTATGTCTGTTCCCCGAACTAGAAAATTAAAAAAACATCTAAACCAATTTAAGAGTAACAATTTAATTTAGGTTCAACAAACAAAAAACAGATGCAATACAGATAAACAAATGATAAAGCTTGGCTTATTGAATATCAGATCCCTTTCTACGAAAACACTTTTTGTAAATAATATGATTACTGATCATAATTTAGATGTGCTCTGTTTGACAGAAACCTGGCTAATACCTGATGATTACATTATTTTAAATGAGTCTCTAGGTCGTCCTCAGACAAGCCTTCCATCGTTGCCTCCAGTCATCCTGATTCTCCATGCATCTGGCCAGTTCATTGGTGCTCTGGGCTCCTGCATCCCTCTTGAGTTTGTCCACGTAAGTTAGCGTGGGACGTCCTCTTGACCGATGGCCATGTGTTGGTTCCCATAGCACCAGCTTGCTGGCTGGCAGCTCTCGATGCCTTCGGCAATGTCCTGCAAGTCTCATTCTCCTCACAGCAATCTTATTGCTCACTCTTGGTACTCCCTCATACAGGATTTTGTTGGTTACATGCTCACTCTTGCTGATGTTAAGCACTGCACGCAGCATCCTGGTGTAGCACCCGTCCAGGGACTTCTCTAAGGTTGGATTCAGGGTCCAGCATTCATTGCGATAGAGGAGAACGGACTCTACCGTCGCGTAGAAGAAGCTGAGTTTGATTTGGCGGGAAAGGTTGTAGTTCCATACACTGTTCATGCCATTCAGGGCCCTCCATGCAAGTGCCTTCCTCACTTTTAGATCTTGCTCAGTTGAGTTGACCCATGCGCCCAGGTATTTGAAGTCCTCAACTTCTTTCTTCTCCTGCTGTTATCAGAGGTTGATGTTCTGGTGGAACGTTGTAGGTCATGACCTCAGTTTTCTTTGCATTTATCCTAAGGCCAACCTTGGTGCACTCTAGCTCTACCCTGTGTAGTAGTTCCTGTGCTTGTTCCATGTTGTCGGAGATTAGACTGATGTCATCTGCATAGTCAAGGTCTGTCAAGACTACTGCCGGGTGTCGACTTGACTTCCTTGGTGTCAGCGTTAAGCCAAGTTCCTGCTCTCGCCCACTGATTGCCTTCTTGAGCGCATAATCAAGGACTATGATGAAGAGGAAGGGGGCTAGTGTGTCCCCTTGCATAACTCCAGCCAGGATGTCAAACTCCTCGCTGTTGCCATCTGGGGTCACCACCCTGGCCCTTGTTCCTGAGTACATGGACTCTATTGCCCGGAGTAGGTTCGGAGGAATTCTGTATGCCTTCATGATCTTCACCATCGTACCTCAGTGAATTGAATCAAATGCCTTTTTGAAGTCTATGAAACATAGGACTGCAGTCAGGTTGTCCTTCCTCACCTCCTGTATCAATCTCCTGAGTGCCAAGATCTGGGCTGTAGCAGTTCACCCTTCTCGAAAGCCGTTCTGATTTACTCTCAGATGAGGGTCGATTGCTTGTCGGACCCTGTTCAGAATCATGCGGTTGTAGATTTTCGCAATACTACAGGTCAGGCTGATGCCTCGGTAGTTGTCTGGCTTCGAGAGGTCTCCGGATTTGGGCACTGGCACGATGTTTGATAGAGACCACATATCAGGCAGCTGATTGTGCAGCAGAGCAAGGTTGCAGAACTCTAGAATGATGTCATCAAAGTCACAGTTCTTCAGCACCTCTGGGGGTATGCCATCCGGACCAGCACTTTTTCCCACTCTTACTGTGGCTTTTGCCCTGACGAGCTCACCGAGTGTGAAGGGACCATCGTTGATGTTCAGGTTTGGGAGGTCTGATGGTATTTCCTCTTCCTCAGCTGCGTCTGCTGTTTCCCCCAGCAGCCTTTTGAAGTGGCTTGACCAGGTCATCACCCTCTCCTCCGGGCTGTGTCCCTTCACCTGTCCCTCCTTTGTCCTCTTCCGCCCCGTCATTTCATTGATGACACTCCAGGCCTCCCCATACTGCTGTTCCCCTTGCGCCGCCTGCACCCTCCGCACTCTTTCCATCAGTTCCTCCACTTTGATGGCATCATAGGTTCTGAAAAGAAACTGTTTGGCTTCGTTTAGCTCGCTGTGCCCCTCCGCAGTTGGTTTCCGCTCAAAGTTGAGGCAGGCTTCCTCCACCATCCCACGTCCAGCCCCAACATTACTGTTATAAACATGAGCCGCGTCCAAAGGGCAAAGGGGGAGGTGTTGCTTCAATTTATAACAATGTTTTCAGGATTTCTCAGAGGGCAGGCTTCAAGCATAACTCGTTTGAAGTAATGGTGCTTCATATAACATTATCCAGAGAGACAAATGTTAATGATAAATCCCCTGTGATGTTTGTACTGGCTACTGTATACAGGGCACCAGGGCACCATACCGACTTTATTAAAGAGTTTGGTGATTTTACATCCAAGTTAGTTCTGGCTGCAGATAAGGTTTTAATTGTTGGTCATTTTAATATCCATGTTGATAATGAAAAATATGCATTGGGATCAGCATTTTGGGACCTACTCATTGTTGAAATCATACTCTAGATTTAATACTGTAACATGGAATTGATGTTGATGGTGTTGAAGTTATGCAGCCAAGTGATATCTCAGATCATCATTTAGTTCCTCTTCAGGAACGCGTTTAGTGTGAGCGCCTCTGAATATCATATCTAATCTGTCTTATAGAAGAGCGTGACGTCACGGGCGGGGTGACATAAGCGACCAGGAATCTATAAAGCCACGAGCCGTGCAGCTGGCTTCAGCTTCGTGTATTTTAGCAAGCGCTCTGTTTGTGCATGTCATTCTGTCTTGTCAGTCTTATTTATTGTTGTTTGTCACTATTAGCTCCTCAAAGAGTAAGCAATAGTCAAAGAGCAAAGCTAAGACGAGACATCTGAAAGGCGAATCCAGATCGTGTTTCAGATTGTGTGTTCATCATGAGTGGGAATACATGGTCTGTGCACGGTCTGCCTGGGATCGAGGCACGCTGCCTGCACTGGTACAAGCCAGTATGGACGCTTCGATCCCGGAGGACTCTCTCGAGGGGGAGTCTTCGCCAGCGTTCCTCACGGTGTCAGTCTCGCTTTCGCCGAGGCAGAGCGGCGCCTGCACTCGCTGGGTTCGCAGATAACATCTGCTGGAGGGTATGGAGACGGGCGCGTCCCTATCTCCTACCTCACCCGCCAGATCTGCCCGATCTCCGGGTTCAGAATCCAGATTGTTGCGGTCCTTCCCCCCGAGTGACGCACCGCCTTTTTTTCTCCTAGGAGATTGAAACGGAGGGCGTCGATGAGCTCGCAGTTGCATAAGCTGCATAAACATCAGTTGCACAGACACACAGTTACACAAGCATCAGTTTCACAAGCATATTATGCCTAACTGTTTAACGAGCAGCATTAATGAGGAGCGCAGCTCACGCAGTCAGCTCACGCAGTCAGCTCTCGGGAAAAAATAAGGGGGCTGACTGTGCTTCTCGCATATCTAAGGACGGGGCGAAGATGGCTCTGCCTATCTCCACCCGTATTCCTTAGATTTAGAGTTCATTCTCGAGGTTCCTTCCCCCTCTGTGAACTCGCAGCTGCAGCTACTTATCTCCGAGGAGATTAATATTGTTTGTGTGACTAAGCGGGTCGCGTGTTGCCGAGGCAACGCATGTATTACATCATTTAGAGTTTTGATGTGAATCTTACCAAAACCAGACCGTCATTTCCTCCAGCGAGCAATGTTCTCAGTATTTTCCGCCCGCGTGCGTAGCGGAGCTGAGATGCTCGTCGCCCCTTTGGGGCCTCTTACACCAGAGGTCAGTCTCGAGAGACTGATTCCCTTAGTAGATTATTTAGCAGTGTGGAAACTACTGCCAAATGTATCTCAATGGGTCCTGCATACAGTAAATAAAGGCTACCATATTCAGTTTGGATCTGCACCGCCGAGATTCAACGGGGTCATTCCGTCGATAGTCGGCCCCAGGCAGGGTCTGGTTATGGAACAGGAAGTGAAAACCCTATTAAAGAAGGAGGCCATCGAGGTGTTCCCTCCTCAAGACAGGGAGTCCGGGTTCTACAGCCGGTATTTCATAGTTCCAAAGAAGGATGGGGGGGGGGGGGGTTGCGTCCGATTATAGACTTGAGGGTCTTAAATCGTTCAGTTATGAGATTTAAGTTCAAAATGCTCACGATAAAGCATGTTGTAGCTCAGATCAGGTCCGAGGACTGGTTTGTCACAATAGATCTCAAAGATGCATACTTCCACATATCCATCCTTCCACAACACAAGAAGTTTCTGAGGTTCGCTTTCGGGGGCGAAGCCTACCAAAATCGAGTACTTCCCTTCGGCCTTGCACTCTCACCCCGCACATTCACAAAATGTGTAGACGCGGCTCTGGTTCCCCTGCGCATGCAGGGCATCCGCATTCTCAACTATATCGATGATTGGTTGATTTTAGCTCAGTCAGAGCAGGTTGCGGCTCGGCATCGAGATGTCGTTCTCGCACATATGGGGGAGCTGGGTTTGAGACTGAACGCCAAGAAGAGTATACTTTCTTTGGTTCAGAGAACCACCTATCTAGGCGTAGTATGGGATTTGACCACAATGCAGGCACGATTGTCCCCTGCTCGTATCGAGTCGATCCTCATCTCAGTCGAGAGAGTCAGAGAAGGCCAGCCACTCACTGTCAAACAATTTCAAAGATTGTTGGGTCTGATGGCAGCTGCGTCCAACGTGATACCTCTTGGCCTGCTGTACATGAGACCCCTACAGTGGTGGCTTAAGACCAAGGGATTTTCCCCGAGGGGCAATCCACTTCGCACTATCGAGGTCACACGGCGCTGAGGCTGAGACCTCCAGTACGGTCCTGTGTTCCCCCCTGGGACTTGGGTGTGGTGTTAGAGGCTCTTTGCAAATCCCCATTCAAACTGATTCAAGATATCTCAGACAGACATCTGACTCTTAACCCTCTCAAGTCGATTAACGCGGATACGCATTTTGAGTCATTTTCTCCTGATAACCCCGAAAAGAACTTAAATTACACTTTCAGTTTTAATCGTACAGATAAGAGCAATACATCAATCGAATCTGTAAAGGGTCTACTTTTTTTGGATACAGACATAATAACAACAAAACTTTGTGCACTTATAAAATAAAGATAAACAAGGTGTGCTGTCTGCAGCTTTTGTCTGCGTTGATCTTCATTTAAAAACACGTAATTTAAATGAACTGTAACTCCGTGAATACTCAACGAAAATACATGAGAGAGATATCCATAGAAAGCTTGACATGTCTATTTTTAAACTAAACAAGTGCCAATATTCTGTGATAAAGTAATCTATATGAAAACAACGCGATGTCCGTTTTTCACTTCTCTCTTCATTATCTTCTAATGAGACCACACCCCGCTCTGAACGCTCTATTCAGATTCTAAGGTTTCAAACTGAAGCGCGCGGCTTGAAAACTCCCACACAGAAGAAAAAGCACGGAGACTGTTCTTCAAGTTTTTTTTATTTTACTGTTTGCTTCGCGATGAGAGGAATAAGACATAATTCACCCCAAAAAGATGTGATGGGATTGAGGATTTGAGAAATGGATTTCCTCAGAAAAAAAAGAAAGAATGAAGCACTTTATTCAGCAGAGATCATAAACATGAGTAAGTCTCTTTTTATTTATTTATAAACTTGTCCTAGTTTTCACATAATGTGTAAACATTTTACTAGTTAGACTTTTTCCAAAGACTTTTTTCCAAACTATAATTCCTGACTAAATGTATAATCAAGTGAAATATTATGAAGTTTCAATAATAATATACAATACTATACCATTAAAAAGCTTGATGTAAATAATATAAATGTAACAAATAAAGATAACTGTAACAAATGTAACAAACAATGCTGTTCTTTTTAATTTATCCCCCCTAAAAAAACTGAAAAATATTCTCAGCTCTTTTCAACATTAATAATAATAATAATAATAATAATAACAATAAATGTTTTTTTTGTAGAAAATAAGGATTGTGTGACTGGAGTAATGATGCAAAAAAAAAAATGTTTCAAAGTCAGCTTTGATTGTTCCTAAAAAACGGTTTAACTGCTCCCCCAAGTGGATATTAAATTATGTTGTGGGATAACTAAATATATTCTAAATGAACTACAAACATAAAATTATATACATTTATTTTGTTTTCACATTCTTTTTTGTAACTCCTCCCTCTCAGTGACACAAGCTGACTTAAAGGCTCTGCAGCTGCCATCAAAGAAAACATACATATATTTCAGTTCAATATGGTTCACAGTTAAAATACAAAAGGGTTAAAAATCATATGATAGGCGGGGCGCTGTAATTTTTGAAACACAAGAGCAAGTTTTTATTCCCTAATATAAAAGTCCGACTACGCCACCCTAGGGATTAGCCCCAGGGAAAATACTCAACCAATGAGCACAGCACACAGGTTCGGTTCCCTCATAGAATTAGGCAAGAGACGTGAGTAATACAAAAATACAAATGTTTATTAATAGAAAAATACTTTAAAATGTTGGACACTGAAACCCACTTTAAACTGAACAATGAGAAAAACATACAAAAACAAAAACTAAATACCGGCAGGCCTGAGGCTCCCAATGGCAGGAAGCAACGTAGAGTTTGATTTTACAGAGCACACTTCCACACGCACACCCAGTGTCACTTAATCACACAATCACACACTCAGTGTACACTGCACATGATAAAGGACCACCTCCAGGAGGAGGAAGAGCAATCCACCCGTGGGACCCCAGCGCCTGCGAAATAAAGAGAAGAAACTATAACAAGGTTCATAAAAGATGACCAAATGGACATCAATAAAGCAAATCCTCACAACAATAAATATAAATGACAAAAATAAAGAAAAGAAAACCATTCAAGCGCAGGAAAGTCAATCAGTTGGTCACCTAAATAATACAAGACAATTTTAGCTCAGTAGAGGTTCACACACACAAAATAGAATGGTACTTCTAGATGGTTGATCACATGAACCGAGCAGTTAAATGGCTTGATTAAATATTACACGCAGTTTAAATGGCTTCACAAAAAGAAAAAAAAGAAAAGAAAAATGAAAATAACCTAACAAACTATACTTCCAAAAAATTAGAAGTTAACAGAAAATAAACAGAGGTTTCACATCAAACAAAAACACCAAGGGCAGCTAACGTTAGCTCCCCTACAAGTGGAAGGAACCAACTAGCCCCCCACACAAACCAGGGTCGAATATACTGCAATGATAAGAACCAAACGAGCAGTCTCCGTCTCTCTAGTGATGATCGCGTCAGCGCGGCCGTATTAACCGCAGCACTTTAATAGTGTGGAGACAGTAGCAACAATCACGGCATAGAACGAGAAGGAGAATCCTATAACAAACGGAGATGTTAACAATCGTAATACTATCCCCCTCACAGTCATAATAACGTATAAACACTTACCATCAGGAGATCACGCTAGATAGCACGCTTAATAAACACGGATTGGTCAGTCATGCCCACCGATTACACCATGGAATACAGGGAATCACGCCTATTTGATATCCGAAAGAATGTTAAACCCATACAGCCGTTTCAGCACCATATCACGAGCCCTTAACAATAACATTACCTGTGAGGTGAACAGTCATCAGACCCACTAAGCAGCACGGAGGGCACCGCACCAAAGCTGCAGTAATTGATAACAAATGATTTAAAAAAAGTTATACATCGGAAACTCCAGAAAGGATCACCCATTAAAACACAGCTCGCTTACCAACAACCACCGTCGACGCTAGCAAAACAAACGGGGAAATCGGACGTGACGCATCCCAGGTAACAGCCAATCAGACTTAAATGCACGGTACTACTTGCTGAAAGGATGACACTGCTGTCAATCACCTGATTCGGTTACAATATGATAATGTATCATGGTCAATACATAATAATTTCATGTTTATTTTCCTTTTGTTAAAAACCTTGTGAAAAAAGGGGGAACTTATTTTTTGTTCCACATGGAAATTATGATTTGCTGTTATGGGGACGCTAAATGGGTGCACTTGCTAAGAGCAGAGAGAGAAATGTGCTTCGGTTTGCGAGCCTGCTGTCTAAAAGCCCCAAGAAGATTTAAAAGTTTCCATATAAGTTGTGTATGTAAAGTTTGAAGATGTATTCCTCATCTAAGTTTACCCTCTCGGGATCATGTGGCCAATGAGGTATATTTTCTTTCTTTTCATTTATTTGTATTACACGATACTTTGTTGGTACCAAGCCAATTGCGATATTATTTTACATGACATAAATATATGCTTTATTACTTTATTTCTAGGTGATTTCGTTTAGTATTGTCTGCAAAATATGTCTACAATTTACTGTTAATTTATGTTTTTTCTGTATTTTATTTATACCAGTTCTGACGGCAATATGGCAATATAAAGGAACATGTAAAGACATATTTGAAGATTATGTCACCAAATAAATGCCCGTTAAAACCCAGGAACGACTTGAGCCTTTGTTTAACTCAAGGGGAGTAACAGTCAGAACTCATCCCGCTTCGTGCTGGAGGAGAAGAGTGGTGCCTTTTGCAACGGAGCCATTAACGAGCAGCTCCTTACATCGTTAACTACGCACACGAGCATCAAAGACTACACGGACTGCGTGCACGGGAAACCTGACAAGTGGCAATTGGAGTCCAGAAGTGTCATGGGGTCAAGCTACAAAGAAGTAACACATTTAAACAAGTTAAATGTTAAGAAGTAGTTTAATCCTGCTAACTTTAAAGGGATTCAGGCTCCCTATCATAAGCTTGGATAGCTTCTTTGGGAGACCTGATTCACACATGAATATATGTGCTATCTGAATTATGCCATTTGTTCTGATATTATGTGGGTGAACTAATAAATACAAATACAAATACAAATACAAATACTCTAAAATGCTAAAAGGGGTTGAAGTGTAGCCTATATGTTTGCAATTCAAGTTTAAGTGTATGTTTATTTCTTTGTAAGGTGATTATTACAAACTAATTGCAAGTTTAATCACAAGTTATTTGCTAAGTTAAAGGTGCACTAAGGCATTTTTAAAGGGCAAGTCATATTGGTTTTCTTTGACATTGAAGGCCATTTCTTTATTTCATACAAGGTGAGAACAGTGCATAATTTGCATTTAGGTGTTTATAACACATTTTTAAGTTAATTCTTACAGAATTCATATTTACAGTTAAAGAGTATTATATCCCATAGTTCATTACAATAATTTAGGTAACCTTACAAACTCACAAGTAATCTGACCTTAAGACAATACATCAGCTCAAGTAGTGAAATGTCTGAGCCTGAAGTCCAAGGAAGCGAAGCTGTGAAGTTGCAGGAGCAAGCAAGCCCTGATGAAGAAATTGTAGACTCAAGTCCACAGCAAGAGGCAAATACAAGTCAAGTAGCTGAAGAAGATGCTTTGAGAAAAAGCCATAGAACCAGAAAGCTTACTGAAAAGGGCCAAGCTTTACATGAAGAAAGAATGAATAAGCTTCAGTGTCGCTTTAAGACCAATTATGACAAATGGAAAGTGATTGCCAAACAAGCTAAGGGAGCACTTGATGTACCTAGCACTGCAAGCTTAAAGGATCACATCGTAAGGGTCCAAAATGCTTCAGGAGAAGTAAAGCAATCCTATCACGAGTTGCGCAGTTACGACACTCCTGACAGTGATACCCGTCGCCGAGTAGACACATGTCATGCTGTTTCTGTAAGGATAATAGAACAAGCAACAGAGATTCTTAAAGAAAAGGAAAGTGATAAATGCCCAGCTAAAAGGTCAACTCACTGGAGTGAGGCTGGCTCGGTGTTCCAATCAGCAGCATCTCACGGGTCCAAACGCGCGAGTAGTGCAATCACACATTCAAGCCATTCTAGTAAGTAATCTGTGAAGAAACAAGAAGCAGCAGCAGAACTGGCAGCAACAGAAGCAACCTTGAAAGTGATGCAAGAAATGGAGCGTGAGCAAAGGGAGCTTGAAAATCTTGAAGCTGAAAACAGAAAAAGACTTGCACAACAAGAAGCAGAAAATGCTGAAAAAAACAAAAGACATTAGAAGAAAAGCGCAGGCAGATAGAACGCTTAGAAACCGTCAAGAAAATGAAAGCTGCCAAAGCACGTCTGAAAGTCTATGAACAAGAATCAACTTCAGATGAAGAAATATCAGACCTTCTACACAGTAAGTCCAAGACAAAGAAAGCTGCACCTTACCTGGTTAGTTTGCCTGAATTTCATCTTGCACAACCCACTGCTAACCCGCAACAACACACTGTGTCACGAGAGGCCACAAGCCGGCAACATGCAACCAATGTTACACAAGAAGATAGCACTACTGCATTAGCCAGAGCGTTAGCAGAGTCAATCAACATAAGCCGTTTACCAGTACCAGAACCTTCAGTCTTCATTGGAGACCCACTCAAATACAAAGATTGGAAAATGTCCTTTCAAACCCTGATAGACAGGAAGATCATCCCAGTAGATGAAAAGCTTTACTACCTCCGCAAGTATGTTGGTGGGCCAGCAAAGAAAGCAATTGAGGGCTATTTCCTGTTGGGGACGGACACAGCGTATCTTGCAGCATGGGACATTCTGGAGGAAAGGTATGGAAGTTCATTTGTAATCGCCAAAGCCTTCAGGGATAAGCTCACATCATGGCCAAGGATAGGACCAAAGGACAGTGCTGAACTACGAGAGTTCTCAGACTTTCTCAGAGGCTGTGAAGCAGCAATGTTCCAGATTAAGAATCTTGAAGTTCTCAACTCAAAAAGCGAGTCAAGTTTGTACAAACAAAGGGCTTGTGTTTTGGATGTCTCAGCCCTGGACATCATTCAAAGAAATGTGAAATGAGAAGTGTTTGTAACACATGCAAAGGAAAACATCCAACATGTTTACATCAGGAACGTGACAAGGAAGTCAAAGGGACAAAGGATTCTGACAAGGAACAAAAGGACACAAGGGAAACCAAACAACCAAGTACAGAAACCCCAAACGAGGCAATATCCAATCGTGTTGTACAAAACGCTAAGAATGATCTCACATCCTCAATCATTCCAGTTTGGTTATCCACAACAAGCAATCCAGAACACGAGGTTCTTGTCTATGCCGTTCTGGACAGTCAGAGCGACACCACTTTCGTTCTTCAAGAAAAGGCGGACACTCTAGTCACAGAAAGGAAACAAGTGCAGTTGAAACTTTCTACACTGTCATCCAGGGACACAGTCATTCCAAGTCAAAAGTTATTTGGTTTACAAGTCAGAGGCTTCTACACATCCAAGAGAATCCCCCTCCCAATGACATACACAAGAGACTTTATTCCTGCCAATCTAAGTCATATTCCAACACCTAAGGTAGCAAGAGCATGGCCTCACCTAGAGCACCTTGCTGAAGAGATCGCTCCCATGATAGAGTGTGATGTTGGCCTGCTTAAAGGGTACAATTGTTCGCAAGCTCTGATACCCAGAGAAGTGGTGTCAGGGAAGGACAATGAACCATTCGCTCAAAGAACAGACCTTGGTTGGACTATAGTTGGCGGTACTGATCCTTGTGTGGATTATGGTGACGCTATAGAAAGCAGCCACAGAGTCATAGTCCATGAAGTGACACCTTCTGTTCAGTCACCAACCCCCTTAACAAATGAAGTCATGTACGTCTGTCATACTCAAGTCAAAGAGCTAGTCACACCACTAAATGTGATCAAAGTACTGGAGTCCGATTTCAATGAACGCCACGTGGAGGACTCTCATTTCTCCCAAGAGGATCTGCGTTTCATTTCCATAATGGAGGAAGGAGTGAAAATGAAAGCAAATGGTCACTGCGAGTTGCCCTTGCCCTTTAAGAAGGACAGACCAAATCTGCCAAACAATAAAATCTGTGCTGAACACAGACTCAAATGTCTAAAGAAAAGATTTGAGAAAGACAAGCAATACCACAAAGAATACACAACATTCATGAATGAAACAATAACACGTGGAGATGCGGAAAAGGTTCCACCTGACGAACTGGACAAAAGCTCTTCCTGGTACATCCCTCACCATGGGGTCTACCACCCCCAGAAACCTAGAAAAATAAGAGTCGTGTTCGACTGCTCGGCAAAGTACGAAGGTGTGTCATTAAATGACTTTCTGCTCACTGGGCCAGAGTTGACCAACAGCCTGGTAGGTGTTCTATGTCGGTTTCGTAAGGGTCAAGTTGTCACGGTTCGTGAACGCACCGTCTCCAGCTGTAGTCATGTTATGTCATGTTGATTGGTTCATGTGGGTGTGGCCACTGATCGCCTGATCAGCGGCAGGTGCATCTCATTCCAACCGCCTATATAACGCCCTGTCTTTCGTCTCCTGTTTGTCAGATCGTTGTTTGAGGTCCATGTGTTGATGTCTGTTCGTGCTCCTGTGTTCCTGTCCTTGCCCTGTTTCCTGTTCGGTCTACTTTGGATTATCACCACGGATCACCGATCTACCACCACCGTCATCTCTACCAACGCACTCAAATCACCTACCCACCTGTCTGTGCTGCCATCGTGGTTCCTGCGTCACTCACCAGCATTCATCCATCACAACTCCTGTCAATAAACTACCTTTACTTGCATCTGCCTCCTGTCCTCCATTGTTAGCGTCACAGAACGATCTGACCAACATGGAGGCAGCGAGTAATCAACCCTCCTCTCTCGAAGCTTTCCTCAGCGCCAGTGTTCGGAGGATGGACTCCCAGGAGCGGACTCTTAACGACACTGGTCGCGCGGTTCAGGCTTTAGTGACGCAGGTGTCCGAGCTCACCCAACAGTTCCAGCTATTACGAGCTCCCACTGCGCCACTCACACCGCCTGTTCCACCAGCACCATCGGAGGCCCCCTCCCAGCCGGAACCACGCCTCCCTATTCCGGAGGCTTACTCAGGTGAACCCGATTATTGTAGAGCTTTCCTTAACCGTTGTGATATGCATTTTGCCCTCCAGCCTAGAACGTTCGCCACTGAGAGGGCCAAGGTGGCGTTCGTCCTGACCCTGCTCTCTGGGAGGGCGGCATTGTGGGGAACAGCGGTGTGGGAGAACCAGGACCCATGCTGCGCCTCGTTCCAGGCCCTCTCCGCCGAGATGAGACGGGTCTTTGATCGGGCCGCCGCAGGACGGGAGGCGGCCAGGAGGCTGGCGGAGTTGCGCCAGCACGAGAGATCCGTCTCGGACTACTCCATCGAGTTCCGGACACTGGCGGCGGAGTGCCATTGGAACGAGGAGGCGCAGTGGGACATGTTCCTGCATGGGCTGGCTGACCGCGTCCAGAGGGAGATCTACGCCCTGGACCTTCCCCCGTCGTTCAATGGACTCATTGAGCTGGCCCTTCGGGTCGACGCACGTCTGGCACGGAGGGAGAGGAGGGGGCTACTCAACACCCCATCCAGGAGACCGGCAGACGTGCGGTACAGCGGCGGGGACGTGGCCAGCCCCGTCTACGATCACGAGCCCATGCAGGTAGGGCGAGCTCGGCTTTCCCGGGAGGAGAAGGAGAGGCGGAGGTCCCTGGGCCTTTGCCTTTACTGCGGGGGAGCCGGACATCAAGCCCACGCCTGTCCGGTAAAAGGCCAGGCCCGGTAGTACGTATGAGGCTACTATCGGGTGGGATCTCCGCCGAGAAGACCTCATCATCATCATCATCATCACCATCATCTTCTACGCTCCTCCCGGTATGGCTGCGGTGGTCAGCACAGACACATCACTGTCAGGCACTACTGGATTCCGGGGCAGAAGGTAACTTCATGGACAGCACATTAGCCCACAAGCTCCACATCCCCCTCAGACCTCTTCCGCACCACATCACGGTTCACGCCCTCACTGGTCAGCAACTTCCCACCATATCATACATCACTGAAGACATTACACTCATCACCTCTGGCAATCACTGCGAAACCATCTCTTTTCACATCCTTGACTCTCCCCTGGCACCCATTGTCCTCGGACACCCTTGGCTCCTCCTCCACAACCCTAGCATTGACTGGCTCTCTAACTCCGTTTTGTCTTGGTGCAAAAGATGTCATGAGTCTTGTCTAGTGTCTGCCTGTCCGTCTGTGTCTGTGTCTGTGTTGCAGGAGGAGGCGGTGGATTTGTCTAACGTGCCCGCTGAGTACCTCCATCTGAAGGAAGTGTTCAGTAAGTCTCGGGCTGCTTCTCTTCCTCCGCATCGTCCTTACGACTGTGCCATAGATTTACTATCAGGTAAGTCTCCGCCTAAGGGCAAACTCTATTCACTTTCTGTTCCAGAAAGGGAGGCTATGGAGAAATATATTTCTGATTCTCTAGCTTCTAAATTCATCCGCCCTTCCTCTTCTCCTGCGGGGGCGGGGTTCTTTTTTGTGGGAAAGAAGGACGGATCTCTGCGACCTTGTATTGATTACCGGGGACTGAACAACATCACGGTAAAGAATACTTATCCTTTGCCGTTGATGTCTTCGGCCTTCGAGAGGTTGCAGGGAGCGTCAATTTTCACAAAACTGGACTTACGCAATGCGTATCATTTGGTTCGGATCAGGGAGGGGGATGAAAGGAAGACCGCTTTTAACACCCCCAGAGGGCACTTTGAATACTTGGTTATGCCCTTTGGGCTCTCCAACTCCCCAGCGGTCTTCCAGGCACTTGTCAACGACGTGCTGCGAGATATGATCGATCAGTTCATTTATGTCTACCTGGACGACATATTGATTTTTTCTTCTTCTCTCCAGGAACATGTGCAGCACGTCCAACGAGTGCTTCAGAGGTTGCTAGAGAATGGGCTTTTTGTCAAGGCGGAGAAATGCGAATTTCATGCACAGTCAATTCCATTTTTGGGGTATATCGTGTCGACTGAGGGAATACGCATGGATCCCGAGAAGGTTAAG
Organism: Carassius carassius; assembly: GCF_963082965.1. Lineage (NCBI taxonomy): Eukaryota > Metazoa > Chordata > Actinopteri > Cypriniformes > Cyprinidae > Carassius > Carassius carassius. The sequence continues at coordinate 28,546,974 of NC_081783.1, forward strand.
GCTGTGGTAGAATGGCCAAGCCCAGATTCCCGTAAGGCCCTACAGAGGTTTCTGGGGTTCGCTAACTTCTACCGGCGTTTTATTCGCAACTTCAGCCAACTAGCCGCACCTCTGACCGCCTTGACCTCCGCCAAGACTGCGTTCAGGTGGTCGGACACAGCTGAGGCTGTGTTTGCCAAACTGAAGAGCCGTTTCAGTTCAGCCCCTATTCTGATTACCCCTGACCCTACACGTCAGTTCGTGGTGGAGGTCGACGCATCAGAGGTGGGGGTAGGAGCGGTGTTATCTCAACGTTCTCCCTTAGACGACAAGGTCCACCCTTGCGCGTATTTTTCATATCGTTTATCTCCGGCAGAACGAAATTATGATATTGGTAACCGAGAATTGTTGGCAGTTAAGATGGCATTAGAGGAATGGCGACACTGGTTAGAGGGATCGGGGGTTCCTTTTATAGTATGGACTGACCACAAGAATTTAGAGTACATTAGCACCGCCAAGAGGTTGAACTCCAGGCAGGCTCGGTGGGCACTTTTTTTCGGACGTTTTGACTTTACTATCTCGTACCGCCCGGGTTCCAAAAATATCAAACCCGATTCTTTGTCGCGTATTTTTGACCATTCCGAACGCCCGTCCACTCCCGAGTGTATTTTTCCTGAGACATTAGTGGTCTCCACTCTCACATGGGAGATCGAATCGAAGGTCAGAACGGCCTTAGAAGGGGTAACGCCTCCGCCCGGGTGCCCACCGAACCGTTTATTTGTGCCGGAGGGATTAAGGTCCAACGTTATCCAGTGGGGACATTGCTCGAATGTAGCTTGCCATCCAGGGGTTAACCGTACTAGATTTTTAGTCAAGCAACGATTCTGGTGGCCACTTATGGCTCGCGACATTCACAGTTTTGTTTTGGCTTGCTCGGTTTGTGCCACTGGTAAGACTTCCAATCGGCCCCCTGATGGGTTACTCCAACCGCTGCCGGTTCCTTCGAGACCCTGGTCCCACGTCGCTCTAGATTTTATTACCGCCCTCCCACCCTCCCAGGGAAACACGGTAGTTTTAACCGTGGTGGACCGGTTCTCGAAGGCGGCCCACTTTATTCCCTTGCCCAAATTACCCTCAGCCAAGGAGACAGCGTTGACCGTCGTAGACCACGTCTTTCGTTTACATGGCCTCCCGATAGACGTGGTTTCCGACAGGGGACCCCAATTTGTGGCTAAATTTTGGCAAGAATTCTGTAGACTACTGGGAGCGACTGTAAGTCTGTCCTCAGGGTTTCACCCCCAGAGCAATGGTCAAACCGAGAGAGCCAACCAAGATTTGGAAAGGGTGTTGCGATGTTTGGTCTCCAAGAATCCTTCCTCCTGGAGCCAACAATTGTCTATGGTGGAGTACGCCCACAATACCTTACCAGTATCAGCTACGGGCCTATCTCCTTTTGAGTGTAGTGTAGGTTACCAGCCACCTATTTTTCCCAGTATGGAATCCGAAGTTGCGGTCCCCTCCGCTCACGCCTTTGTCCAGAGGTGCCACCGCACTTGGACCAGAGCCCGTGAGACTCTACTCCAAGCGGGGGCGCGCACCAAGGCCAAGGCCGATCGCCACCGGTCTAGGCCTCCCGTATACGTCGTGGGTCAAAAGGTGTGGCTTTCAACCAAGAATATTCCTCTCCGGTCCGTATCTAATAAATTGGCTCCCAAATTTATTGGCCCGTTTACTGTCACCAAAATCATTAGTCCGGTGGCAGTCCGCCTTAAACTCCCTCCTACGTACAGGAGAATTCATCCCGCCTTTCATGTGTCCAAAATTAAGCCCGTATTTCATTCTCCCATTAATCCGCCTACCCCGGTCCCTCCCCCGCCGCGTCTCGTAGATGGGGAGACCACCTATTTGGTAAATCGTATTCTGGACTCTAGAAGGAGGGGACGCGGATTTCAGTACTTGGTGGACTGGGAGGGTTACGGTCCGGAGGAGAGAAGTTGGGTACCTGCCAGGGACATCCTGGATCACTCCCTTATCGATGATTACAATCGACAGGTAAGAGATTCTGGGGACGCCAGGAGGCGTCCTTAGGAGGAGGGGTTCTGTCACGGTTCGTGAACGCACCGTCTCCAGCTGTAGTCATGTTATGTCATGTTGATTGGTTCATGTGGGTGTGGCCACTGATCGCCTGATCAGCGGCAGGTGCATCTCATTCCAACCGCCTATATAACGCCCTGTCTTTCGTCTCCTGTTTGTCAGATCGTTGTTTGAGGTCCATGTGTTGATGTCTGTTCGTGCTCCTGTGTTCCTGTCCTTGCCCTGTTTCCTGTTCGGTCTACTTTGGATTATCACAGTCACTCACGGATTATCACCACGGATCACCGATCTACCACCACCGTCATCTCTACCAACGCACTCAAATCACCTACCCACCTGTCTGTGCTGCCATCGTGGTTCCTGCGTCACTCACCAGCATTCATCCATCACAACTCCTGTCAATAAACTACCTTTACTTGCATCTGCCTCCTGTCCTCCATTGTTAGCGTCACACAAGTAGCGGTGATGTGCGACATAGAACGCATGTTTCATCAATTCCATGTCAAGCCAGAAGATCAAGACTACTTCCGCTTTCTGTGGAATAGCCTGTCCGATCGCTACCATTTTGTTTACTTAAATGGGGTGTCATCTCATTTATCATCAGTAAAATATGGAGTGCCACAAGGATCCGTCCTAGGTCCCCTTCTATTTTCAATATACATGTTGCCCCTTGGTAATATTATTAGAAAATACGGAATTAGCTTCCACTGTTATGCTGATGATACTCAGCTATATATTTCAACGAGACCAGATGAAACTTCCCAATTATCTAAGCTAACAGAGTGTGTTAAAAATGTAAAAGATTGGATGACAAATAATTTTCTCCAATTAAATTCGGATAAGACAGAGATATTAATTATTGGACCAAAAAACACCACACAGAATCTTGTAGATTACAATCTGCAACTAGACGGATGTACTGTTACTTCCTCTACAGTCAGAAATCTGGGTGTTATATTAGACAGCAATTTGTCTTTTGAAAATCATATTTCCAATGTTACAAAAACCGCATTCTTCCATCTTAGAAACATTGCCAAGCTACGAAACATGTTATCTGTTTCTGATGCAGAAAAGCTAGTTCATGCTTTCATGACCTCTAGACTGGACTATTGTAATGGACTTCTAGGTGGTTGTCCTGCTTCGTCAATAAACAAGCTACAGGTAGTCCAAAATGCAGCAGCTAGAGTCCTTACCAGGTCAAGAAAATATGATCATATTACCCCAATTTTACAGTCTCTGCACTGGCTACCTATTAAGTTCCGTATCTGTTACAAATTATCATTACTTACCTATAAGGCCCTAAATGGTTTAGCTCCTGCGTACCTAACTAGCCTTCTACCACGCTACAACCCATCACGCACCCTAAGGTCACAAAACCCTGGACTTTTGGTAGTTCCTAGGATAGCAAAGTCCACTAAAGGAGGTAGAGCTTTTTCACATTTGGCTCCCAAACTCTGGAATAGCCTTCCTGATAATGTTCGGGGTTCAGACACACTCTCTCTGTTTAAATCTAGATTAAAAACGCATCTCTTTCGCCAAGCATTCGAATAATGTATCTCTTAAATTGTGAGTGTAGTTGCATCTGCATTTTTATTCTTTAGCTTGGGTTAAACTAATTTTACTTTGTTGGATCAGCAGCTATGCTAATGATGTCTCTATTTTGTTTCTATGTTTTGCAGATGATGCTAACCTTGAATCAACAAACAGAACTAACAATTATTGCTACATGTGTGACTGCATCCTATAATTACTATTAATTAATAATATTGATAGTTCATCATCTAGCTGACTACGTCTTGTATTATTATTATTATTTTTATTTTTCTAAAATCCTGTCAAACGTGCACAAACTACTAGCTACTACTAAATATTGTAGAAACATAATTTTCTGTAAAGTTGCTTTGTAATGATTTGTATTGTAAAAAGCGCTATACAAATAAACTTGAATTGAATTGAATTGAACTGTGGTGGGACAACGGGAGCTTCTACTCAAACCCTTCCGTCTACCATATGTGTGTCCATCTGTTTGGAGCCGCCTCATCACCCGGCTGCGCAAACTACGGCCTCAAGTACATCGCAGCTCAAGGGCAAGGTCATTTCAGTGAAGCCACAATCCGTTTCATTGAGAGAAACTTTTATGTGGATGATGGCCTAATAAGTGTCCACTCAGAAGAAGAGGCTATCCATTTGGAAAATGAAGTAAGACAACTCTGCAACACAGGCAAGTTGCGACTTCATAAGTTCGTATCAAACAGCCAACAAGTATTGGCATCTCTCCCAAAGGAAGACTGTGCAGAGACAGTTATTAAACAAGACCTAGCTCTTGGCGAACAACAGATTGAGAGAGCTCTAGGCGTCAAATGGTGTGTCTCTTCAGACCATTTCCAGTTTCGGGTAGTCGTGAATGAGCGCCCTCTCTCTAGAAGAGGAGTTTTGTCCACAGTTGCCTCTATCTTCGATCCACTTGGCTTTGTGACGCCTTTTGTCCTACTCGGGAAACAAATACTTCAACAAATGTGTCATGAGAAGATCGACTGGGATGAGTCACTGTCAAATGAGTTAAGGGCACGATGGGAGTCCTGGCTTTTGGATCTGCAGAACTTAGCCAATGTCAAGATTGAGCGATGCTACCTACCAGTAGATTTCAAACCAGTTCACAAGTATGAAATCCACCATTTTTCAGACGCAAGTGTCACGGGGTATGGAGTCTGTACTTATCTAAGAGCAATCAGCATAACAGGACAGATACACTGCATCCTAGTCATGGCCAAGGCCAGAGTATCCCCCACAAAGGTAACCACGGTGCCAAGACTCGAGCTGTCTGCTGCAGTTGTAGCAGTACGCACAAGTGACATGCTCAGAGGAGAATTGGAGCTTGAAGATGCCCCAGAGTTCTTCTGGACAGATTCAAACATCGTCTCAGGATACATCACCAATGATGCAAAACGGTTTCATATCTACGTAGCTAACCACATACAGCGCATCAAGGAAAGTACAAAACCAACCCAGTGGAAATACGTGACGTCAGAAGACACTCCTGCTGACCATGCGTCACGAGGGCTTAAGGCAAAAGAGCTCATCGCTTCCAATTGGTTTAGTGGTCCAGAATTTCTCTGGCAGGAAGAGCTTCCAAGCGGTGAGATTAAGGTGAGAGAACTTAATGTCAAAGATCCAGAAGTGCGCAGGGTCATTGTGCACCAGACCTCAACAACAACAGATTCGCTCACTAATCGCTTTCTTAAGTTTTCAAGCTGGACAAGACTAGTGAAAGCAATCGCCAGACTCCAAAGATTTCTCAAGGAGTTTAAGGGAAAAATACAGAGAACCAATGAAGCCACAAGTCTCGAGGAAAGACAGGATGCAGAACTTACCATCATGCTCATTGTACAAAGGGAAGTCTTCTCCAAAGAGATCAATGATCTTGAGTCACAAAAGGAGATGACCAAAGACAAAACCAGTAGGCTGTACCGACTCAATCCCTTCTTGGACCACAGGGGTATTCTTAGAGTGGGAGGTCGATTAGAGCATGCTGCCATGCATCCCCACATTAAACATCCAGTAATTCTACCAAAAAACAGCCACATAGCAAGGTTACTGATCGATCACTATCACAGACAAGTGCAACATCAGGGGTGTGGCATGACCATAAATGAGTTGAGATCAAATGGCATCTGGATCCTCGGATGTAGTCAAGCTGTTTCATCAGTCATCTACCACTGCGTCAAGTGCAGAAGGTTTAGACGTCACACAGAAGAACAGACAATGGCAGACCTGCCGCGTGAGAGAATGGAGTCAACTCCTCCCTTCACGTAATGTGGGATGGATTGTTTTGGTCCATTTTATATCAAAGAAGGCCGAAAAGAGCTGAAACGTTATGGACTATTGTTCACATGCTTGAGCTCTCGTGCAGTGCACATAGAGTTACTTGATGATCTATCAACTGATGCATTCATCAATTCACTTCGTGCCTTCATTGCCCTACGTGGAAATGTTTGTCAACTCCAATCAGATCAGGGCACCAATTTTATTGGAGCAAGACATGAATTCCTGGAAGCAGTAAAGGAAATGGATCAAGAATGCCTTAAAAAACTAGGCTGTGAGTTTGTCATGAACCCTCCCTCTGCTAGCCATATGGGCGGAGTTTGGGAAAGGCAAATCCGGACAATCAGAAGTGTGTTAACTTCCATTCTGGATCAATCATCCCGAACACTCGACAGTTCATCTTTACGAACGTATCTTTATGAAGTGATGGCAATCATCAACAGCCGACCTATGACAGCACACTTACTCAGTGACCCAACAGGTCCCCAGCCTCTTACACCCAACCTACTTCTGACAATGAAATCCTCAATAATATTGCCTCCACCTGGAAACTTTGTAAAGGAAGACCTCTACCTCCGCAAGAGATGGCGTAGAGTCCAATACCTTGCCAATGAATTTTGGCACAGATGGAAAAAGGAGTACCTATTGAGTTTACAACAAAGACAGAAATGGCACAAGACAAGGAGAAATGCGGAAGTCAATGACATAGTAATTGTACAAGACGCTACAGCACCCAGAAATGAATGGAAGCTGGCTAAAGTCGCCACTGTGTATCCAGCTGAAGATGGATGTGTACGGAAGGTCCAGTTACTGATCAGCGACTCAGCATTAGATGAGCAAGGAAAGAGACTCAGTAAACCAGTCTATCTGGAGAGACCCATCCACAAGACAGTCACATTACTTGAAGCTGACTAACCAAACTTTAACTTATGGTAATCGCTTACACATAGTTTATTGGTTGAAATCACAAGTGATTTGGTGGGAGTGTAGCTGCCATCAAAGAAAACATACATATATTTCAGTTCAATATGGTTCACAGTTAAAATACAAAAGTTAAAAAAGTTAAAAATCATATGATAATGTATCATGGTCAATACATAATAATTTCATGTTTATTTTCCTTTTGTTAAAAACCTTGTGAAAAAAGGGGGAACTTATTTTTTGTTCCACATGGAAATTATTATTTGTTGTTATGGGGATGCTAAATGGGTGCACTTGCTAAGAGCAGAGAGAGAAATGTGCTTCGGTTTGCGAGCCTGCTGTCTAAAAGCCCCAAGAAGATTTAAAAGTTTCCATATAAGTTGTGTATGTAAAGTTTGAAGATGTATTCCTCATCTAAGTTTACCCTCTCGGGATCATGCGGCCAATGAGGTATATTTTCTTTCTTTGTCATTTATTTGTATTACACGATACTTTGTTTGTACCAAGCCAATTGCGATATTATTTTACATGACATAAATGTATGCTTTATTACTTTATTTTATATGTGATTTCGTTTAGTATTGTCTGCAAAATATGTCTACAATTTACTGTTAATTTATGTTTTTTCTGTACTTTATTTATACCAGTTCTGACGGCAATATGGCAATATAAAGGAACATGTAAAGACATGTTTGAAGATTATGTCACCAAATAAATGCCCGTTAAAACCCAGGAACGACTTGAGCCTTTGTTAAACTCGAGGGGAGTAACAGGCTCATTATGCAGTTCATTATGCTGGCCTTTGTCTTCTCAGGTGTAAATCACAATGATATTCATGATAGTTGACGCCTACTCGCATGTGACTTTTAGCAACATGAAGTGTCTTAGAAAATTTAAATCAATATATTGTTTTCTGTAAGTGAGTAAACAAGATGATTTTCACATAATTTAGAAATAAAAATTTTAGGCTACAAGCTCCAGTTCTCAAAAGTCCCGGGAACCAATGTTTTTTTAAGTTTTTTTTTTTGCCTTATTCAAGTGATTGAACATTTTTAGTTTTTCACTAACCACGCATAACATTTTTTTCTCTCAAAAATACAATTATGTACATACATGCATTTCACATATTATTATAGCCCAGTTTGTGCTGATTACAGTGAGATTAGACTTTACCCATTAAGATATTTATAAGAAACTGAAAAAAGCACAAATGTTAGGGCATGACAAAACTTCTCCAGGCCCCAAAAATACCCTTATACTCCAGAGGGAAATTACTCGTCATCCAGTTTTTAATATCGACTATGCATTCCATTAGTTTTTAAAATTGGTGTGTTTCACTGAGCTCCCAAGGGTAACATAAAGCATGAAGAGTAGCGGCCCTAGTACTGAGCCTTGAGGTACTCCATACTGCACTTGTGATCAATATGATACCTCTTCATTCACTGCTAAGAATTGATGGTGGTCATATAAGTACGATTCTGAAAAAACAGAGGTGTTAATTGTAGGACCTAAAAACTCTGCATGTATTAACATAGAACACTGTCTAAGATTTGATGGCTGCTCTGTCAATTCTTCGTCATCAATTAGGAAACTAGGTGTGCTATTTGATAGCAATCTTTCCTTAGAAAGCCATGTTTCTAGCATTTGTAAAACTGCATTTTTCCATCTCAAAAATATATCTAAATTACTGCCCATGCTCTCAATGTCAAATGCGGAAATGTTAATCCATGCATTTATTACCTTAAGGTTAGATTATTGTAATGCTTTATTGGGTGGTTGTTCTGCACGTTTAGTAAACAAACTACAGCTAGTCCAAAATGCAGCAACAAGAGTTCTTACTAGAACCAGGAAGTATGACCCTATAACCCGGTCCTGTCAACACTGCACTGGCTCCCTATCAAACATTGTATAGATTTTAAAATCTTGCTTAATACTTATAAAGCCCTGAATGGTTTAGCATCTCAGTATTTGAATGAGATCCTGTTATATTATAATCCTCCACGTCCGCTGCGTTCTCAAAACTCAGGCAATTTTATAATACCTAGAATATCAAAATCAACTGCGGGCAGCAGAACCTTTTCCTATTTGGCGCCTAAACTCCGGAATAACCTATCTAACATTGTTCGGGAGGCTGACACACTCTTGCAGTTTAAATCTAGATTAAAAACCCATATCTTTAACCTGGCTTACACATAACATACTAATATGCTTCTAATATCCAAATCCGTTAAAGGATTTTTAGGCTGCATTAATTAGGCAAACCGGAACCGGGAACACTTCCCATAACACCCGATGTACTTGCTACATCATTAGAAGAAATGGCATCTACGCTAATATTAGTCTGTTTCTCTCTTATTCCGAGGTCACCGTAGCCGCCAGATCCAGTCTGTATCCAGATCAGAGGGTCACTGCAGTCACCCGGATCCAGTACTTATCCAGACCATATGGACAATCGGCCCCTAGAAAGGACCTCTACAGCCCTGAAAGACAGTGGAGACCAGGATAACTAGAGCCCCAGATACAGATCCCCTGTAAAGACCTTGACCACCAGGACAAGACCACATCAAACAGATGATTCTTCTGCACAATTTGACTTTGCTGCAGCCTGGAATTGAACTGCTGGTTTCATCTGGTCAGAGGAGAACTGGCCCCCCAACTGAGCCTGGTTTCTCCCAAGGTTTTTTTTCTCCATTCGGTCACTGGTGGAGTTTTGGTTCCTTGCCGCTGTCGCCTCTGGTTTGCTTAGTTGGGGGTCACTTCAACTACAGCGATATTGTTTACTTGATTGCAAATTAATGCACAGACACTATTTAAACTGAACAGAGATGACATCACTGAATTCAATGACAAACTGCCTTTAACTGTCATTTTGCATTATTGACACACTGTTTTCCTAATGAATGTTGTTCAGTTGCTTTGATGCAATTTATTTTGCTTAAAACGCTATATAAATAAAGGTGACTTGACTTGACAAGCTTTAGTCTGATCCAGCCCTTACTAAGGCCTGGGATGAATGTAACACCTGAGAAGAGATAATGCAAACCCGTCAGAGGACCTCAGATGATGCAAACCCTGTAACAACATAAACTACAAGGTTTTGCTACAAGTTTGATTGCAACGTATAATCATTGCTGTTAAAAGTGTTCATCAACTGAATTTGCTCATACACACACACACATATATATATATACATATATATATATATATATATATATATATATATATATATATATATATATATATATCCCTCAAAATTTGCAACATGTCTGGCATTATGCTGTTTGATAAAACTGCAAAAGAGGCTGGCTGTTCACTGAGCTCTGTGTGTGTGGGTATGTATATATATATATATACACACACACACACACACACACACATGTGCTGGTCATATAATTAGAATATCATTAAATAGTTGATTTATTTCACTAATTCCATTCAAAAAGTGAAACTATTATAGTATATTATAGTATATTATATTCATTTATTACACACAACCTGATGAATTTCAAATGTTTATTTTAATTTTGATGATTATAACTGAAAACTAAGGAAAAACCCAAATTCATTATCTTAAGACCAATACAAAGAAAGGATTTTTAGAAATCTTGGCCAACTGAAAAGTATGAAAATGAAAAATATGAGCATGTACTGCACTCAATACTTAGTTGGGGCTCCTTTTGCCTGAATTACTGCATCAATGCGGTGTGGCATGGAGTCAATCAGTCTGTGGCACTGCTCAGGTGTTATGAGAGCCCAGGTTGCTCTGATAGTGGCCTTCAGCTCTTCTGCATTCTTGGGTCTGGCATATCCCATCTTCCTCTTCAAAATACACCATAGATTTTATATGGGGTTAAAGTCAGCCGAGTTTGCTGGCCAATTAAGAAAAGGGATACCATGGTCCTTAAACCAGGTACTGGTAGCTTTGTCCTGTTGCAAAATGAAATCTGCATCTCCACAAGGTTGGTCAGCAGCAGGAAGCATGAAGTGCTCTAAAACTTCCTGGTATATGGCTGCGTTGACCTTGGACCACAGAAAACACAGTGAACCAACACCAACAGATGACATGGCACCCCAAACCATCACTGACTGTGGAAACTTTACACTGGATCTCAAGCAACGTGGATTGTGTGCCTCTCCTCTCTTCCTCCAGACTCTGGGACCCTGATTTCCAAAGGAAATGCAAAATTTACTTTCATCAGAGAACATAACTTTGGACCACTCAGCAACAGTCCAGTCCTTTTTGTCTTTAGACGATTCTGACGATGTCTGTTGTTTAAGAATGGCTTGACACAAGGAATGCGACAGCTGAAACCCATGTCTTGCACACGTCTGCACGTAGTGGTTCTTGAAGCACTGACTCCAGCTGGAGTCCAGTTTTTGTGAATCTCCCCATTTTTGAAAGGGTTTTGTTTCACAATCCTCTCCAGGGTGCAGTTATCCCTACTGCTTGTACACTTTTTTTGTACCACATAATTTCCTTCCCTTCACCCCTCTATTAATGTGCTTGGACACAGAGCTCTGTGAACAGCCAGCCTCTTTTGCAGTTTTATCAAACAGCATAATGCCAGAGATGTTGCAAATTTTGAGGGAGCATGCAATTGCCATGCTGACTACCCGAATGTCCACTAGAGCTTTTGCCCATGAATTGAATGTTAATTTCTCTACCATAAACCATCTCCAAAGGTGTTTCAGAGAATTTGGCAGTACATCCAACTGGCCTCACAACCACAGACTATGTGCAACCACACCAGCCCAGGACTTTCACATCCACTATCTTCACCTCCAAGACAATCTGAGACCAGCCACCCGGACTGGACAGCTGCTGCAACAGTCAGTTTGCATAACCAAAGTATTTCTACACAAACTGTCAGAAACTGTCTCAGGGAAGCTCATCTGCATGCTCGTCATTCTCATTGGGGTCTTCATCTGAATGCAGTTCATCGTCTTAACATATTTGAGTGGGCAAATGTTCACATTTGATGGTGCCTGGCACTTTGGAGAGGTGTTCTCAATTCAATTCAATTAAATTCAAGTTTATTTGTATAGCGCTTTTTACAATATAAATCGTTACGTTTCTTCAATATTTAGTAGTAGCTTATAAGTGGTGACTGTCAGTTTGTGCACGTATGACAGGATTTTTCAGAAAAATTAATACAAGACGTAGTCAGCCAGACGATGAACATTATTAACAGCAATTATTATATGATGCGGTCACACTTGTAGCAATATTTGTTAGTTCTGTTTGTTGATTCAGGGTTAGCATCATCGCAATTTAAGAGATACATTATTCGAATGCTTGGCAAAAGAGATGCGTTTTTAATCTAGACTTAAACAGAGAGAGTGTGTCTGAACCCCGAACATTATCAGGAAGGCTATTCCAGAGTTTGGGAGCCAAATGTGGAAAAGCTCTACCTCCTTAAGTGGAATTTGCTATCCTAGGAACTACCAAAAGTTCAGCATTTTGTGACCTTAGGGAGCGTGATGGATTGCTACGTGGTAGAACGCTAGTTAGGTATGCAGGAGCTAAATCATTTAGGGCCTTATAGGTAAGTAATGATAATTTGTAACTGATACGGAACTTAATAGGTAGCCAGTGAAGAGACTGTAAAATTGGGGTAATATGGAGTATATTTTCTTGACCTGGTAAGGACTCTAGCTGCTGCATTTTGGACTACCTGTAGCATGTTTATTGAAGAAGCAGGACAAGCACCGAGAAGTGCATTACAATAGTCCACTCTAGAGGTCATGATTGCATGAACTAGCTTTTATGCATCAGAAACAGATAACATGTTTCATAGCTTGGCAATGTTTCTAAGATTGAAGAATGCAGTTTCTGTAACATGGGAAATATGATTTTCAAAAGACAAGTTGCTGTCTAATATAACACTCAGATTTTTGACTGTAGAGGAAGTAACAGTACATCCGTCTAGTTGCAAATTGTAATCTACAAGATTCTGTGGATTGTTTTTTGGTCCAAAAAATCTTTTAAATTTTTAACACACTCTGTTAGCTTAGATAATTTAGAAGTTGAATCTGGTCTCGTTGAGATATATAGCTGAGTATCATCAGCATAACAGTGGAAGCTAATTCCGTATTTTATGATAATATTACCAAGGGGCAACATGAATATTGAAAATAGAAGGGGACCTAGGATGGATCCTTGTGGCACTCCATATTTTACTGGTGATAAATGAGATATGCCTCCCCATTTAAATAAACAAAATGGTAGCGATTGGACAGGTAGGATCTAAACCAACTTAGAGCCTGCCCTTGAATACCTGTATAGTTTTGTAATCGATCTACGAGTATGTCATGATCTATGGTGTCGAACGCAGCACTAAGATCAAGTAAAACTAGCAATGAGATGCAGCCTTGATGCAAGAAGCAGGTCATTTGTAATTTTAACAAGTGGAGTTTCTGTGCTATGGTGGGGCCTGAAACTTGACTGAAATTCTTCATACAGATCATTTTTTTGCAGGAAGGAGCTCAATTGAGCAGACTTTTTCTAAAATTTTAGACATAAATGGAAGATTTTAAATAGGCCTATAATTTGCCAGTTCACTAGGATCTAGTTTTGGTTTCTTAATAAGAGACTTAATAACCGCCAGCTTGACTGGTTTTAGGATGTGACCTAAAGATAATGACAAGTTAATGATATTGAGAAGCGGTTCTTCTGCTACAGGTAACAACTCTTTCAGTAATTTAGTGGGTACAGGATCTAATAAACATGTTGTTGGTTCAGATACAGTGATAAGTTTATTTAGCTCTTCCTGTTCTATAGTTGTAAAGCACTGCAGTTTATTTTTGGGTGCGTTGGATGAAACTGAAGTGTTAGATGCGGTAGAATCTACATACGCTGTTGTTTCTCTAATGTTATCTATTTTATCAGTGAAGAAATTCATAAAGTCATTACTATTAAACGTTGGTGGAATATTTGAATCAGGTGGTGTCTGGTTATTTGTTAATTTAGCCACTGTACTAAATAAAAACCGTGGATTGTTTTGGTTTATTTTCTATGAGTTTGTGGATATGCTCTGCCCTAACAGTTTTTAGAGCCTGTCTATAGCTGGACATACTGTTTTTCCATGCAATTCTAAAAACTTCCAAGTTAGTTTTTCTCCATTTGCGTTCAAGACTAAGAGTTTCTTTCTTGAGATAGTGAGTATTACTGTTATACCATGGCACAGTAAGTTTTTCTCTAACCTTTTTCAATTAGAGAAACAGTAATGTATTCTAATGTATTAGAGAAAATAGAAAATAATTCTCTTCACGGATGAATCCCAGGATTTGATCATCATCGTTAACACTTTTCACCTGTGTTTTTTCTTACTTCAGCTGTGGAAGGACACATTAGCTCTCTAGCGCTATACCATTAAAGGTAATAACTGTTCCTCTACATAATATTGGCAATAATATATTACATAATATTTATCCATTATAATTTTAATATAAAGATTAGTTTTTTATCCCTGTAACACTGGCTACTTTATACTATGCATATGTAATTGCTTACTGACATGAACATTTATATAACCAAGTAAATGAAACACACTCCAGTCTGCCAGTGTTCTGATTCTTAGACTAGATTAATAAATTTAGATAGTCTGCTTCAGTGCTGTGAGAATACATTTATACTTACTCCAGGCAACTTGCATTGCCTTAATATAAAACTGTACATATGGCCATGTTTCAAACCTCAAACCTTTCTTTCCAGACTCCTGTCAAGTGATGATAAGGAGAGACAAAAAGTGAGTTGCTAGAAAAAAAAACTTTAAAATAGTGCTCAAATGACAAATAAGCTGAACTGAACAAATAATTTCCTTTCAATTAAAAGTGATAAAAAAGAATGACAGAATGAAAAATGAAGCTGAAGAAATAAGACCATATGCATTGTTTGAAACATTTTGATTAGAGAAAGGACAAAATAAAAAATAAAAAAACATGGATTTTTTTTTTTTAAATAAGCTGATAGGTTTTCAATTTAGATGTTAATGTTAAGGAGGCAAAAATGGCTAAAGCCTGCTTAAATCATGAAAATATTTAATTGATTAATTGCTGGGATTCCTCCGTGAATTCTTCCGTGGATTCTTTCCATGCTGGTGGCCCATGGTGACACTGGGGTTATGGTATGGGCATGTGTATGTTATGGACAATGAACACAGGTGCATTTTTTTATGGCATTTTGAATGCACAGAGATACCATGACGAGATCCTGAGGCTCACTGTTGAAATAAGACTTTTGTGTACTTAGAAAAAGTCACAGATCTTTTAGTTCAGCTCATGAAAAATGGGGTAAAAACAAAAGTGTTGCGTTTATAATTTTGTTCAGTTTGTGTGTGTGTGTGCGTATATATTTCCTATAAAGCTGCTTAGCAACTATTGTTTTGTGACCAGCGCTATAAACATAAACTTGAATTGAAATTAATTTAATGGAACTCGCTAGACTGAATGTTATTTGATAATGTAAAGGTTATTTGCTCACTTTTTGTACAATGAAAGTGTTACAGTCTAGTTAGTAACTTAATGTTTTTTATTAAATTCACATTAAATATAGTCAGTCATACAAAAAATAAATTGGTATTACTTAAGTAAAAAGACAGATTTTTTTATGCAAAGTTAAGATGAATTTTAAAATTGTGCCCCCTTAAAGCAACCTCATGACGCCACCTAACACCCCCCCCCCCACCCACTACAACCAACACCCCCAAGTTATTTTAATCTACATCCGCCCCTGTATATGGTGTCTAGCTTTGTTAACCTCCTCTATGCTAATAGCACAATCAACCCGTCATTAAATTTTTCTAAATCAACAAAATGAAGGTCTTTTAAATGCATGCAAAAATCTCAGCTTTACTTTGAATCTGACAAGAGAAGAGTTGATTTTGAAAAGACTAATCAAGAGCCCTGGTTTGTCATATTGCTCTGCTGCAGATAGCCCATGGTTGTGTAAAAGGTATAATTACTGCCTTACAATTAAAGCCTGATAGTAGTTCCTCTCCTGTGAATGCAACCCTAAATACACACTTTGAAGTTATAATAATGGTTCCCATGAGTGAGGAAATGTTTTGCGGCTATTGCAATTATCGCTAAAACCTCCATGGATCATTGTTCTTTAGTGAAAGAGAGACCAATGATCCAATGACAGCCCTCTATTACATCTCCAAAAGTTATGCTTTACTTAGTAATCATCAGTGCTCTTGACCCAGGGTTATTTTTGTATAAAACCGTGAAGCTAAACTAAGAAAAGGGAACTTTTCAACCAATATACAACCAATAAACGGCTCATTAAAAAGTAATAATCAAAATAATGTTCTCTGTTTTTTTTATTTACACATGAAAACATTAGTGTGTATGAAATTAGTATTCGGTGTCTCAGTGTGGCTCTAGTGGACCTGAAGGTTTTGACTTACCGAAAGAGGTTTTTCTTGAGTTAATCTGGCTACTGATAACCTTCCAATAGCCTCTGATTACACATGGAAATGAGTGATTTACCAGCTAAAACATATTCACTGGAATGGATGGCCTACTGTGCAGCAGTTGACTAAAGCAATGAATGTCTTTAGAAACAACGA
This sequence comes from Carassius carassius, assembly GCF_963082965.1. Lineage (NCBI taxonomy): Eukaryota > Metazoa > Chordata > Actinopteri > Cypriniformes > Cyprinidae > Carassius > Carassius carassius. Next base: position 28,563,362 of record NC_081783.1, read on the forward strand.
GCATGTGTTATAACAGCTGCTTCGGATTTGATCATTAACGTAAACACTTTTCACCTGTGTTTTTTCTTACTTCAGGTGTGGAAGGTTACGTTAGCTCTCTAGCACTATACCATTAAAGGTAATAACTGTTCCTCTACATAATATTGGCAATAATATATTACATAATATTTATCCATTATAATTTTAACATAAAGATTAGTTTTTTTCCCTGTAACACTGGCTTCTTTATACTATGCATATGTCAATTGCTTCTGCTGTAATAATAAGAACAGTGCCTACTGACATGAAAATTTATATAACCAAGTAAATGAAACATGCTCCAGTCTGCCAGAGTGTTCTGTTTCTTAGACTAGATTAATACATTTAGATAGTCTGCTTCAGTGCTGTGAGAATACATTTATACTTACTCCAGACAACTTGCATTGTCTTAATATAAAACTGTACATATGGCCATGTTTCAAACCTCAAACCTTTCTTTCCAAACTCCTGTGAAGTGATGATAAGGAGAGACAAAAAGTGAGTTGCTAGAAAAAAAAAAAAACTTTAAAATAGTGCTCAAAAGACAAATAAGCAGAACTGAACAAATAATTTCCTTTCAATTAAAAGTGATAAAAAAGAATGACAGAATGAAAAACGAAGCTGAAGAAATAAGACCATATGCTTTGTTTGAAACATTTTGATTAGAGAAAGGACAAAATTAAGGAAAAAACATGGATTTTTTAAAATAAGTTGATAGGTGTGCAATTAAGATGTTAATGCATAAAGAGGCAAAAATGGCTAAAGCCTGCTTAAATCATGAAAATATTTAATTGATAAATTGCTATAACTTAAAATATATTCACAAAATTGCAGTATTGTGATTAAAACTAAAAATATTGTTTGCGTTATAACTCAGTGTTCAAAGAAAAGTGCATATAAGTGAACCAGAATACAGAACAACATTTGCAGACTGCCTGTGTACTTGCATACTCTCTAGCCTTTCTCATGGAAAACAAACAAACATATAAAACATTCTTCCACTATTTCTTTGTTAAGCCACAATCCATTTTCCTCCAGTTGGTAATTTTCATGCAACTCCACAGTCATGACCTGAGATCTTTTTCTTTTTTTTTTTTTGCAGAAATTACAGAATTCAGGTTGCATACATATGGAGGTGCATGCACCAGCCAAAAAACTATGTTTGAGACCTAATAAATGAATGGTAATGGGAATGGATAGTTTTCTTCAGGTATTATACAAACGCCCTGGCTGTAGACTCATTTCACTTGATATACTCTAAAGCAGCTGAACATTTCTGCCTTGATCCTATTTTAACCTCTCAATAGCCTTTGCTTAATCACAGAAATTGGCAATCTACCAGCTAAAATATGTTCACTAGTAATGAACGACCTACTGTGCAGCAGCTGACTGAAGTGATTGTTTCCAAACAATAAACATGAATCAAGCCTGCGTTGCATTTGATCAACACAAACACTTCTTTACCTGTGGCTCTTTTAATTTAAATTTTATTTATTTGTACCTCTCTCTGGCTCTAAACCATTAACAGCAATAGAGGTTCTACTACAAACTACAATTTTAGCATGCCAATTATTGTTTCTAATATAACAGTTTTAGCTGCTTATATCCTATGTAAACAGGTGTGGTTCTCGTCTGGATCACTGATGTCTCTGATGTCTCTGATGGCGCGGGAATCCCTCAACGCACCCTTCCTGGACCCACGAGGACACCAGTGTGCATGCACGGGGAAGAGACCGGTCTCCCGAGAAGAGGTGTGTTGGGCTTTTAAACTGCGGCGGTGATGATGCTCCATTCACATCAGGTGTGCCCCATCACATGCCGCCAGCCCTGACTTATCCAGCGCCCCTCCTCTCTCAACACCCACTCCTGTCGGGAGCCTTCTTTCAGAGGCTTCTGGCGCATATGGCTGCAGCTGCTGCGGTAGTTCCATTCAATCTGCTCCATATAAGACCGCTTCAGCACAGGCTCCATGGCCGAGTAATGAGGTGGGCATGGCGATGAGGTACTCTCTTGGTTCAGATTACACAGGTCTGCCACAGAACCTTCATCCTGTGTTTAGAATCCTAATTTCTCTGGGCAGAAGTGCCACTGAAACAGGTATCCAGGCATGCTGTGGTATTCACAGATGCCTTGGCCAATTGGCTGCGCAAAAATGCATTCCCCCAGTGAGACTTCTCACACAGACACTGCCCCACGGAGGACATGTAGTAGGTCTTGTTAGTGACTCCGTATTGGTCCAACAGGACCTGGTTTCCGGAACTTATGTTCCTCGCAACAGCCCCTCCCTCGCTGGTTCCTCTGAGGAAGGATCTGATTTCTTAGAAATGGGCCACCCGCATCCTGGTCGGGATGTGGATGTTCTAAGTGACCTACCCCAGTAGGTAGCTCTCAGTCCACGAGACAGGCCTATGCACTGAAATTGAACCTGCTGATCGAATGGTGTTCCTCCCACCAGGAGGATCCTAAGAGATGTTTGGTTAGAGCTGGGCTTTTCTTCTTGCAGCAAGGGTTGGAGTGTAGGCTGTCCCCTTCCACCCTTAATAACCTTTGCAGTCAAATGAGTTTAAGTTTCTTTCTATGAAAACCCTGCTCCTGACTGCATTTGCATTAATCAAGAGGGGGGGGGGGCTGCAGGCATTTTCGGTCAACGAATCGTGCCTTGAGATTGGGCCGGCTGACTCCCATACAACACTGAGATCCCAGCCCGGCTACGTGCCCAAGGTTCCTACCACTAGCCTTAGGGACTAAGTGGTGAACCTGCAAATGCGGCCCCTAGAGGAGGACGTGGATAGAACTCTTTAGGAACTTAAGGACCTCAGAATAGCTTTTTGTATTTTACGGTTGTTTTCTAGGTTCTATAGCCTGCTTGTTGAACTGGTTTCCTCTTATGTTCTCACCTCAAATGGATTATGACACTGAGAGACCCGTTTCAGAGTCGTCTTGCAGCGTCCTGGACACCTAGTTCTCCAGAGGGTGCCCTGACCGGGCAGACTCTGTCAAGTCCACCAGCACTCCGGCGGCCAGACATGGCAGAGCGTCTGGCCCCAGGCCTTTCAGCCAATGAGTTCATGAAATCTGGTGTGAGGCTAGTGCCCATATGAGTGACTGACTGAAAGGGAATGTCTCTATAACATATTTAACCCTAGTTACCTGAAGGAGGGAATGGATCAAATCCCGTCACCACAGTTGCTGTACCACCAGGTACAGCAACTGTGAGCTGCCAGGTCACAAGCTCAGCTCCTCAGTGAAAGCATGAATGAATGCGCAACACCTGCTGCTTCTAATACTCACAATGTGATCAATGGCAGCTGGATGCAATAATCGCATGTCAATATGCATTGGCTCGTTTAGTTACACTTGAAGTCAAATTCAAAGTCAAATTCGTCTGTCATCGCCGACGTGACGTCTTCGTTCCCTCCTTCAGGGAATGAAGGTTGCATACGTAACCATAAGATTTTCACTCACCTCTTTCTCTATTCATATTCTCTCCTTAAATGTAATTTTTGAAAATCTTGGCATCTGACCTGTTCTACAGCATGGCATGAACAAGAGGCACAAAGAAAAAAAAACATTATAGTTATTACATTTTAACCTTCATAATCTGTGCAAAGCTTTAGCACTCTGTTCTTCATTTTACCAAAAGAAGACGCATGATGCTTTTTGGGAGACAAACCTAAAGCAAGGGTCTTTTAATATATTATTCCATGCCCTTGGATTTGAGGTCAGATGAATGATACACCTTAGTCAAGTTGTACTGAATAATTTGTGGGATATTTCCAAGGACTGTGAAGTGGTCAGTGATCAACATTGCCCTTACATTACACATCAACAATTACATTGACTGGCAGGGAATTTTTTTTTTATTATTAGTATGGTAGAAAAATGGCTTTTATCTGTTGCTCATGATTATTGTAGCTAATGTGGTATCTGGATTGTGGGTTATAGCAAGAGAACATAGATTTAAAAGAATGCATTCAATGCATCAGTTGCAAAATCAGGATTAGATCTACAGTGGGGGAAATATTTATTTGATTTTGATTTTGTAAATATGCCCACTTACAAATAAATGAAGGGTCTGTAATGTTTTTTATGGTAGTTTTTGTTTAACTTATTGAGACAAAATAAATAAATAATAAAAAAGCACAATATGTAAAGTTTGGAAATTGGTTTCCATTTCAGTGAGTGAAATAAGTATTTGATCCCCAAGCAATACACGACTTAGTACTTGATGCAGAAAGGAGGAGATGTGAACATCAGGAGCGCTGAACTCCATCATGCAGGGCATGTTTCATTCATACTCAAAGCCAGAGTGCACTATCATGCAGAAAGTCCAAAACAGACTCATAAAAGTAATAATTTATGATGATCAAGAAAATCCTAATACGGACAAAAGTATCAGGTTATGAGCTGAATAAAAAGCAAAAACGTTTTTACTGATGAAACATGAAGAGAATAAACAGAAGATTGTGTAAATATATGGTTTAAATGTGTTTTTGAGGTTATCCCGATGTAATAAATAAACCACATGAAAAATGCATTATTGATGGAAAAAATTTGTTCATAGTAGTCTTTACAAACCAATCATAAAATTGTCATTTGGAAAATATTGAACAAAAATATTATAACCCCTTGCATCTAATGTTACTTCCACAGGCTACGCACAGAACTATAGATGCTCTCTTCACACTGTTCTTGTAAAACAATATTAATTTAATAAGTAAACAAGCACACCGCTCCTCTGAGAACTACACTTACAGGCAGCTGCAGATGTTATTGAAATTATCTGATAGCAAACTAAATTACTAAAGGTCTCTGAACATGAGAGATCATCCCAGATGAGATCATCAGGTGGAAGGTCATCATGTGGATCATATTATTAATGGCTAAATTATTGTTAATTCATTTTATTAATAGTTAGATTGTGCAGACCTTCAAAAAGAAAAAAAAAAGCCTTGACAAAAGGGCACTTTGTGCATCAAGGGGAAAAGGGGCAGGTGCTCAAGCACCCACCACACCCCTCTCTGCATGTGCCTGGTACAGATCATGTTCCATGAAGATATATTTTAAATTTCCTACTGTAAATATATCAAAACTTAGTTTTTGATCAGTAATAAGCATTGCTAAGTTTCTTACAACATCGATTTTCTCAATACATCATTGGAAAGCTTATATATTCAGCTTTCATATTATGTATAAATCTCAATAATAATAAAAAAGACCTATGACTGGTTTTGTTGTCCTGGGTGTCAGGTTACATGGTGAGAGAGGAGCAAAGAGATGCAGGAGACACTGGAGATTTCTTCAACATCGAATTTTAATTCAAAGACTTGGAAACCACAGACACTCACAAAAGACGTATTAACAGCCAACAGTGAATTCAAACCAGGAAACACTTTAAATACACAGACAAATGGGATTACAAACTAGACACACCTGGGATCAAATTAATGCAAACAGGTAACACCTGGAAAGAACACAATGGGGACAGGAACACACACAAAACATGGGACAGAATCTGACACTATGAAATAGCAAAGGACACAGATGATACAGAAATATCTTGATGCAATACTGCTGCTTTTTGAACTGTCGGAAACTGCCTCAGCAACAATTCTCATAGCTGCTTACAGTTTCATTACAGTTCACTTGTACTGTGGCATGTAGTGCTATGGGTTCAGATGTTTGCCAGATATGTTTCTCTAGTCTCTATAGCCTTGTCCTTCTTTTCTTACCACCATAAAATAGCTGACATCAGGGGGTCATCCATTCTATTTCTTGTTTTGTTATATGTTCCCCTTAGTAAAATACTTTAAACTTTTACGAATCCAATGAATAAAGAATGTTTTAAAAGTTACAAATGACAGCATTTATTCAAAATATAAATCTCTGTGACAATATGAATCTTACTCAGTTTTTTTTTATCAATTCAACATATCCTTGCTTGATAAAAGTGTGTATATATGCATATATATATATATATAGATATATATATATATATGAACTGACCCTAAAGTTTTAAACGGTAGTTTAAACGGTATATTGTTATTTATATTTTATAAGTATTTATATTTCAAATAAATGCTGTACGTTTCATTCATTAAGCAAATATTAGACCATTAAGCAGAATATTAAAATGATTTCCAAAGGATCAAGTGACTCTGAACATTGGAGTAATGATGCAGAAAATTCTGCTTTGATAATGGCAATATCTTACATTTTAATGTATGTTTAAATAGAAAACTGTTATACATGGATTTCTCGGCGACGTCATCACTGCTTGCGCACGCAACTAAGAGGCAAAAGACCCGCGCTCTTCGTACCAGAGTAAATGGTTTAGGTGGTGGTGTTGTTCATCTTCAGAACACAGTTTAAGATATTTTAGATTTAGTCCGAGAGCTTTCTGTCTCTCCATTGAAAACGTATGTATGGTATACTGTCCAGAAAGGTCCAGAAGTCCAGAAAGGTAATAAAAACATCTTCAAAGTAGTCCATGTGACATCAGAGAGTCAGTTAGAATTTTTTGAAGCATTGAAAATGGGTTATTCGCGAACGAATCACTCGATGTAACCTGGATCTTCTTGAACCAATTCACCAAATTGAACTGAATCGTTTGAAACAGTTCACATCTCCAATAAGCATTAATCCACAAATGACTTAAGGTGTTAACTTATTTATTGTGGCTGACACTCCTTTTTGAGTTAAAACAAACCAATATCCCGGAGTAATTAATTTACTCAAACAGTACACTGACTGAACTGCTGTGAAGAGAGTACTGAAGATGGACACCGAGACGAGCCAGATAACGAACAAACGATTGACCGGGTGTATCGGTTTTCGGATCACCAGTAGTGATGGGAAGTTCGGTTCTTTTCCGCAAACGGGTTCTTCCGGACAGTTCGATTCAATAAACCAATTGAAGAAAATGGTTCACCGGTTCTTTTGCGCTCAACGTAATGACGTCATTGGCGATGACTGCCCTTGATTCAAGCCTTCGGTTTACCCGCGCTCATAACATTAGCACAGAATCAGTTCAGAATCAATCACCAAAAGAATCAGTTCGGTTCAGACGCTCTGTGTGTCAGGCTGCATCTGAAAACTGAAAAATGCTGCCTTCAGAGGTCACATTCCAAGGTAGAAAGGCATCAAGGCACCTCCGAAATCAATGTCAGCTTCATTTCCTGTCTTCTGAGATGCCTTCATCTGGCCGGTTCCTTCATCTGGCCTTTGATATCCCACAATTACCCGCGTTCCATTATGTGACAGTTAAACCAAAAAATAAAGATGGTGTCTGAAAGTTGCGGTCGGTGGTCAGTTTGTGTGTAAATGTATGTTTCTGAACAACGTTTTCCACATTTTATGTAATTTCTAGCGAGAAATTAATATTGCAGTGATGAAATATCCACTTAGTTATCACCAAAGCTCTTTATATTTGGCTTTAGATCATTAAACCATTACATTGCCTCAGAAGCCTGTCTGAAGTCTGTTTCACAAGGTGCCTTCGGGCAAAAACGCTGCCTGCAAAGTCATTGCCTGATTAGACAGCAAGGCAGCAAGTCACCTGCCTAAGTTTTCGGATGCAGCCTCAGTCTGCTTCACGCTGAATCACACATGCGCAGCTATCATCAGCTCCTCGGTTCTCAAATCGGACGCGTCTGATGGAAACGGTTCTTGACTCGAGAACGAGTCAATCATTCGTTCGTTATCTGGCTCGTCTCGGTGTTCATCTCCAGTTCTCTCTTCACAGCAGTTCAGTCAGTGTACTGTTTGAGTAAATGAATTACTCCGGGATATTGGTTTGTTTTAACTCAGAGGGAATGTCAGTCACATTAAAAAAAGTTAACAGCTTAAGTCATCTGTGGATTAATTGGAGACGTGAACCGTTTCAAACGATTCAGTTTGATTTGGTGAACTGGTTCAAGAAGATCCGGTGACATCGACTATTACATATCACTAAACTGCTGTGTTTTGATTTTGCTTACAACAGACACGGAAGAGAAGACAATGCAGAATAAAGTCTTAGTTTTTGCTATTTTTGGACCAATTTTTTTTTTCAATGCTTCAAAATATTCTAACTGACCCTCTGATGTCACATGGACTACTTTGAAGATGTTTTTCTTACCTTTCTGGACATGGACAGTATACCGTACACACAGTTTCAATGGAGGGACTGAGAGCTCTCGGACTAAATCTAAAATATCTTAAACTGTGTTCTGAAGATGAACGGAGGTATCATGGGTTTGGAACGACATGAGGGTGAGTTATTAATGACATAATTTTATTTTTTTGGTGAACTAACCCTTTAATACTGACATTTTACCCACTTAAGGTATTTACTTTAAACAAATTGACACAACTAGACATTATATAATGAATGTAAGGTTACAGTTTCAAGATTATTTAAGCTGAAATACAGGTGCATCTCAATAGATTAGAATGTCATGGAAAAGTTCATTTATTTCAGTAATTCAACTCAAATTGTGAAACTTGTGTAATAAATTCAATGCACCCCGTATCAATTCAATTCACTATCTCAACAAATTAAAAATCTTCATAAGACCATTAAAAAAAAAAAGATTTTTAGTGAATTATTTGTCTTCTCGAAAGTATGTTCATTTACTGTACATGTACTCAATACTTGGTAGGGGCTCCTTATGCTTTAATTACTGCCTCAATTCGGCGTGGCATGGAGGTGATCAGTTTTTTGCACTGCTGAGGTGGTAAAGCAACCCAGGTTTCTTTGACAGTGGCCTTCAGCTCATCTGCATTTTTTGGTCTCTTGTTTCCCATTTCCTCTTGACAATACCCCATAGATTCTCTCTGGGGTTCAGGTCTGGCCAGTCAAGCACATCAACACCATGGTCATTTAACCAACTTTTGGTGCTTTTGGCAGTGTGGGCAGGTGCCAAATCCTGCTGGAAAATGAAATCAGCATCTTCAAAAAGCTGGTCAGCAGAAGGAAGCATGAAGTGCTCCAAAATAAACGGGTGCAGTTTGGTTTTCAAATAACACAATGGACCAACACCAGCAGATGACATTGCACCCCAAATCATCACAGACTTCAAGCAACATGGGCTATGAACTTCTCCACCCTTCCTCCAGACTCTAGGACCTTGGTTTCCAAATGAAATACAAAACGTGCTCTCATCTGAAAAGAGGACTTTGGACCACTGGGCAACAGTCCAGTTCTTCTTCTACTTAGCCCAGGTAAGACTCATCTGATGTTGTCTGTGGTTCAGGAGTGGCTTAACAAGAAGAATAGGACAACTGTGGCCAAATTCCTTGACATGTCTGTATGCCTTGACACCAGCGTCAGTCCATTCCTTGTAAAGTTCATTCATTCTTGAATCGATTTTGCTTGACATTCCTCATAAGGCTGCGGTTCTCTTGGTTGGTTGTGCATCTTTTTCTTCCACACTTTTCCCTTCCACTCAACTTTCTGTTAACATGCTTGGATACAGTACTCTGTGAACAGACAGCTTCTTTGCCAATGAATGTTTGTGGCTCACCCTCCTTGTGAAGGGTGTCAATGATTGTCTTCTGGAGAACTGTCAGATCAGCAGTCTTCCTCATGATTGTGTAGCCCAGTGAACCAAACTGAGAGATCATTTTGAAGGCTCAGGAAACCTTTGCAGGTGTTTTGAGTTAATTAGCTGATTGGCATGTCACCATATTCTAATTTGTTGAGAGAGTGAATTGGTGGGTTTATTGTTAAATGTGAGACAAAATCATTACAATTAAAATAACCAAAGACCTAAACTTCTTCAACTCTCTGTGTACTGAATTTATTTAATACATGAGATCCACAATTTGAGTTAAATTACTGAAATAAATCAACTTTTCCATGACATTCAAATTTATGGAGATGTATCTGTACATGAATGAAAAATGAATGAATGAATGAATGAATGAATGAACGATTGACCAAAAGCAAACGATGCACAGAGCTCTCTTGCAGCAATGGCAGCACAGAATGAAACACCCCTCTCTTTTGAGACTTTGTAGACTTGCCCATGCAAATAAAATATAGCAATAACTGTCCGCAGCCATGATAATTGCAGTCAATTTGCCATTGAATAGATCTGAGGGTAAATGGAGGCAGCATTATCAGCAGAGGAGCAGCCTCTTATTGTAACTGTGAGTCGTGGAGTTTAGGGAGACTAATGGAGGAGTGCTGAGACAACAGAAGGATTACTGAGCACTGCTCCACCAGCACCAAGGACATTTGCCAATAACAACTTTATCAGCTTTCTGCATGTGCCCAGGGTGCTGGCACTCCACTCTTTGCTAATATCATGAAATAAGAAGGTCGACTTTCTTGCTCCGAAGTTGCAGCATCCATTTGTTTAGAATAAATAGGTGTTTGTGAATACAGACCACTGTGACAGCAGAACAGTATTTTGATTGGTTTTTGATGAAAGGTCAGTTTCTCCTGGATTTTAATAGTAATATAATAATAATAATAATAATAATAATAATAATAATAATAATAATATTTACAGTATAAATACATCTACATATGTACACTGTAAAAAGTGGTAAATTGTAATTATGTTAAAGAGCTATTTTACCTGATCTTACTCTTAATATATATGTATCTATATTTTTTTTTTATATAAAATAAATAAATTTAGATGTTACCACAATAAGCACTTTTTTTTTTTTTTTTTTTTTTTTAGGTTACCACATTTTTCAGTACACGTTATTTTGTCCCTTTTAATATAAAACTAAATAGATCTTAAATTTAGACCATTTATACTGTAGTTCTTCTTTCCAACATACTTTTTACGGTTTTTACAGCAAATATTTACAGTATGTTATAGTATATTTATTTATTTTTGTGTGCAGTAATACAATACTTTCACCTTGAAACAGAGCCGAAGGATCATGAAATGTAGGTTGTTAATGGTAGGTCAGTGAAGTTTCTACTTTTTTTTTTTTTTTTTTGGCTGCTGTGAAAAACCAGGTCATGCCTTGGTAGAACAAACTTTAACACTCCACAAATCTTTAATTTAAAAGCAATAATGACAGTGGAGCTGAAAAAATAACGTCACTTTGGTTTCTTAAATGTCCTTTCAATCACTCTTGTTTGGCTAATGTTTGATGCTGGTGGCTTGCATACTTTTAAGACTGTCGGCTTAATTTTCCTGTTCAGTGAGTAACCTTGATCAAGGTTCAGAGAGGAATGTAGGGAATGAGAGAGATTGTTTTTAGGGCAGGCTAAGCCAGCTAAAATGTCAATTTATATCTTTTGTTGCCTTCCTTTCATCCCATTAGCACTAATGAGCCTATTGGTCTCAGAGGAATGTGCCTTTCATGGCTTTTAAGGAACTGTTACTGCTGTATTTTGTGACAAAGTCTTATTTTTTCCAAAGTGCCTTAAATTGAAGGCAGAATTCGCTCCCAATCATTCTCATAGAGCACTGTGTAGCACCATTTTGCTTTTATTTATGCAGTTAATGGTTGACTAGATTTACAAGCTTATGTCTCTCCTTGAGATGAATCTCGCTATAAGCAGAAGAGCGGAGAGTCCATTAAGAGGCTTGGTGTTGACAAGACAACATTTTAATTAAGCAAACCATCCTTTTATTTTCTTCAAAATGATCTTGTGGCGAGTGGGGCGGGGCCGAGGGATGTGGGAACACGAGTGAGGCCGGTGGAGTGATTGGGAAATCCGCTACACCTGCGACCCACCACCGGTCTTGAGTCCCACAGAGGAGATGGAAGGATATAAAACTGGAGCGACGACAGTGAAGGACGAGAGAGGACCAGGCCTGGGATTTTAGTTGTGTTTTGGTTTTTATTTGCGCGCACCAGTCGTCCGTGAGGGGCTGGTGCGCTGTTTTGTGTTTATTTTGTTATTAAGTTTCATGTTGATTGTCCGCCGGTTCCCGCCTCCTTCTTCCGGATGAATATGAAGGTTTTTAATCATTACAGTGGTGCCAAAGCCCGGGAGAAGGAGGGACGCGCTGCTGAAGATACCTCGCCGCTGTGGTGAATCCACGGTGCCAACGAGCAGGCGAGGAGTGTGCCGCCATGGACGCTCTAGGCGGTGGGCTGGAGCCAGTTGCCGGGGACGGGCGAGCTCGCTACCGGCCGCCCACGATGTGGAGAGACGGCTGCCGTCCGTGAGAGAGCGGAGGAGTCGGCGCCGTTCGCCAGGTGGCCGGAGCCTGCTGCCATCCGCCGGAACGGGGAGGAGCAGGGAACGGGGGACTCCTGCCGGCTGACCAAAACCGGAGGAGCCGTCGCCGTCCACCGGGCGGCGGAGGAGTGTCGTGCCGTCCGCCAAGGGCCGTCCAGTGCCACTGCCAGGCACCGGGGAGGAGATCACCCAGCTGGTGGAGGGCCGAGCAGCAGTGCGTCTGGGAACCAGAATTTTTTTTTTTTTTCTCTCCCCTCTCTCGTCTCTGTCGCTCCTCCTTCCATCTGCTTTTCTCTCGCCTCGTCTGTCCTACCCCCAGGTTCCCGCAGGTCCCCTTGAGCGGTCCCCCCCGGAGGGAGGGGGGGGGAGTAGAGCGCAGTCTCGTGGGTGCGATGGGGGTATGTGGCGAGTGGGGCGGGGCCGAGGGATGTGGGAACACGAGTGAGGCCGGTGGAGTGATTGGGAAATCCGCTACACCTGCGACCCACCACCGGTCTTGAGTCCCACAGAGGAGATGGAAGGATATAAAACTGGAGCGACGACAGTGAAGGACGAGAGAGGACCAGGCCTGGGATTTTAGTTGTGTTTTGGTTTTTATTTGCGCGCACCAGTCGTCCGTGAGGGGCTGGTGCGCTGTTTTGTGTTTGTTTTGTTATTAAAGTTTCATGTTGATTGTCCGCCGGTTCCCGCCTCCTTCTTCCGGATGAATATGAAGGTTTTTAATCATTACAGATCTTTAAAGACAACATGATATCAAAATAGAACCTATTTACTTTCACTTTAGATTAGGGAACATTATTCACTATTAACTAATGCTTATTAGTATGCACATTACTCACAAATTGTCTGTGTATTAGTAGTATAAAGCATATTATTTCTATATAAATAACTATCTATCAGATAAATATTTACTGTAGACATTATAGACCACTGCTGCAGCTTTGCATCTTTCAAGTAGTTAATGCAGTAATTTAATGCCAGAATAATACACAGAGAAATTAACATTTTTAATAAAGATATTCTGAATCAGAACAGATTTGGAAAAAGGTAGCATTCCGTCACTTGCTCAGCAACGGTTCCTCTGCAGTGAATGGGTGCCATCAAAATGAGAGTCCAAAAAACAGCTTTGCTTTCTCTTTCCTTAATCTCTCCCTGCTAGTTTTAATTAATCTAAATAATACCTGAAACTTATTATGAGCACTTCCTGTGTTTATTTGTCTCTTTACAATGAATTGCTTGCTGTATTGTAAGTCACTTTGGATAAAAGAGTCTGCTAAATGAATAAATGAAAATGCAAATCCAAACAGCTAATAAAAAAATCACAATATTCCACAAGTAATCCAAACCACTTCAGTCCATCAATAAAAGTCTTGAGAAGCCGAAACAGTGTGTTTGTAAGAAATAAACTCACATATATTTTCTGTGGAAGTCTAAGGACCATAAAAAGTCAGGATGTCCTACCTGTCCGTCAAACTTTGTATTTATTTAAACATACTTCTGTCTTTATAATGAAATTATTTTCTTTAACTTTTATTTTTTTATCTTTACAATAATTCCAACATCATATAGTGCAAAAAGTTTAATTGCAATGGGCATATTGCAAAGGCATTTAGAACTGACGAATATGACAGTAGTTCACATCTGGCACAGTCCCAGTTTAACAGTTAAACCATAACACTGATGTAGAAAAAGACATTTGTATTTTGTTACAAAAGTGCAAGCCAAACTTTGAAGACTTGCCAAAATATACACAGACAGACAATGGGGTGAAACAAGGGTAAACATTAACAGTGTTTTTTTTTTTTTTTTTTGGGAATGTTTGGGTTTTAATCCTTGAGTTTCTTCTTGACAGGTAAGGTAAACTTCAAGTTAAATGTATGTTGAAGCTTCTATGGAAAGTAGCTTACTGTTACCCATCACTTTTAAAGACCATAAGAATTTGTATGTGATGTTTGAGTTGGGGGAGACATTTCTAAAGTACTACAATTTTTGTACAATACTACAATTTTAAAATTAATATTTATGAATTAAAAAAGAAAAAGAAAAACATACAACAAAGGTTCTCTTTTAATGTAAAGATTCCTTTACTACTGTATATGCTAAGTATAAACGTGAGTGCAGTTTAACTACAGGCTTGACTGCATGGCAAAAATGCTAGTATACATTAGACACATCCTTGAAAAAGCAAGCCCATAAATTATGGCAGATTATTATGTGTAATTATAGAGACAGCAAATATTAATCTAATGACATCTCCCACCGATTCCCCACAGAAGCTTTGCTAGTAAGTGTGAAACTGTGTGGTTTGAGGAAATACAAGAATCAGTCTATCAAATGTTGCAGACATTGACCTAAACAGTCAAAAACATCCTAATTATTTCTATTCCCCCTATAGCCTCTTATCACCCTAATTGTGATGATGCGTCCTCTGTAAATCTGCCTGTAGCTTCAACACACTGACTTCACTGGCCTACAGCTGTTTTTACGGGCTCAGGAAAAGAGTGCTTCTTGAAAATTAGCTGCTTAATTGATTAATTTAATTGGACCAATGATTAATTTCTGTTTACTCAAATGAAGCTTCATGCATGATTCATTTAAGTGTTTATTTCTGGATTCGAGTGACTTTTAAATATTAAAACCCCCATTTTACTTCTGTAGTCTGACATATTTCTGAGTGTAAAAAGGTTCTGGTCAGCAAACAAATTTGTCCGTAGTGGACTTCGTCTCGAATCACATTTGCAGAAAGCGCTTGAGAAACAGTGTCTCTTCCCGAGCTCAGTACGCTTTCAACTTGTTTTTTCTTAGTCTCGAGGAAGACTGTACGGCATTCACATTACATGATTTGATTAATTTTAACATAGAAAGGGTGACAGCACACATGACAGTGCATAGTTTGCGTATAGGGAGAATCGGCTCTCTTAATAAGTACTAAACAGCCAATATGCTAGTAATATGCATGCCAAGAAACAACTAGTAAATAGTCAGAATTGCTCCTTAAAATGGAGTGTTACCAATAATGCAAACAGTAATTATATAAAATAATATATTTGGGTATTGCATGCCAGAATTGAGGTGAAGAGGAATTCAGAGGCATTGCAAGTTTTTACATCTTGTTGAAAGATTATACTTTCACTGATTAAATCATGAACACACACACACACACACACACACACACATACACACAAAACACCAGAAACATGCATTAAAAAGTAAACAGGCTTTAAAGTATAGCTTTTTACTTATTTACTTATTACTTATTTATTCATTTATTTATTTATTTGTCAAAACCATCTGAGATTACCCGAAACCATTTTGGTTCTACTCCCACGCATCTAAAAATTCAGTACCATTTGAGAAAGTGTACCATATTTGAAGTTTTCATTCGATTCCTCCATCTCCGTTGACATGAGTGTAGTGCAAGTCCCTCTGACGTGCCTGAGGGAATACCTGACATTACAATAATTCAGTTTTTCGCAGGTTCATGTTTAATATGTGAGGACAACCCTTTAGCTTAAATAAAGGTCTGCTCTCTAAATCTATTTCCTTTTCATTTTCATGTTAATATGTAAAGATATGTACTAAATTAAAGCCGCCCTCACATGCACATGTACATGCTCTATATTTACTAAGACATATTAAAATTGTCTCTGACTGTTGAGTCGATCATTTGAATTTATCAAGTAGAAAAGAAATGGCTTTCTCAACCTCTCAAAAGTAAGACCTTTTTTTTCTGTGCACTTCATAATTTTTGCTTCCAAAAAATCCCTTGATTAATTGCTTAGTGCTTTGCTATTTGTGCTGAGATACCAAAGAGGAATTTATTGAACGTGCTTGAAATTCTTACCCCATTTTCAGTTGCCATAGAAACCATAGGAAAGGTCAGGCACTGTTGCTCCCTTTTTCTAATATGGATAGAAACACTGATGAAAAAGTGAAAACCATATGGTTAATTAAATGCGATTTGTATTGTTTTTGTTCTCTATTCTCTTATTCCACGCTGCCAAATGGTTTCGTTATTCAAAGTGCAGTTCAGTGCAATGGAACTCGTAGTGAAGTGTGAATCATCTGTGTTTATGTGATATTTAACGTGCAATGCAGTTACAATATGCAGTGAGGCATGTGTGTGTGTGGGCTGTATCTGTCGGCACAACTTGTTTCTAAACATTTTAACAGCAGCCTTCATGGTTCAGAACATGAAAAAAATGTACAGAACTGATGACAGAATTGAATTCGGTGGCCAGTGTGCCAAAAGCAAAATATAACTATGATAAATAGTTTGAATCCATCTTTCCATGATTGGCTTTGATGTTTCCATATTCATGGTGAAAGCTACCAGGGAGATTCAATTAGATCACCATTTTCATCCTTATTCCCCATGAAAAGCTCAGTGCTGGGCTGGAAAATTGCAGTTAAGTCTACCTGGAGCCGCTGTTATTTTATTATTTTCCAGGGCCACTCTGGTCCTCTGTGCTAAGTGGGTGTCTTCCGTCAATCCAAGTGTCCTTTAATGACAAACCTGCCTAAGAGAGAGGCATTGTGGGTAAACCAAACTCACATATGCACATTCCAGTCCCGTTTCTCATTATAGCACATGATTTGTGCAGCGTGGGAGAGCTCTGTGAGGGAGTTGAAAAGGATGTTGATGAACCACTTCTGCTGAATCTTTGCCAGATTTGATTATTCTGATAGTGGTTGTTAATCAGAAGGGGAAATATGCATGTTCCCACTACAGGATGAGACGGGAAATCTTGGTTGCATGGCAATGTCAGTGTGTGTGCTATGACTAGGAGTCAATCTTCACAACATGCCACAGGACATTATTTCATGCATCGCTGCAGTCCCTTGAAACCAATTTAGAGCCATAATTCTGTTGCAGAGGCAGACTTACATCAAAAGACTCTGCTCTCGCTCTCTTGATATTTTACTCACCATTTCCAGAATCCCGCTCAAAGTCGTTATTCCACTTTCTGTGATGTCATGGAACTGATTGGCTCTTGCATCACGATGCTGCTTGAACAAACGTTTGAAAAACAAGTCTCATTATGTTGGCTTGTCAATAGATTGTCAAAAATGTAATCAAATTAATGATATGCTGACACATACATTTTTTTAAACTTAGACTCCTTGGAAAAACGTACCTCTGGGGATGTTTCGCTTTCAAAATGCCCAGTGAGTGGTGTTAAAAGTGTATTTGGTTTAAAGGAAAACAGATTCATGTGAATCTGGCAATGTTTTATTATGTTGTTTGTTGTATGCATCATGGTAGTTTAGAGATTTAATGTCTGGTGAGTGGAGACTGAAGTTCCATTGTGTCTGAAAGTAACATAGACTAAAGCTTGCCCTAAACCTAAATGATAGAGTCAAAAAAAACCTATGAATCAACCATGCCGTTTTAGCTTGTTTATACAAGCCTTTCAATGACTTGTGTTTCATGATATTTACTCGAGTGCTCCACATCACAAGTGCACTGCTGTACCAGATGGGCTATCGGACAAGTTTACTATGTCAGAAAGGTCAAACATATAAAAAATATTATTTAATAATTAATTAATTTATTTGTTCTTTTAAATCTGTAATTTTACAGTAGTTTTATTATCTATTTTGTACAGATTGTATCTTGCATTTTAAGATACAGAAAACATTAATAAAATTACAGAACATCTTTATGTATTTTATTTGTTTGTTTGTTTTGTTTTGCGGCTCTCGGCCCGCCCCACTCATCACAGTTTTATAATATTTACTTATTTGTGGTTATAGCTTTTAAGAGTATGATGATTTATAGCACAGTGAACGTTGCATCCACTTAAGTTACAATGAATTATATTTCTCATAGTTATAATGTATAATAAGTCTCATATCTTGCAATCTTTCTTATTTGTCTTTACTTAAAGCAATCAATATAATACAGTTAGTTGACATTACATACAAATGAAAAAAAAAATAGAATAAAAAAAGATTAGAAAATAGAATGAGAATAGTGAGTGCTAAAGTTAGAGGGTCAAATAAAGATGGAAGAGATGTGTTTTAAGCCGATTCTTGAAGATGGCTAAGGACTCAGCTGCTCGGATTGAGTTGGGGAGGTCATTCCACCAGGAGGGACATTTAATTTAAAAGTCCGTAAAAGTGACTTTGTGCTTCTTTGGAATGGCACAATAAAGCGATATTCACTTGCAGAACGCAAGCTTCTAGAGGGCACATAAGTCTGAAGTAATACATTTAGGTAAATGGGTGCAGAGCCAGTGGTGGTTTTTGTAGGCAAACATCAATGCCTTGAATTTTATGCGAGCAGCTATTAGTAGCCAGTGCAAACTGATAAACAGAGGTGTGACGTGTATTCTTTTCAGCTCATTAAAAATGTATCTTGCTGTCGCGTTCTGGATTAATTGTAAAGGTTCGATAGAACTGACTGGAAGACCTCCCAAGAGAGCATTGCAATAGTCCAGCCTGGACAGAACAAGAGCTTGAACAAGGAGTTGTGTAGCATGATCCGAAAAAAGGGTCTGGTCTTCTTGATGTTGGTTAAAGCAAATCTGCAGGACTGGACAGTTTTAGCAATGTGGACTGTGAAAGTCAGCTGATCATCATAACTCCAAGGCTTCTAGCTGTTTTTGAAGGAGTTATGGTTGATGTGCCTAACTTGATGGTGAAATTGTGATGAAACGATGGGTTTGCTGGAAGCAGTTCTGTCTTGGCAAGGTTGAGTTTAAGGTGATGATCCTTCATCCAGCAAGAAATGTCTGTTAGACAAGCTGAGATGTGAGCAGCTACCGTTGGAGCATTAGGATGGAATGAAAGTTAGAGTTGAGTGTCATTAGCATAGCAGTGGTATGAAAAGCCATGTTTCTGAATGACAGAACCTAATGATGCCATGTAGACAGAGAAGAGAAGTGGTCCAAGAACTGAGCCCTGAGGCACCGCAGTAGTTAAATGTTGTGACTTGGAAACCTCACCTCTCCAAGATACATTGAAGGACCTATCTGATAGGTAAGACTCAAACCATTGAAGTGTGGTTCCTGAGATGACTTTTGCCAGTAGGGTTGATTGGAGGATCTGGTGGTTAACCATGTCAAAAGCAGCGGACAGATCAAGCAGGATAAGAACTGAAGATTTGGATTCCGCTCTTGCCAGTCTTAGGGCTTCAACAACTGAGAGCAAGGCATTCTCAGTTGAATGTCCACTTCTGAAGCCAGATTGGTTGCTGTCAAGGAGGTTGTTCTGTGTGAGAAATGCAGAGACTTGGTTGAACACAGCTCGTTCAAGTGTTTTTGCAATGAAAGGAAGAAGGGAAACTGGTCTGTTGTTTTTTAAAAGAGATGGGTTGAGGGTGGGTTTCTTAAGTAGTGGACATGTAGTTGCAAAGTTGTGTAGTTAATAGACTAAGGGGACAGTCAAAATAAAATGTAACCCAACATATAAACATCGCATTTTTCAGTTGAAATTATTAACTAGCTCACATCAAAATTAATATTAACCTTACAGTGATCACTCAAATAGCACTCCACACCTAACCACTTACAAGTTGTTGTAAGATACTGTGCTGATCTTAAATAAACAATGTCAAGATATATAGTTCATTATAAAAATAAAAGTAGATTTAATATGGTGTTTATTGTGCGTTTTATCAATTGAAAAAGGTGCAGCACTCACTCTTGAAGAGATGAAAACTTTATTTTCATTGTGTGTTATAAATTATCATAATCTTAAAAGTTACAACCACAAATGCATTAGCATTATAATGTATTATAACTGTTGTTATGATTATTATGATTATTTATAAGTTGATTTAACATGTTATAAGTTTTTTTTTTTTTTTTTTATAATGCATTATGCATTCATTATAATTCCTTAAAAATACCCTTATAATGTACAGGTATTATAAATATGGGCCTTTATAGAAAGTGTTATTAAAAAAGCTTTAAGAAAAGTTTCTAAAGCTGCACATACTTAATATTTCACGTGTTTAGATGTTGTAAATATGTCCATATTACAAAAAAAAAAATCTATGTATAAATGTTATGTAGAAATAATTATGAATAATGAAGGAATGATTATGGATTTTAATGAGAACTAATTTGTGTTAATGCTGTTGTGTTAGTGCCAAATTAATGCATTAAATTACATCAGCTTAAACACAAATATGGCTACTTGTCAAAGCCACAAATTGTTATTGTACAATCTTTTTTAAAAATCCCTTACGCAAGACCAACATTTCTGGTTTAATGGTCTCCTAAATCTTTCAAGCTACATTCACCAAATGCAATAGAGTTTTTTCTGACTTGTGCACTATGACTTTGCATATTGTTTAGAGTTCCCTTTATAATGACAATCAAAAATCCAATGACCAATGAAATGCCAATGCCAATGAAAATTTCAAACAGTTTGGCTCTTCAATACTGATTGAAGCTTTTCGTGTTTGTTGGAAACAACTCACATGCATTATTCTAGAACATTTTCACCATATGCATATGAATGACCTTTGCTAATTATGTTAATTACACAGCAAACTGGCATCTGACAGGCCGCCTTCTCACCATGCTTTACTGCTCTGCTGCTGAGGTATGAGAAGAGAACATTGCATAAACCCACCTTGTCGGCATAGCAATGAAGTCAAAGTGATTGGGGCATCGCAGAGGAATAAACAATGAGTCATAGGCAGCATTCAGGAAACAGTCCGCTTAACAGTTTAACTTTAGACAGACTCTGGGGTTCAAGTGGTTGAATATTTCAATGTTAGTCTACATACTGATAATATATTCTACATAAAACATACAACAAGTTTACCATGTTAAGCACTTAAATCTAGAAATACTGGCCTTGCATGTTGTTTTCTGCACTTCCATTTGAAAACTGTCCTGCAGCTATTTTCTTCCTGCTGCACTGTAGGTGCCCTCAAAGTGATGGAAAGCGCACAGCATCCACTCTCATGTTGACATTACAGTGAATATGTGATTCCAGCAGTAGTATGTAAATACCCAAGGAGGGTAAAATATGCGTTAGAGCCATGGGGTGCATCAGTCAAAGAGGGTTAATGCTGTCATGTTTTTTTTTCTCTTTTCTATTTTTTTTTTCCTGAGATGGTATTTTGAGATGCAGTGATGTTGCAGGGCAGAACTGCCCTCAGCATACACACAGACGCAAGTATTTATTTGCTTCAGATGAAAGATGAAGTGGATTGATTTAGAAAATTTCACCTGGTAGAAACTGCTGTGTTGTATTTATAATGGAATGGCAGCGAGGCCTACCGCAGGTTAAAGCACCTGACAAATAATATTGTTTGCAATCACCAAAACAGCACCACTTGAACCGCTAAAATAAGTTTTGTGTTTGTAAACATACGTGCAGAGTCACCATACAACAATGGTTTAGAAAATTGATCCTGCAGATGTGAAAATTGAAGCAGTTATTTGCTCTGTGTATTTCTGTCTTAATAAATATGTGCTGTTGCACAACAATACTTTCTGCTGAAATTTAACAACCCAATGAAATCAAATGAAATCAGAGTTTAAAGTCTTGGTTTTGTTATTCCATGTCTACTATAAAGCCATGCCACCATTGTGCCAAAACTGTTTATTGTAGAAATGCAACAAACATCATTGGAATCAAACTTTGAAATGTATATTTGTATGCCCTCCCATAGACCCAATAATAGCAGGAGTATGAACACATCCTCTTCATGATGCAACCTGTGCATTTTGGCATCTGCCTAATAATAATAATAATAATAATAATTATATATATATATATATATATATATATATATATATAGGTTGATCCTATCATAACCAACCTGTGGTCCATTTCTATGTTGTGAACCACCAGTTGAAACTACTGTGGCTACTGTATTCTTAAATATTTAATAGGCTATTGGTAGATACACATACAAACTTTGCAGTCCATTCTTCTCTTCTTGGCCAAAAATATTAATGAAATCATTCCCCCAACTTTGTGCAAAAGAAGTTTGCTTAATTGTAATCAATCTTGTCATCTTAATCTAATCTGGTATTCTGAGTATATTTAACTGCACTCACACATTATGTAATATCAAAGTATTAAAATGCCACTCAAGTATAGTTAAAGGGATAGTTCACCAAAATTTTTGTTTTTCTGCTTACCCGCTGGTCATCCAAGATGTAGGTGACTTTTGTTTCTTCAGTAAAACACAAACAAAGATTTTTAACACAAATCGTTGTAGTCTGTCAGTCTTATAATGGAGGTGAATGTTAATCACAACTAAAATATACAATAAATAAATAAATAAATAAAACATACACAAACGAAACAAAATCACAAAACGATCTGTCTGTGCAAGAAACTGAATAGTATTTATATAGGTTTTTTTGTTTGTTTGTTTTTTTATCGCTGATTCACACAATGTCCCTCGGCCAAATATTATCATATCCTATCAAACTATCTATGGAAAGCTTATTTATTCAGATTTAAGATTATGTATAAATCTCAAATTTGAAAAAAATAAAATAAATAAATGTCCCTTTTCATTGGTTTTGTGGTCCAGGGTCACATATATGATTTATTATATATTTTACTGAATCTACATTAGCATTCATATAATCCACATTAAAACATTCAAATGACACTGTACCAAATTAGATACACCGCCAAATCATAAAATTGCCTTCTGTTTTTTTCTAAAACTTATTCACTACTACACATTTTATTGTCATGATCCCCCCTTTTCTGTTTTTACCAGGTCTGTGGTTGTAAGACAAAGGTGTACAGTTCAACTGTTTCTCTAAAAGGGGAGTCGCCATCAGTATTGTCTGATATAGTGGTCTGACAGGCAGAGCAGCACAAGGAGCAAATGGATCTTGGCTTCGGTCACTCAAACAGAACATCTAGATATCTGTGCTGGAGAAGAGCTTATGCTTTTAGGTGAGACATACCTGACTTCACAGTGCAGTTCTTTTACAGTACATAAGTACTGCATACTACGTTCAGACTATACCAGAGCAAACAGTTTTGCACAATTTAGATTTTTTTACAAATTCAAAATAAATCCAATAAATCAAATTTAAACAGCCTTTTTGAACAAAGCTGCACACTAAGAAAAAAGCAACGTTTTTATAGGATAATTGTTAGATAGTTTTTTAACAAATTTGTTAAAATTGTTGTGCTTCACTATAAAGCAAGTAAAATAAATAAGGTATCTGCAGCATTATAATGTATGCTAATTTTTTATTTAAAAACTGAAACGTAATTTGCATTTGCAAAACATGCACTTTTGGAAAGCAGTACCAGATGATATGATATATTATGAATAAAATCAGAGACAAAGAGTGTTGTTAGGCAGGACACAGTAACATTCCCAATTTTTCAGCTGTTTGGGAAGCATCAGCTCTCAGAGGCTGACATGATTCTGAGGGAGGGTAATGTGGAGCGTGCTCATTTGATAAAGCATATGTCTTGGGCCAGTGTGTGTGTGTGTGAGTAAAGACATGGGTCGTTTAACTCACTTGCCTCTGAGGTGTTTGTTTTTTTTAGACTGGGGGTTGTAGGATGTTTGAAGCTGAATCACTGGGGATTCTAGAACCTTTATCCATGCCATCTGCCTATGACTGTTTTTAAATTGTATCTATAGGACAAAGACAGATTATGGATGCTGACAAAACAGTAATCCTTGTCGTTTTTGCGAATACATTATTTTTTGCAGGCTCCTGTCTTACCATATGTATACTTATGATATTTTAAATAAGTGGCAGTATCATGGAAGGTATTGGATGACATGTATCATGATACTAAATAGTTACCATATTCATATACCATATAAACTCTTTAATATGCATGAAAAATGTATTTAATATAACTTTAACTCATTTTAAAAGTCCTATTTTGCATCTTCACGAACTGAATTCTTTAGCTTAATAAAAGAACATCAATATACATACAGTATGTGTTATTTAGCAGTTTTAGAGTATTTACTTAGCAATTCAATGTTTAATTTAAAAGAATTGTATGAACGTCAGAGCAGATCTCGTTTCTGTGATTATATTTGTGCTCAGGATTGACTTGGAACAAATCTCTTGATAACTCATTTATTGTGGAAATAGCAGCAATCACACGGATCCAAGGAAAAACAACAACTCGAAAAGGTCTCCATCAAAGCGCATTCCACGCATGGAAATGCAATTGAGGTGAATTCTCATATATATATATATATATATATATATATATAACAAATGGACGGCATTTCCTGGAGCTGAACTTTTAAAGAGGACAGTAAAGATACACAGGCGAGATGTCGTGTGGACTGAATACGGAATAGCTGCTTCTACCAATCTCCTGCTCGCCTTCTGCAGCACCACAGGCCCGATGAGACCAGTTCAGATAAAAAGCCCTTCAATTAGCGGGAGAAATATTGATTGCGGTGCTTTTCATGTGGCTATTGTTAAGCGAGACACGTTTCTCTGGGCCGAGCAGATACAGCCGTGATGCATTTCTGATGATCAGCCCAGACACCATAGTCCCCTCATAAGAAATCAGTAATTGATAAACAGCTGTCATGACTGATTGCGGAAGGATGCTGATCGCTACTTACACATCTCACTTCCACGTATAAAGTATTCAAGCCATGTTCGATTACAAACCTTTTGATGTTGTTTAAGTTTTATATTAAATGAGCCAGATGAGGCAGCATTACAGTGATATTGTCACTGTGATGCTTCAAGTGGCACTCTGATTTAATATGACATTGCTAGTATAATTGCTTTAATAATAGTACCAGCAAGATTATAAAAGATATGGATGTTTGGTAAATATTTAAATGTATTAATAATAATCACAATATTAAAATCCACAATAAACAATTCTTCCACATTAGTTTATCTGCCTGTAGGCAGTTACTAAGCCAAATCAGTCCATTAAATATGTGGAAGATTTTTGTGAGTATGAACAAAATTTCATTATTGCCACAGGTAATTGCTCAGGCAACAGGTTTTTTTTTTTTTCCTGATATATGCCTTATCAGTAATCTTGGTGTGGAATCACTGGTCACCATGAGGTTTCCTCAAACATGACACATGATGTACAAGAAACACCTCCAAGTAATTTTCATTTTGAGTTTCCACAAATGGCGACAGAGACAAGTTTGTGTTCATAACACAAGCTATTGCATTTGAAAATAAATAAATAAATAATTTTACTGTATTCAGTCCACTTAATTAATTTGTGTTATGACCACATGGATCAATATTGCATTAACTGAAACTGCGTAGTTGGATTTTTAGTTCCCAGCATGACTACATTTTTTTTTTTTTTTTTTTTAAATCCTGATCAGTGATAACCCCTTTCTAAGATTATTCTCCACAGATTCTTGGCTGTGTGACATCACACAAAATCAGGCCCATCCCACTATTGATGATTGACACTGGCGTTTTACCTTAGACTGTCATCAGTCCGCCATTGTTCCGAAACCGGAGCTGGTGTAGAGTGTCTCATAAGAGACTGAGATGTTTTATTGTTGGATGTAATAATAAAACATACCAGTCCTCATTTACTCCTGGCATCTGAGCGGCTGAAGAAACAGTGGATTACTTTTGTTTTTGAAAGGAATGCACCCCCAATCTAACTAAACATGTTTATGTTCACGCAAATCATTTATGATCCAGCCTCACCTCCAGAAAAAAGTGAACATAAGGTTGTTGTTGTTGTTTTTTTATGAATCTTTGCAAATCTCCTTTCCTTATAATGCGCTAGTTAGCAAGTTGTGCAGCTAAAGTTTACACTCTCATGAGAATGGCTCATCACCCCAGGAAGAGAGGGGCGGTGTCAGTAAGACTCATTATCATTTAAAGGGACATGTACCGAAATGGCTTACTGTGAACAGAGCTGTTGTTGACAGAGTAAAAAGCAGGGTGTTGTTTTACACTACCACTGAGAAAAAGTATGTTATATAGTTTTCATTAAGACCAAAAAATCAAGAACAATATCAGCTTGTAGTAAATGGACACCAATGACCCCCTTTAAGTCATGATGGACAATTAAAATAATTAATGTTGTTGAAGTTTTTAGTGTTACCAAAGAGTAGAGATTGCAGTTAGTTTGTAGAATGAATATATGATGACATTGGTGTTTCACGTTGTTTAAATAAGTGCTGAGTAATATTAATGGATGTACATGTATTTACCATAGGGATAATGTTTGGTTTAGGCTTAGTGTGATTTACTATCATTATATTATATGTGTACTTAATATTAATGAACATGCATGGATTACATATTTCGTATAAATATACATGTTAGGTAAGTCCCAGGTTTGGGTTTCATTTTATTTAAAGGTAATTTGTTACAGTGTAATTACACAAATAAGTACTGAGTAATATTAATGATCTACATGTCTTTAGGGTTTGGTTAGCTTTAGTGTTGGTGTAGTTTACTGTTATTACTATATTAAGTAAATGTAACGTAACTACATCCCTTAAAATCCTGTTAATAAATATAACTCTGCTATCGTTAGAGACAAATGAATGTTAGAAACAAATGAATGATCTATGTCTAAAATTAAGATAAATGGATTTATTTTAAACTGGGTGACACTTCATTTTGTAACACTTTAATAACTATTAACTAGTTGCTTATTAGCATACATATAACTAGCATATTGGCTGTTTAATAGTACTTATAAAGCACACATACAGTAAATGACCATATTCTTAATCCCTTAACTCTATCCTATAACAAATACCTTACTTACTATTAATAAGCAGCAAATTAGGAGTTTATTGAGGGAATACCTAAAAGTGAATATGTGTTCTCTATAGCTAAAATGTTAACCTTTATTGTTGCATGTTACCTGTACTTAGAATATTAATAACAACAAATTATACATCATTATAAGCAACTAACCTTAAACCAAACCCCAAGCCTATAGTAAATGCATGCAATTCAGTAGTATTACTTAGTACTTACTTGTGTAATCACACTGTAACAAATACACCTTATTAAAATACCTTAAAGTGCAACCAAAATTAAGTTAAACCCAAAAAAAAGTACTTTGTTAATTTTATTAGTTAAGTGGATCTTGCTGATTGCAATAACTGGCATTAACACCAGTGTGTTCTTGTTGTGCGTGGTTAATCACTTTTCTTATGAAAAAAAAGAGTAATAATATCTAACTGCAATAACTACTGTGACATAACCTTCCTTTTCTGACATTACCAAGCCTACCTCCTTTATTTAACCAAAGACATGAACATGTAGATAACTCATTTGACTGCTTTAAATACGATAACATGTCCTCCATGTTAGAACGGTCAACATTTCAGACACTGTGTACTACTCACACTTACAAATCAATGAAATTTCATTGAAAATGCCACAATGTTCACTGGGTGCTCTGATTATCAATGATACTCATAAAATGTTTAGCCGTATTCTTATTTTTATTTTTTATTTTTTAACCACATGCAGAATTATCTAATATTGATGATTAAATAAATCCTTTGAAATCAGATACGAAAGCCTAATGCAGATACAGTATAGTACAGTATTTTGTATAGTACAGTAAGCCCCATATTTTGCTGTTGATTATCCTGTTTCAGGAAATAATGCAATTATTAACATTGCATAATTAAAGTTTGCATAACATTACAGAAGTAAAATATTGCAAACACCACACTATGAGTCTGAATTTTTTCGTTTCTTCATTTTGTGTAATACTTTCTGCTATTTTGAAATGCACAGTCTTTTTAAGACATGAATTTGCAGTTGCTATCCTGCTAGCAGTGTGATGCCCTCACGTCACCAAAGAAAAGTGCTGAGATCTACCGATGGCCCTCTTTAATCAGAGTTATCTAAACATGGGCCTGTTTTGTGGCTGGCGGCCAGGACGGATGACAGTAGTGACTTTGTGCTAGAGGTTTAATAAATGAAACAGGAGACAGTGAGGATCCGCTCGCATTGACGAGCGTGTCAGTGGGGATATGCACCTCATTACTCCTATCAAGATCCCAGGCTGACCCCTGTGGCTCATCCCTTGCCTGCTGCCTCTCATCTGAGCTCCCTGTACCCCCTCTCCTCTTCACCCTCTCCATTTGTCCATTCCCTCCACGCCTGCCTCTGTGTATTAAACAAGATGAATCTCTCTGATCTCCAAAGAAGTCTCAGATCCTGACAGATTACAGGAGGGCCACTCTCTCTAGCCCAACCCCCCGCCCCCACTTTTTTTTTTACTTCACTTTTTTCAAATGAATGTCAAATATGGTCTTTTATTTTATTTTTTTAGATGCCTGATAGTGTCGAATGATAAAATGTCCATTCATTTCCTTGTTATCACATGTGATATTTGCGTTCACCTGGCGTTTCACATTATTCTTTTTTTAGGAGGAGCACCAAGCTGACCAGTTTAGAAACCTGTAGATATTTCAAACTTTGCAACAATTTGATAGCACACTTTGTAAAAACCCATGATGCTTCAAAACATGATCAAATGTTATTTGTTCAGTTATGCTCATGGCATACTGATGAGCTTTTAAACTTGGAGAAAGTTATCATTCCCATTCATATGAATAGCAGTTGCTTGGCTGGTGCATGACCTCCTGATAATATGCAACCTGCATTCTGCCATCTTTCCTCAAATTCACATAAACTTTTGAATCAGTCAGCCATAAATGTAATGTGACTTGCTGCAGGACAATTACATCATAACAATGCTCACTGGCTGATGGCACCACAATACACAAAATAGTGTAGGACTTGCTTTTTTGGGGGAATTAAATAATGGCACAGATACCATCAATTTGACAAGTGCAAATGTTAGTAAATTGTTTTGATTCAGTTTAAAACTCCTACAAATGCATGTTCAATAAGGTCAGGCACAAAAATAACTGGCCACGCCTTTTCAGCGCTAATTCTTCATTGTGAGTCTTTAGTAAATCCTGATAGTACTATTTTAATGCCAAAAGTTGGTTTGCACTGGCACAAGCCTATAGTAGCATAATTTGGCTCTTTTTTTTTTGGCTTTTTTTTTTTAAATCAGATTTTTTCTAAATCTTCATTTGACATCCAAATGTATTTTTGCTTTCTCTTATTTAAAACAAAACTGACAAATGTATAAATCTCATAATAAAACAAAACTGACCAAGATTTATAACTCTAAATAGAACAAACCCAACCAATATTTGAATCTCATAATGGAACAATATCATCCATCAGCCGGATCTTATAATATAATCATAGCAACCAGTATTAAAATATATTAATACATAAAAAGCAGCCAACATTTAAATCTCCTAAGAGACCAATACTGACCAATATTAAAATATCTTAAAGTGAGTCACTGTAGCATTGATATACAGGTATGTGCTAGACAACAGTGTGGCATGATATGTGCCAGACAAGACACTGTGATTTTGTTCCTCATATTTTTATGTTTTGTTAGAAAATTGTGAAAAATCTTCCACATACGTGTTGGCAGGAACAACAACAACAAAAACTGTATGCATCATTTAGAAATGTCTCATGGTGTTTTTATTGATGTAGAAGTAGAAAAGATGTTTATATGTCTCTGAATTACTTGCATCACTTACATCAAAATACTGTTCTTTCTATCCAAAAATCATGTACTGTATTATATTTCAGTTTTTAATAAAATTAACAGCTAACTGGTTTTGATTTACTTGCCAAAGCCAATTTCGCATTTTGCTCTTTCCAACAGTTCATTTTGGACCTTGCTCAGCTTCTTCCTTTAGTAAAGGCCTATGGGATTTTTTCCCTCCCGTTTTATCATCAGCCATGCAGAAACAATAAGTTTGATAGCCTATAAAAATAACAGCACACTGTCAGAGCTGTCCATGCAGTAGGCTGTGCACATTTAGGACTTGCAAGGGGCCATTCAAACAGAAAAGTTTTTCCATTCCACTGTGCAAATTTTCTGTTGTTTTTCTATGTGAATGTTATTTGACTTGATATTTGATATTTGACTGCTGTGTTCATGTTTATCATCGTTTCTGGATTTGGCACATAAAATTGCATTCTAAAAATGTGGCGCTCAAATGAAATTAAACGTAAAAAAAAAAAAAAACACACACATCTTGGCACCTTTTGTTTTTGTTTTTTCCATCCGTGTCTTCCAAAGAAGTTTCTCAAATTTCTCACTAGGAATTCCTGGGAACCTCCTCATCCTTGCAAATGATGTCTGGTTCCTGGGATAAAAGGCACTGAACATTTGGAGTAAATGTGTCAGATAATATCAGATAATTTTCATTAGCTAAAGTAAGAAGAGGCTGCTGAGTGTCAGCAAAGATTTACGTCTGAAGTCTACAGATTCCAATTATAGATCTTTTCTGTTCTCTGTTTTTATCTGTTTTTCCTGTGGATCCTACTTTGAACCACACACAGCTATTTTCACAACTGAATTACACATTTAACAAAAACTTCCCATATTGCATTCATTAACAGAGACAAAGCTTCCACAGCATCAGCAAATGAACACTTCTAACTGCGTGTAGCATAACAGAATAGCTTGCAGTAATGTCACTTATGTTTAGTAAATCATGTTTGTAGTCTAAACCAGTTTATTACAGTACCAGTAGCTGCTGGAAATTACACTTAAATTGCCAGTGAACACAATACTATACCAAAGGTATCTCCTAATGAAGCAGTGTGCACTCTGATTTCTAAATTCTTATCAGCTTCTACATACTGCCATCCATTGAAGAGATTTCTTTTGATGGCCGGTATATATGAGGACTCCACCGCAGGGGTTGAATAATCTTGAAAACCTGATTTGCATTGAAAATCGCAGTTCTCTCATGGGATTTTTCTGCTTCAACACAATGACCAATCACCTCTCACCAGCTCTGTAAAGAGGCAGACATGATTGTCGAAGAAACCGAGACAGGTGATTCCTGTGTTCAGTTTTAGAAGTTTTTTGTTTTTATTTTTGTACTTCGTTTTTGAAAGGTGTTACGAAGAAAACTGCTTTTTATATCGATCAAACTATAATCTGAAATATAAAATAATAACAATTTCAATATATAAATATATTTTTTTAAGCATATGCCTACATATCATGCACATTCATTTTTAATTTACATTTCATTACGCAGTTGGATGCTAAACTTTATTATTTGATCATTTAGCATTTAGTCATTATATATTAGATATTATGTCTAGAAATGTGTTTGGCCAATGTGATGATAAATAAATAAAACCAATTGTGCCTATGGATTTTTATTTATTTATTTATTTTTTGAACAAGCCAAATGTTTTCTTACTGCTTCTTGTTCACTGCTGCCTCACAGGCAATGATGAACAAGTGGCTT
Source organism: Carassius carassius (assembly GCF_963082965.1). Taxonomy (NCBI): domain Eukaryota; kingdom Metazoa; phylum Chordata; class Actinopteri; order Cypriniformes; family Cyprinidae; genus Carassius; species Carassius carassius. The sequence continues at coordinate 28,594,798 of NC_081783.1, forward strand.
GCTGTAGACTGTAGAGAGTCCAATATGTCTGAAATGACAGCACAGTTCAATGCAGTGCTATCTGAACATGGAGCTGAAATTAAGATTTTTTTTTCTATGACACTCTTGGTACATGGCATCTTTCCATTTTCTATCTTAATCCCAAATCTTGAATATGTGTTGTCTTATTTGATTCACCTAAACAGGCTCAAGGGAGAAATATAGAATTGTTATCGGATATCATGTTTGGATACACTCAGATCTTTTTTTTTTTTTTTTTTTTTAATTTATTTTTTTATTTACCTTCATCTCATCTTTAATGATTCACATTTTATATGTTTATATGCCGTCCATGGTAACACTTTCTATGAAGCCTGTATTTATAATGCATTATAAGGGTATTCTTAAGGCATTATAATGAATGCATAATTCATTATAAAAAACCTTATAATATGTTGTCATCTCATGAATATTCATATGAACAGTTTTAATATATTATAATATTTACTTATTTTTGGTTATAGCTTTTAAGAGTATGATGATTTATAACACAATGAACACGTTGCATCCACTTTTGCAATGGATTATACTTATCATAGTTATAATGTATTATAAGTCTCATTTCTTGCCATTTTTCTGATGCTACTTTACTTAAAGCAGTCAAAGACCACTTATAAGTAGTAGTAATACTACTACTACTACTACTACTACTAATAATAAAAATAAATCTCTCAAACAGCCATAAAATATCAGATCAGATGAATGTGTAATCTGACACATTTGCTTTGAAATATTTTTATTGTAATATTAGTTTGATTATTTTGATTGTACCCTTTAGACAGCTGTTGATAAGTTACTCTGCAACTACATATGAACTATTGGTCATTAGAGTATCACTATGTCTGCAACTGTAAATATATGCTTACACTTTATTTTGATGGTCAACCAACAGATAAACTGACTATAAATGTCTTTGCAAGTACTGTATTACATCTTATTATACCATGCTATATTCAACTATTCTTGAGCATACTAATACTTGAGTTAGTTGGCATGTAGTTGCAAAGTTGCTTACAGTTGAATGATTAAGGGGACCATCAAAATAAAATGTAACCATAAAAAACAGCTATGAGAGTCTAGAGAGAATTGTGAAGCCCTGTGGAACAGAAGGATGACTACGACTAAAATTAACAATCATTAAACATACAATGAGGGAGAAAACAGAAAAAAACTTTGTCTGGTATTCACTTTATTTTAACAGTCAATTCTCAGTATTAACTAGTTGCCTATTAGCATACATATATGAATCATATTGGTTGTTTATTAGCACATATAAATAGCTTATTCTGTGTGACCATGTTCTACATGATCCATGTTCTAGAACCCAATCCAATACCTAAACTTAACAACTAAATTACACACTATTAATAAGCAACAAATTAGGATATTGAGGGAAAAACCCCTAGTTAATAGTAAATATGTGTTCCCTATTCTAAAGTGTTGCTAATATAATTGGCACAGCCCACCAATGCCCACCAGGGTGGAGCTGAAGCCCACTAGGGTGGAACAGGCGGACAAAAGAACCACCACTTGAGAGGAGCTGAAGTAAATGCTGCCACCTCGGGAAGTTCTGCAGCAGAAGCCGCTACCTTGAGAGAAACTGGAGCAGGCCCTGAAGGCTCCTGGAATGGAGCAGGTTGTGGAGTGGACTCTGAAAGATCTCGGACTGGAGCGGGTTCATGAGTTGACTCTGGAGGCTCCCAGAATGGAGCAGGTTCTGGAGTGGACTTTGAAGGGACCCATGCATATAAAACAGCCCTGAGGTGAGAAAAGCGACAATGGACATCTTGACTAAGGCAGCAGAAAATAAATTGGGTGGCTCTGTAGCAGTCTCTGTGGCCGAGACAAGTAGAGCAGGCTGCTCAATGATGGTCCAAGTGCCAGTAGTAGTGAGAATGTCTTTTTCTTTGGCAGGCAATTCTGGAGCGGGTGGCTCATGGGCCTCTGGGTGCATTGGACCAATGGATCCAGCTCCCCGCGGTTCAGGAACCTCCACTGCTGAGGTGCAGAGGAAAATGTGTTAGTTGGGATTGCAGGTGGACCTGGCTGATGAGTTGAAAAGGGGTCACTACCTTTCATGCTTGGTGGTCACGAATGAGAGTGGGCTGCTAGATGACAACGCTATTACTCTAACATCATCTGATCCATCGTCTAGTGCTTTGCTGGATCCAAGCCAAAATGAGCAGGAGATGTCAGATGAGGATGACAAAGTTGAGACTGAGTCCTCCCATTCCTCCTGCCCAGCATATGATGAGCTGCTTGAAGTGATGGATCATGCCACGGCGAGGCTTGACTTGCCATGGAACCGTGCCAAGAAAGTGGCACCTCAAGGCCACCTCGATGAGTGTTATATTTCTAGCCATAGCCCTCCAGCTCAAGTGAGCCTTCCATTTCTTCCCAATCTGGGAAAAGGCTTGGTAAAATCTGTTCTCATTTCACATCCATAGATTTAAGCATACGAGGTATGCCAACATTGAGGAGATGCGTGAGAATGGATGTGAAAAGATTTAATTGATTGATGCTGGTTTGCTATATCTCTATGAGGGAGACATCTTCTCTTAAGGCTCCCTCCCTGTCATCCAAAACCCCTTCAAGATACATCTTGTTTGAATGGCAGGGCGTATGCAGCAGGAGGTCAGACTGTAGCCTCGTTGCACACAATAGCGGTGCTTCAGGATTTTCAGGCTAATCTGCTGAAAGACGTGGTTTAATGTCAGGGACTATCCCCTGATGAGGTTGCACCACAGATCTTGCTCTTTATGCCACTAAGCAGGCCACCACTGCCATTGGAAGATCCATGCTGGTTATGGAGAGGCATCTGTGGATGAACCTGGTGGACATTGGTTCGAAAGAGAAGGGCTTTCGTCTTGATGTGCCAGTTTCCCCTTCTGAGGTTTTCGTCATGTCCGTCAAATCAGCTTCTCTTTTCTAGAAGCTGCCCTGGACAGGGTGTGCTATTCATCTCTCACCCTGAGGGGTCTCCTTAGATTTGTGTCTGTCCTATAACCATTATCAGAATAAGCTTTATTGCTAAGTATGCTTGTGCATACAAGGAATGTGTTTTAGTGACATAAGCTTCCAGTACACAGAGACAACAACAACACACAGACAAGAAAAAAAAGACAAATATTGCAAAATAAATCGAAAAATAAATAAATTGTATGAACAGTTGTGCTATAGATGCTAATGGTATAGAGTAGAGTGAGATGCAGGGATGTACTAGGATGGAGGTGGTAACAAATAAATAAATATATTGCACATTTTTATTGCATAAGTGGGGAACATTTAACTGTTCATGAGATAGATCGCCTGGGGGGAAAACTGTTCCTGTGCCTGGCTGTCCTGGTATTTGTGGCTCTGAAGCGCCAGCCAGATGGCAAAAGTTTAAAAATGGGATAACTTGGATGTGAGCGATCCAGAGTGATTTTCTAAGCCATTATCCTCACTCAGGATGTATACAGTTCTTGAAGGCTTGAAGGAAGTACAACCTTGTTTGGGCCTTTTTAACAATGGAGTCAATGTGATTGTCCCACTTCAGGTCCTGAGAGATGGTGGTACCCTGAAATCTGAATGACTCCACTGCAGCCACAGTTCTGTCTATGATGGTGAGTGGGGGGAGTTGTTTATTTTATTTTTTATTTTTTTTCCGTGAAGTCCAATATCATCTTCACTGTTTTGAGCATGTTTAGCTCCAAGTTGTTAAGACTGCACCAGACAGCCAGCTGCTCAACCTCTGGTCTGTAAGCAGACTCGTCACCATCCTGGATGAGACCACTGACAGTAGTGTCATCTGCAAACTTCAGGAGCTTGACAGATGGGTCTTTAGAGGTGTGGCCGTGGGTGTAAAGGGGGCAGAGCAGTTAGAAGAGAACACATTTACATTTACATTTATTCATTTAACTGACGCTTTTAACCAAAACAACTTACAATTGCTGTATATATGTTAGAGGTTGCATGCCTCTGGAGCAACTAGGGGTTAAGTGTCTTGCCCAGGGAGACATTGGTGTCTCACAGTGGATTTAAACTTGGGTCTCTCCCACCAAATGCATGAGTCTTATCCACTGCACCAGCACCACCCCTAACACATCCCTGAGGGGCACCAGTGATGGTGGAACGGCTGTTTGACATTAATTTCCCTAGTCTCACTAGCTGTTGCCTATCTGTCAGAAAGCTGGTGATCCACTGACAGATAGTTAGGAACAGAGATCTGGGTCAGTTTGGTCTGGAGGGCTGTTGGGATTATGGTGTTTAAAGCTGACCTAATGTCCACAAAAAGGATCCTTGGTAAGCAAACTGTAGGGGGTCCAGTTAGGGTCAAGTGATGTCCTTCAGATAAGCCAGAAACAGTTTTTCAAACAACTTCATGACGACAGATGTTAGAGACACAGTTCTGTAGTAGTTAAGTCCTGTTATCTTGGGTTTCTTTGGAACAGGGATGATGGTGGAGCGTTCGAAGCAGGAAGGCACTTCGCACAACTCCAGAGATCTGTTGAAGATCTGTGAAAAGATGGGGCCAGCTGGTCAGCACAGGTTTTCAGACAGGCTGGTGTTACACCATCTGGGCCTGGTGCCTTTCTTCTTTTGTTCTTCCAGAAGACCTGGCACATACCATCCTCACTGATTTGAAGTGCAGGAGTTGGGGAGAGGGGGATTGCAGGAGGTGTTAAGGGTTGTGTAAAGAGATGGTCAGAACGTTTGTGGGAGGTTTCAAATCTGCAATAAAACTAATTCATGTAATTAGCAAGTTGTTGATTCACCTCACTGCAGGGGGATGGTGTCTTGTAGTTAGTGATGGCTCTAAGACCTTTTCACACTGAAGTTGGACCATTAGAAGTGAACTGTTCTTACAACTTCTTATCATAGGTCCTTTTAGCCACTCTAATATCAGCGTGTTCTTGGCCTGATTGACTCTGTCCCCATTTCTGTAGGTATCCTCTTTGGCCTGACGAAGATGCCTGTAGCCATATGCCTGTAGACGTGGTGGCCATGCTGGCTAAGACCACAAAAGCTCTGCCATGGCCTCTTGGGTCACCAGCCCTGCCATGGTCTCCCAGGTCTCCAGCTCTGCCATGGCCTCCCTGGTCTCCAGCTCCGCCATGACCTCCCGGGTCACCTGCTCTGCCATGGCCCCCCAAGTCTTCTGATCCACCATGGCACCCTTTACAGGTACCGCTTGTTCCTTTATTTGTATCTCCTTGTGGGTTGAAATAAAATCTTCACATTCTGCATTCTCCCGGATCTTTTCATTCCTTCTCCAAGTGAAATGTGACAGTATTTTTAGCTATTGCTACAAATATACCCCAACAACTTAAGACATTTTTTTTTTGGTCCAGGGTTATAAATGGTTACAAATAAAAAAAGAGCACAATACACTACTTTTAAAAGCATTATTAGTTTTGTGCATAATTCAATGAATTGCAGACAATCTTGCGATTAATCACAATTAAAAAATAAAAATGAATCGTTGCACAGCACAAATTTGCACAGCACAAATGGGATTGTAGCGACGTGGTTTGGTAATCCTTGTAATGCCAGAATAAAGGCTAGTAATGACTGAATAAAACCAAAAGAATAATGGTAAAAGAATAATGAGGGTAATGTCTCATACCTGGTGGAGGTGTGAAAGGCTCATCGAGTGACAACAATAGAATCATGAATGGGACAGTTTGCTGGTCCAGACATGAGATAATACCACACAGAAGAGCTTACAGGGGTCATAAATGAATTTTTATGACCGGTAAAGGGGTTAAATAACAGTGCTTTAAAATCCATGCTATGGAAAATGCACATCTTGGGCTTCTGTGCACTTTCAAAAAATTCACATTGTGGTACGTGTGAACACTAAGCATTCTGCTCACTTTCTAAAAGCCTGTATGGTAAGGGATACACTCAACTTATGTATCCCTGTTGATACATTCTGAGCAGGGTGTTGCTACCAAAGATCAGTTTTTTGAGTGAGTTCACTCAGATTGGTAGCCCCCTGGGTCACAGGGCAGGGTCTGGTTGGTTTTTAGACACCTGGCCAAATCACCTTGAAGGAATCTCTTTCTTCTGCTTCCAAGCCTTTGATCTCTTCCCTAGGCTCAGGCTTCCCAGCACAGCCCTTAACAGGTAAGTTGTTTAGGTTAAGCAGCTAAGGCTCTTGGTTGAGGATGATAATGTCAATGACAGCTGTCAAGGCATCCTAGGGGCAGCTCCCATGGCTATGGTAGAGTTGGTACTTAGTGCTTTCTGTGGTTTCTGGCAGGCACTCCCCTCAGCATGGCAGCATGGGTATACCATTCCCCAACGCGGCCTCTAGAGGACACATTTCAAAATTCCCTCGGAAGAGAATGTCTTAGGTAACATATGTAACCATGGTTCCCTGAGAAGGGAACAAAACACTGCGTCCTCTAGTTTCCTTGCCATGCTTTGAGATGCAAGCTTCAAAGAAGCTCCTATAGTGTTCCTATAGCTCAATTGGTAGAGCATTGCGCTATCAAAGTGCAATGATGGGGGTTCGATTCACCGGGAACGCATGATAGGTAAAAATTGATAGCCTGAATGCACTGTAATTCGCTTTGGATAAAAGTGCTGCTAAATGCATAAATTTTAAGAAGTAGATGTCGTGTTTTCCCAGTGTCCTTTTATACTGTGGTCACAATGGGTAATGATGTCATAGTCTTCCCTTGGCCAAAGTTATTGTCATGTTTAGATGTATACTTCAGACACTGCTTGTCATGCTGAAGGCATTCCCCAAAGCAACCTCTAGAGGAGACAGTGTCTTGTTCCCTTCTCAGGGAAACATGGTTACTTACGTAACCTGAAAAGTTTTTCTGTGTGTCTGAGTTAGTACCTTGCTATGACACAGTTAATACTATATGAAGTACATAGTATATGCATTGCTGATCATCACCGTGTTGATTAAATTATAAACTGTCTTATATATATATATATATATATATATATATATATATATATATATATATATATATATATAAAACACACACACACACACACATATACAAATTTCAGATTATGTAGATTCCTATTGAAATTACTCGATTTGCCCATGAGAATTCACAAAACAGTAAACATGACCAGACCTCATGTGTGTGTATTTTAATCATTTTTTTCACATATTGAGGAAATTCGAGCATGACTGTCTTTAATGTTCCTTGAATTATATGCAATTGAAACCAACATCAACATCTGTTGATACTTTTTAGAAAAGTTCATAAAAACAAGTTCTTGCAATGTCTCCATCCATTTGAAATTGTTTAAAATGCTGGGTTATTTAATCTACCCAACCGCTGGGTTATGAAATGCTTTACCCATTATGGGTTATTTATATATTGAAAACGAGACTCTGGTTATAAATTAATCCCTTCACATTGCCTATATTAACTATTTCATACATCTTTATGTCCTACAATCCAAACTATCCATTTAAATCATTTAATCTAGTTTTTACCTGTGTGTGTGTTTTTTCTTCTTCTGTTTTACAGTCCTACATCAGATATCAAAAAGGCACAGGCATTGGGTTTGGTTCAGTCATTTTTCTGTTTGAAAGACTCCAAGCAGTGGCAGTGTGAGTTTTCTTTTTTTTTTTTTCTTTTTTTTTATGAAACTTGAGCATGTCTGTCTTTAATATTTCTTGAATTATATTCAATTGAAACCAACATCAACATTTGTTGATACTTTCAGAAAAGTTCATAAAAAACAATTGCAGTTCTTGCAATGTCTCCATCCATTTGAAGTTTTGTGTCAGCTGATGAAGTCTCATCACATCTGTAAGTTCATTTAAACATTTATTGGTGCCAATTCCCACTGATGCAGAGATCAGCCCAAACTGATAAAGCAGTCAGCACACATTTCTGTCTGCATTGACCTACTTTTATGTTTCAAAATTGATTTTGAATTCCTTTTACGTGGTTTTTAGAGTCTTGACATGTTCTGGATGGCCAAGCATGGAATAAATGTTACAGAACACCAACCATAGCAGCTTTTTGACAGGGCCATGATTGTAAAAACAAGAAAATAAAGGACTGAATTATGTTGTAAGCAGTTATTGACATAACAGCGCAAATTATTTTTTTTGCTCTATGGTAATGCGGCAGTGTTTTATCATCCCCCAACGCAACAACCTTTGCAGCGTCAATTACATCACTGTGAAACGCCTCCAAAGGTCAGTACTGCCAGTGGTGTGGAGTTAATTGGTTCAATGTGCTGCAGACCCTTCCTTGTTTCCTTTCTGCAAGTTGGATCTGCTGTCCTTTTTCTGATGAGTCACCCACACTGCAGTGTGTTGGAACAGACCACAGGGTGAGGCACATATTATATAGGCTACATAATAGCAACTGCTGCAAAGAAAAAAGCATAAAAATAAATAAAAGCTGGAACTGTGTGAAATGTGTTTGTAGGGGAGAATATGACAAATAAGATGTCTCTAATACTTCAGTGATTCGATATTTACAGAAAAAAAAATCACTACAAAAATACAGTTTCTTTCATAATTACAGACATCCAAACCCCTATAGATTTATTTCGGCTCCACAAATGATGTTGAGAAAAATGTATGCATACAAAGCATACAATGAAAGCATGCAGTGACCAGGGGCATGTTCCAAAAAAGAAAAAAAGCACCATAAAAGTGGCTCAAATCACTATATTTCACATTTCCTGAAGTCATATTATAGTTTTTTTTGTGAGAAACAAAATAGAAAAAGTAATTATTTTCCGAAAAGCTTCATCTCCAATGTAAGGTTAAATTCTTAAAGGGAGAGTACACCCCATAATAAACATTTGCTGTTAATTTACTTACCCTCAGGTCATCCAAAATGGCGACTTTTTTTCTTCTGTCAAACAGTAAATACTATTATTAGCTGAAATTGTGATCTTTGGTGATTTATGACTTGCAAGTCAATGGCTGTCCGATTTAGAAAAAATATTAGAATAAATACCTGTGGCTCCTGATCAAATATAAGTCTTATGAAGTGAAGTGATCTGTCTGTGCAAGAAAGTGAACATTATTTGGTTGTTATAAACAATATAATGTTAAATAATATATGTATATATAATATATAATGTAATAATAATGTTAAAAATAATGTTGAGTTCTCTTTCATCATCTCGTGTTCGAGATCCACCTATGGGAAGGGCATCCATACCTGACCTCTGCAGAAGCATCCAATTAACGATGGGAAGCTCCTGGGACTGCCTTCCAGCTTCAGAAAGCAGCTTCTTCCTGTCCTTCCTGTTTGCGCCATGCTTCAAACATGGTCTCACAGGTCTCGAGGTGTAGGACATGATGGCCCTTGGCATGGGTGAACCCACCCCCTGCCATCAAGCCTTCCATCACCAGACACTGCTCGCCCCTCCCAAGCATCTTCTTCTTCACAAAATGGACCGGTTCTCTGCGTCCATCCATCAGGTTTCCTACAAAGCCACTGCATTAACAGTTAGAGTCTTGAACATCTCCTCTCTGCTCTCAGCTTACCAGGCCAAGCTTCTTGAGGACAGGGGTCAGCAGCTGGAGAAAGGGTCTGCCCTGCCCTCACTCTGAAAGGAGATTGTTACAGTCAGTGATCTCATTCTCCCCAATACCTGCCAGGCCTACCAAGTAAAGGACACCATATGCTCGTATGCTGTGACATTACCACTGCAGTAGCATATATCAATCACCAGGGCAGTATGCGCTCTTTGCTCATCGTTCTTTGCCAGTCATCAGGAGAACTGTTCCTGAATGGGACCTCTCCATGGTGCTGGAGGCTCTGTTTCTATATAATTTTAAGCTACTGGGAAATATTTTCCTGAAGCTGCTAGTCTCGCGTAGCCAGATATTCTGGAATTCATGGCAGCTTTCTTTGGCCAAGGCCAGCCCATTAGGCCGTTTGACCGACATGTCAATGTTGAAGAACATGCACGTCTACCAGAAATCCTGTATAGTTCAACCAATCTGATGACGATTTCAAAACTCCTGAAGTGTTTCCACTTTTGTCTCGGTTCATTCCTAAGATCTCTCTTAGTGGAGATAAGTTTTTTAGTTTTTTATGCCTAAGTGCTTCCCTTCGCTCACATAGGAGGTGTTGGAGCTATCTGCTTTTCACCCTAAACCATTTTCTTCCATGGAGGGTCAGAGGCTGAATGCTCTGTGTTCTGTGCGTGCATTGCAGATGTATATAACCAGGACCAGTGCTTTTCGGGAAGAGCAACCAGCCCCATATCTAAGCAATGTCTCTCACATTGGCTTGTGGAAACTATAGCTTTGTCATACTAATTGATGGGAGTGCAGGCCCCAGGAAACATCAGAGCTCATTCCGCGAGGGGCTTAGCCAACACTTGGGCCTTGTTCAGGGGGGTATCATGGCAGGACATCTCCTCTGCTGCCAGCTGGGCTTTTCCCCATATGTTGTTTTGTTGTTGTTGTTGGTGTTTTTTTTTTTTTTTTTTTTTTTTTACGTTACTACCGAATGGATGTCACCAAATACTTGGTAGCACATTCTGTTGTAGGGATGGGGTCTTTATAGACCCTACTTGTTATCTTCCACTATCCCTTTCTGTTTACATATTGTAATGAAGGAACAAGGGTGAATGGGCCAGCAGGCCATGCACATTCATGTCACATGTCACCATGCATGCATTTGCATTCCTGCCTGGGCGTTTATTTGTGTTGCTGGGTTTATTTACTTGTGTGTGCCTTATATTTGTTTCATGTCCTGCGTGCATACAGGAGTTTTGTTTGTGCATTAGGGTTGCCAAGTGCATGATTATGGGACGTGTCAGGCAGACCATCCTCTCTGGCCTACAGAATCTCACTGTGTGTGTTTCGGGCAATCTGGGAGCTGTCCATGTCTCTCCCATAAGTGGATCTTGTACACAAGATTATATAAGAGAACAATAGGTTACTGTTGTAATCCCAGTTCTATGAAACATCAAGTGGAGAGATCCACCAGCTTGCCCGGCTTGCCACACGAGAAGGGAATATTCTTACTGGAGAACAGCAGTGGATGCAGGCTTTATATGCTCACTGGTTAGGGGATGGGGCCTTGGGACATTGGCTGTGCGCTTCTGTCTGTCTAGACAGTCTTGGTACAATTGGATGCTTCTGCAGAGGTCAGGTACGGATGCCCTTCCCAAGGGTGGATCTCTCCACTTGATGTTTTAGAGAACTGGGGTTACGACAGTAACCTATTGTTTCTTGCACAGACCAATCATTTCGCTTCATAAGATCTCAGTGTTTAACCAGAAGCCACAGGTATTAATTTAGTGTTTCTTTTCTTTCTATATTTTTTTTTATTTATTATTATTTTTTTGTGGTCAAAAACCAGTAGACACTTAATTTTCATATATATTATTTTTTTTTTGCTAGCATTTTATGAATCATCAAGGACAACAGAATCAGCAAAAAAATTACTCATTTACTGTTCTACTGTTCAAGAAAAAAAGTAAACAATTAACTTTATATATGATAAAATCAAAGTCAGGTGGTTTAAAATAAAATCAAGCAAACAAACAAAAAAACATTAGAACATTAGAGGTACATAATGACATAATATACATTTTTTAGTAAACTTTATTTAAAACTCATTCTAGATTTCTTAAATTCAAATACCTAATGCCCCCCACCCCCAAAAAAAATAAGCCCTTGATACTCTACAGTAAAAATAAATAAACAAACAAACAAATAAATTAAGTCTGAGACAAAAAATAATGCTTGAACAAAACATGAATCCATTTAGTCTCCCAAGAAAGAAGTGAGAAATCTCTGAGAAATTAATGGGCACGATGCCTCTAAACATGGGCATACTGTACATGCTGTAAAAACCCTGGTGATGAATTCATTTTACGGCACCATGCACTCATGCTGAGGAGAAAGCAGAGTGTTGGCCTACATGTTGTTTACAAACTGAGTCTCTCATTTCTAATTATCAAATAGGAAACTTCATCTTCTGCATCTGTGGGAGGACAGCAGTCCCTTCATGCATCAGAGCACCTTCTCCCTCCCAGCCTAACCCAATATTGACTCAAATGTGAATTTCAGAGCCGCTGTAAACAGTGAAACGCTTGACAAGACCGCTTTCAATTTTACAGATATGGAATTTGAAATCCACAGCAAAACAATCTACAATGTGGAGAAAAAAATAAGAAGAACAATGATTTCCTTATAGCTGAGGACTATCAATTGGTTATGAATAGAAAGCACATATATATATATATATATATATATATATATATATACACACACACACACATATATATATATATATATATATATATATATATATATATATATATACACAATTTTGTAAGTGTTATTCATGGGTCTATTAAAGGATTATATTCTCTTATTTATATATAGTGTCCTCAGAATGCTGGTAGTTATACCACAATATGATTGGTTTTATAACTTAAGCATTTCAGTCAGTAATGTATTTGTGGCTAAACATGTCTGTGTGATTTTGTGCATTTTCATGTCTCAAACTAGAGGCAGAAGAATGTTTTTTTTTAATCAATGCAAATTACCTCCAGAATTAAGCATTAAAATGACCGATAAGACCCAATGCACATATTTGACTGTAAATCCTTCAAATCTAAACATTACAAATGTCATTTCCTCAGCAAATGACAAGTATTTTGTGAACTTAAAATGTTATTGTCTTTGTTCCAGCCAAATTCTCTTGATTGACACCTCATCCTAAAATTATGTAGTTTTCATACACACATAGCAGAATATTCAGGTTGTTCATTTTCTTAAACATAATTGTTTAGCATTTTAATAAAATTAATTAAAAGAATGATTGAATGAATGAATGAAACCTGAGATAGCGTGCTGCAAAATTCTTCTGAAGCTCTATGATATTAATGACAATCAGACATAGTGTGTAGTAACTGGCTATGAAATAGATAAGAACCAATGTCGGTAACAATTTAGAATACTGTTTCTTACTTACTGCATAACTAATAAGGAATTATTGAAGAACTAACAGGTGATTATTCATTAAGACTTATCTCACTACTGTTAACTACTAAGGAAGATGTGTTAACTAATCAGTATGTAATATAATTTTATGATTGTGTTAAGTAACAGTTAGCTAATAAATAACTAATGAATTCTGTCATACCTACTGAAGAAATAATATTAATTATCTACTAGTTAGGGTTGAAGAAAAATAACTATGATGTAACTACTAATGAACGGTTATACGCAAATAATCACTATAATAATCAGGCTGTGGCCCACAAATCAAGTACTTGAGTAAAAGTACAGATACCCCAATAAAATATTTCTCCAGTGATATTATACGTAGGCCTATTCATTTTCAAAATTACTTGAGTAAAAGGACAAGTACAAAGTACTACTACTGTTACGCCGCCAACAGAACAGGAAAATGCGGATCCAAAAGCAACGCTTTATTAGACCACATGGTAATACAAGCTAAGATCAGTCACTGGAAAACAGGAACAGAGGATACAAGACGAAGAGTGATGCATAGGAAGGCGTGTATCTGCAATCTGCAAACAATATCCAATTGGGATATCCATAGGTGATCATCCATAGGTGATGATCAATCAAGGGGCAAATAATCTCTAATAGGGTCAAAACTAAGGAGGTAAAACTAAGACAGGCAGAAGGTCGAGGCACGGGATGAAACTAGAATGATTAAACTAAAGCTTAGACAAGAGATAACTAGAATAGTAGAACTAAGACTAGGAACTAAGAACTAAGTCAGGATCTAGAATGATAGAACTAAAGCTAGGAAACAAAATGAAACTCAGAAAGGTAAATGGCTCTGCAAAGTAGCTAACGCTCTCAAGCGCTAAACGCTAACAACACTCAGTCCAGATGAGCAAGAGAGAGAGCCTTTTGTAGAGCATGTGTATTGGCCTCAGATGTGCATGTAATCAGTGAGATGCATTGTGGGAGTCAATGCAAAGCAAAGGCAAACTCTGGTGGCGATCGAACAGAAGACTACAAACCAGGGTCATTACAACTACAGTAGCAACTTTGTTACACTTTAGAATAGGCCTGCTGTTTCAGGTTCAAAATAAGTCCTGCAGAATTATTTGATAATTATTTGTTACTAATGGGTTCCCTATGTTTTCACTTTAGAATACTGTTTCAGGTTCTAAGTAATTATTGAGGAATTATCTAATAATTCTATATTAATTACTAATGGGTTCCCAATATTTTCACTTTAGAATAGGCCTAATGTTTCAGGTTCGAAATAAGTCCTGCAAAATTATTTGATAATCATTTATTAATTACTAATGGGCTCCCTATGTTTTCACTTTAGAATACTGTTTCAGGCTCTAAGTAATTATTGAGGAATTATTTGATAATTCTTTATTAATTACTAATTGGTTACCTGTATTTTCACTTTTCCTCAGGCTTTGCCTTACATACAGAAATGTAATTAATGATAATGTGGTATATGCTGAGGAGGCACACATACAGTACTGTATATAAAATATGAAAACTAAGGTAAATATCGCAAGGCACTGGAGTAGTGGTGGGCTTCCTATTGGAAGCTGATTTCTTACAAAACACACTCACAAAACAATGTACTACACAGGCAAAACCTCTGTAAAATGTATTGCATTTATTAATATTGCATTTTCAAACTACTACTACTGCTAATAACTTTTATGTGAAAGGGTCACAATTCAATGAAATTGTGTATAACTGTTCATTAGTAGTTACTTCATAGTTATTTTTCTTGAAACCTAACTAGTAGATAATTTATAGTAGTTCTTCAGTCGGTATGGCAGAATTCATTAGTTATTGATTAGCTAACTGTTACTTAACACAATCATAAAATTGTATTACATACTGATTAATTAACACATCTTCCTTAGTAGTGAGCTAAGTGTTAACGAAAAATTACCTGTTAGTTCTTCAATAATTCCTTATTACTTATGCAGTAAGTAAGAAACCGTATTTTAAAGTGTTACCCCAATGTCCTTTGCTGCCACTGACATCAAATCTGGCAGATCAGCTGTTCAGGCATCAAGTTTATCCACATGCATTTATGAAATCTGAGGTATGGTGCAGGAAAAAACTTTCCCTGTAGTCCTATTTGAATGTAAACATGTTCATGCTGTGCGACATGCCTGGTTCTGCAGCTTGCTCTGTTGAGTGATTGTTAATGTTGACTCTGAGTTTTACAATCAACAACTATAACTTATTGACAATAACTTATTGTAAAAATACGGCCTTGCTGATGAGAACTGTCAAGAGATATCTTATCGAACTATAAGATATGTGTTTTATTGAGAAGAGAATTAGAAACCACATAATGGAACAGGGGTAAAGAATACACTGTGAAACAAATTTTTGTTTTGTTTCACTTTTATTTATTTATTTATTTTGCAGTTTGACATGCTAATACAAATCACATTACCTTTGTGTATCTTTAGCATTGTTTATGAAATAAGCATAAAAAATTGCACAGTACATGCATACTACTGATCTAACAACAACAACAACTGTTTAACATACCAGAAAGTTACCAAAACTAACTTACCAAAAGTGACTCCAAATTATGTTGCAACAGGGTTGTCTTAGTCCCAATGTTCTGGAAAGCACTAGAATGTTACAGAATAGTCTGAAATGTTACAGAAACCTCTAGAATGGTCACATCTTTGCGAAAGCAACAACAACAACAACTAAAAGCAAAATTAGTACAATAGACGTATCTGTACTAAACCAATATTTCATAATTAATCATAGAAGTTCTACAATTTACCTACAAATTTACCAAGAACAGACTAATTAAGATCAAGATATCAATATTTGGCAAGCTACTGTGATCATTACTACAACTTTTAGGGAAAAAAGCATATTTCTTTTTTGAATATGGATTTACTTTGAAACAAATTTCACTCAAAAATTGCTAGTAAATTTCAAGTAACATTTAGTAAAAATTACATTTTAAATTTTTAATTAGAAAGACTGCAACTGTAATTTTTGCAACTATTTTGCCAAGACCTATACATCCAACAACAGGACTGTGCACTGATTGAAATAAAATAAAGCACACTCAACTAATAAGGTTTCACCTTAATTTCAATGTTTACCATGTATTTTTTTTTTTTCAAAGCTGTGAATAAAAAAAAAACAAACAAAAAAAAACTACATAAATAATAGTAAAAGCTATCAATGAAAATGAAACATAACATAAAAAATAAACACCAAGATTGTTCAACACAGTACATACCAGTTATAATCAGAATCATTTTTTTTTCTTTTCAGTAGCAGATCCTTAAAATTCTACACATGGATTACCTACCCCATCCTGAATATTTGGTTGGTAACTCTGGTATATTGCAGTCACTGCGATCGCCCTTGTTCTTATAGAGCGTGAGGATCTTAGCGTCTCGCATGTCTTGATGCCCCCTTCCCAGCATTTAAGCAGGAGGTTATGGAGGTGGCCGAGAAGAGAGCTCACTTATCCTGCCTTGATGATCTCTGGTGGAATTCCATCACTGCCTGGTGCTTTCCCACAGGCTAGTGAATCAATGGCCTTCCCAAGTTCCTCGATGGTGGGTGGCGAGTCAAGCTCCTCCATGATGGGCAGAGGCATGGTATTTCGAATGGCTGTGTCAGTAACGATGTTCTCTCTTGAGTACAGTTCCTGGTAGTGCTCAGCCCATCTCTCCAACTGCTTTCTGCGATCTGTGATGATCTAGCCCGAAGTAGTCTTGATGGCGTTGGGACCAAACGCTTTCTTCATGCCCTCATACATGGCTCGGATATTACCACAGTCCGCCGAAGTCTGAATATCGCTACACAATTTCAGCCAGTAGTCTTTCGCACACTTTGCGATGGGTTCGTCTAGGTTGGAGGCGCACCGTGCTGCTGACCAGGGAATGGTCCGTGTCGCAGTCAGCACTGTGATACGCGTGGGTGACGAGCACGTGCTTGAGCATGGGTCTCCGAGTAACAATAAGGTCAAGCTGGTGCCAGTGTTTGGATCTGGGGTGTCTCCAAGACACTCTGTGGTGGAGCTTGGTTGGGAAGAAGGTGTTGGTAATGCACAAGTTGTGGTAAGAGCATAGCTCAAGTAGTCGCTGTCCGTTCTCATTAAGCTTGCCAACGCCAAAATGTCCAATGCAGTGTGGCCAGGAGATATAATCAGCGCCCACCCGGGCATTGAATTCTCCGAGCATGAGCAGGTTGTCTTTCGGTGGAATCTCTGCAATTTTGGCCTCAAGTTTGTAATAGAAAGCATCTTTATCCTCAGCTGTGGAGCATATTGTGAGGGCGTAGACGCTAAAGATGTGCAAGGGTCCCGAGGAGGTTGTGAGATGGAGGGAGAGGATATGCTCAGTCCCCTGAGAAGGAGGTTCTACTGATGATAAGAAAAAATTTCGCACTGCAAAGCCGACCCCATAAAGTCGGCACTTGTCTTGATCCAGTCATTGCCAGAAGAAAGTGTAATCTCTCTCCTTCAGACTTCCACTGGATGGAAGACGTGTCTCTTGAAGGGCAGCAACGTCAATGTTGAGCCTTAACAGCTCGTCATTGATGATAGTGGTTTTTCTAGCATCGTCAACTTGCTGAAGATCGTCACAGAGGCCAGGGCACAATGTTCTGACATTTTCAGGTTGCCAGCCGCAGGGCTGGTGACTTTGTGGTCTTTTGATTATTTCTTTTATTTCCTGGTGCTGGGTTTTACAACCTGCCTGTCGATTTTGTCTAAGCTCCATGCACCCGATGAAGCAAGCAGGTTGTGGCGGGGTAGTACCTAACTGCCTGGGGGCTGCCCGGGTTAAGGCGGGCGGTAACGACCCAATGGAGCATGATGGTTCCTCCCACCTTCGGGAGCAACCCCTAGCACCCAGCTCCACGCCAAATGAGCCACGACTTAACACTGGTAGACTGCTGCTCCCCGTGTTGTTTGTTGTTTCTGCACTGAGACAGTGCAGCTGGAGTGACCTCTCCAGGTGCAGGCCTGGGCTAATAATATGGAGATCCTGGGTTGCCCAGACGTCAGGACCCCCCTCTCGGCTTTGCTCAGCTGCAGGAATTGCCAGATGGTGACATATTCCTTTGCCATACGCCTGAGGGGCTCCACTCCTGATTTTCTGTTGGGGTTTACTCCCTTAGCCTTTGCTTTCCCTGGAGCTAACCACAAGGCAGTGGCTCACGAGGGTTTCTATACAGAGTTTTCCTTCTCTGTTGAGGTATGATGGTATATCCCTTGGGTCGCTCTTTGTCTGGAACCTCCCCCTCGACCTTACCGCCATGGGTGACCCTACCAGGAGCTTAAGATCCAGACGGCATCGCTCTCAGGTTCATCGGAACACGCAAGGCTCTCCACCACGACAAGGTGGCAACCAAAAGGAGAGCATTTATATTATCATGTATAATATATACTCAGAGGTGGAAAGAGTACAAAAATATTCTACTCAAGTAAAAGTACCATTACATTAATGAAATTTTACTTAAGTACAAGTAAAAGTACCAGTCTAAAAATCTACTCAAGTAAAAGTAAAAAGTAGCTCATTTAAAATTTACTCAGAGTAAAAATTACTTAGTTACATTTTAACAGTGGGGGGGAGTCAAAAATGGGACAGGCCAAGGTTGTCAAACTCAGTTCCTGGAGGGCCACAGTCCTGCACAGTTTAGATATAACCCTAATTAAACACACCTGATCCAGCTAATCTAATCATTTAGGTTTATTTGAAAACTACATGATATGTGTGCTGGAGCAGGGTTAGAACTAAACTCTGCAGGGCTACGGCCCTCCAGGAACTGAGTTTGACACCCCTGGGATAGGTCTATTAATCTCAAACTATTGTAGTTGTTTTTAATTAAAGGAATCAGTTATTTAGAATAATAATACATTTGGGCTGTTGCCAGGGAAATCAGTATCAACAAACTCATCTTTTAATGCAGAGGAAATTCAGAAGATTCATTGGAAGTGGCATTTAGATGTATCACACTGTGTAGTGCTGGACAAGAATGCATTTAACCTGCAGTTACAAATGCATGAATAATGTTTTGATATACAAGACATAAAATGTTGAATACTCATTTGAAATGATAAGAAATTAATTATTTAAACAAATCAAAAGATAGCCTACTTTAAATGTGAAATTAAAATGGCCAGTATGTGTCAGCAAGTCACTGTTAATAAGTGAGTCATTGCGATTGAACCGAATCATTTAAACGTTTGATTAATTCAGAAACGAAACACTGTCACGTTGCTCAGAGACGCAAAACTGTGCTTTGGTGGCTGTGTTTGGAATTATTTTCTGTTGTAGAAATAGAGCTAAAAAAGGCAATATGGTGTCTAAAACGCAAGTCTCTTAATTAACTTGTTTACTGAACTGTTATATATATGTATGTATATATTCATGATGATTTTTGGAGGAAAAGATGGCATTCTTTGTGTGATTTTGATTTAATATATGAAATTATATAAATATTTGAATTTTCTGCCCCTATATCTTCAATTTTGTGATCATTCTAAATGCATTTTAGGAGACTGAATCACACAGTGAAAGAACGCACTAAAAATGCGCGCGCACATCATTAAAACAAAAATAGCACACTCCTCACCACTGTCTTTTTGGCTAATTTGTGCAAAACCTCTTGCTAAAATGTCAAAGCTTCATTTTAACCACCAATGCAACGATGCAATTATTTAGCTTACCTCTTCTTGCGAAGGGTTGATGTCTTGTCGAGATTTTATAAGCTGCTAGTTTGGTCTTCCTAGGCAAGTACAGCTTACACTGCATAATAGAATATACATATGGCCAGGGGTTCACTTCATTTCCTTCGAGTTCAACTTCAGAATATGACGCGGTTTCGTTTTCAGCGGTGTCTGCACCACTAACGCCTGTTTTGTCCGTCTGCATCTTTCTTATGATTTTAGCGCCAGTTTGCCCTCCTGCCCATTATTTACTGCCGTAGTTTCCAGGGAGCGATTTATTTTTTTTATTTTTATTTTTTTTTACTCAGTAATTAATGTGTTTTAAAATGTAGCGAAGTACAATACTTCAATCAAAATATACTTAAGTAAAAGTAAAATTACAAATTTAAAAAATTACTTTAAA
Source organism: Carassius carassius (assembly GCF_963082965.1). Lineage (NCBI taxonomy): Eukaryota > Metazoa > Chordata > Actinopteri > Cypriniformes > Cyprinidae > Carassius > Carassius carassius. The sequence continues at coordinate 28,614,883 of NC_081783.1, forward strand.
AAGTATTAGTACACAAAAAAGCTACTCAATTACAGTAACGCGAGTAAATGTAATTCGTTACTTTCCACCTCTGTATATACTGTATATTTCTATCATCAGAACACTTCAATTTTCCTCAAATGTTGAGAGGCCAACAAATTCATAAACTGATCACATCCTCTTCTAACAAATGTCTTATCTTAGTTATTTAGTGGATGAATGCAAAGTTGTCCAATGTACCCAAAGGAATTGCATAAGAATAGCCACTTTTATTTCATTTGAACATGAGAAGTAAAAATGCCAGTTATCTTGGTGCAGAGGATCTCTCTGGAATATTCCGACTCCTCCACTCCCCTGCGTCACTCTTCTCCGGCTGCTCATTGTTACGGCACACGCGTTCATGAGCTCTGCTTGAATTGAATAGATAACAGCCTGATGTCAGCTTCGAGCTCGAGCATATTTCCATGTATTGAGAGGCACGTGTGCCACAAAAAAGAGATATTATCGATCAAGCTGTGTATATGAGAAGCAGCAGCGGGGGGTTGCCTCGAGTTTCGCCGCTGCTCTTTCTCACGGCTTCTCCGTTTGACTTACCTCTCCCTGATACCTCCATTACCATTTTTGAAGCTCTGACCTTTAGCTCCCATCAAAAAAGAGAGAGACAGCATAATCTCCAACGCAGCCATCCTCCCAAGAATGATTAGCAATGCACCATGGGACATAAGTGGTGATAGTGGACATTTAATGGCCGCATGCATAGCAATGAGAGAGCAGACAGGCAGAATATGAGCACATGTGTGAATGTAGGTCAGTGCAGGCCTTAAGGCTGCTGTTCCCATCTGGGTTTGCCACTTTAAGACTTGTGTGCTAGTGTGTACTATGTGCAGTGTCTGCAATAAGTAAAACAAAGCCAGACTTGGGTTCTATAAGGTAGTCTTTGAGTAAGCTGTTTTTTTTTTGTTTTTGTTTTTTTGTTTTGTTTGTTTGTTTGTTTGTTTGATCTAAATGATTTGCATTATTTTGTGTGTGATAATACAATAAAAACAAATACAATCCTCTCTCTGATTGCATCTGCTTTACCTGCATAGAAAAAGTTGATTATTCATAGTACATGTTAGTTTCAACACAATCTCATGGCAATTAGTTGCTATTATATGAATTGGTTGTTAACTTGCATGAATTTGTACAACCCGCTTACACTCTAGTGATGGTTATGTCTGTGGACCTTCATGCTTACATTCCCTCCCCCCCCCCAATAAATCAGGTTTGTTACTTTAATATCCTGATTTACCAGAAGTACAAACTACTTTAAAAACTTTTTAGCCAAATATTAGAATAACAGGATGTAACTGACCAGACTTCCTCACACATACACGTATGAGAACGCGTATCAGAACCTGCCACAGCTCCAACGTTTTATAGTTTCAAATTGTCATATTTTAACTTTTGGTGCATAACAGAATGATATTGTGTTAAAGAGGAGTATGCTATTAAGTGTGCTATTCATTTTCTTACCAGTTATTTTTATTATTATTTTATTTTATTTATTTGATAAAAAATCCCATATATCATATTCACCTAATGGAACTTCACATGAAACTGGAATACATTACATGTTGTATAAAATAAAAGCACTACATGTGGGATGTGTAAGTTTCCACAGTGGTGCCATAAATAAACACCTGATGGAGGTAAGGTATTGGAATAAAGCAATTAAAAATGCTGTAGTTGTGGTTAAACCAGACATTTGCTTGGAGTATGTAGGAGTTATACGGTACACTGGCAGGCTCAGTATCCGACAGAGTCCCAGATAAGGCAGATGATATCTACATTGATCTACAGATGAATGGAAAGGAAGTTACTATATGGCTAGACAGGAGCTTTCCTTGCTTTTGGTCCCTGAATACATACAAAGAAACACATCCATTCACCTCACATCATATGCTGGGAACTAAATCCCAGTCTTGGGTGAACTCCAGGTCCTGGTGAAGTACAAAGGACAGTGGACACTTCATTGATTTAAGTGAAATGGGACAGACCTGCTCAGCTAGGCCTGTGGTGGAAATCGGTAGCTTGAAAGAGAAGCCTGTGGGAAATTCATAACCCTCTCTGAAATAATATACACAAACATAAAGAGCTGTTTAGAGATGGCTATGGAAGGATCTGTGGCTCCAAAGTCCCACATGCTTGACTCAGTAGAGGAGGTGGGTCATTTTGGTAGAGAACAGAGGTATTTCTCAGGATGAATGAAATGTCAGCAGAGAGATCAGATCATTCCCAGGTCAGCTAAACTACTATGGAACAAGCATTTGTCAAGCATCTGTAGCCAGGTCTGCTACCTCCTCTTCATCAACTTAATTGCAAGCTGATGCTACACTGTAAAACCCAACAAGTTAATTTAACTCAAACCGTTTGAGTAAACAGATTGTCTTGATTTAAACCATGTAAGTTTTGAAACTTTGCATTTAAGTAATTAAGTGATTAACTAAGGGCTGATTGAGCATTAGTGATGAACAGCTGCTGTTAACAAACAGAATCACTGAAGAAAAGAGAAACACAAGAACTACTACAACTGACTTCAGACACAGCCTTAGATGAAATCAACTGAAATACATGAAATCTCTCAAGATCTGATTAAACAACCCCACAAACAGCATCACCAGCTCCACTTATTAATAACCAGACTGACTTTATTTCTGTCAGACGTCTACAGAAAATCTTATTGAGCATGAACTAAGGTTTAGATGTTGATTTATTGTTCATTATTCATTTGAAGTAACCATGTTAGAGATCAGTGTTTGCTTTAGTTGGGCTCTTGACCCTTGACTTCTGTCTTAGTTTTTTTCTCTGGCTGTTATAACTGTGTGTTTCTAAAACACATTTGTTGTAATTCAAAAGCCCAGAAGAAATGCCACCAGGTGTTAACCTGTACCTAGGTGTAGGTTGTTATACTTGGTGATGATAATCATCAATTATTGAACTGTACTGAGTCTAATCTCTGATGAAATATACATTGCAATGTATATCTTCTTTCAGTGAACTCAACTGAATTAAGTTCAGAGTACTCATAACTGTTAGTTTTTTCAACTTAAATGGTTTAAGGCAATCAGTTTCCTCAAACGGTTTGAGTTAACATAACTTGTCAGGTTTGAGTGAGGCTGTGTCTGAAGTCAGCTGTAGTTCCTTTCTCTCTTTTCTTCAGTAATTCTGTTTGTTAACAGCAGGTGTTCATCACTAAAGCTCAATTATCAGTCAATTAATCACTTAATTACTTAATTGCAATGTATTTCTTCTTTCAGTGAACTCAACTGAATTAAGTTCAGAGTACTCATAACTGTTAGTTTTTTCAACTTAAATGGTTTAAGGCAATCAGTTACCTCAAACGGTTTGAGTTAACATAACTTAAGGATATCTGTTTACTCAAACCGTTTGTGTTAAGTTTACTTGTCGGGTTTTACAGTCAAGGCAATCTGTTTACTCAAACGATTTGAGTTAAGTTAACTTGTCAGGTTTTACAGTGTAAATATATATGGTCTCTATAGTGTAATGTGCTTTGTATTCACTTCACTTTTGTATTCACTCTTTACATCATTGAACTAACAAGGGTTTTATTTGTCTTTTTTGAGACTGACTTGAAAGATTTTTTTTTTTAATATAATTTTTTTTATTTTTTATAAGCAAATACATTTATTAAATAAAATTGACAATTTAAATAAGTACAGAATAATATTTTGAAGATGATTCACTTCCTTCAACTCTGTATTTAGATGCACTTTGGCACCAAGCCAAGCTTTGAGTCAGTCTCGGTCTCTATCAGCTTTGACCATCCGGGCACTTAAATTTTTCCTCCATTCTTCTTTCCAGAGCTATTTAAGATCGGTCAGTTTGCATGAAATTGTGAGTGGTCAGCTTTATTTAAAGTCTACCCATAAATTTGCAGTTGGATTGAGATCTGGACACTGATTTTGCCACACCAAATCATCAACACTGCTGTAGTAAGCCATTATTGCAGAACATTGGCTTCGAATCTGAGGCCATTGTCTTGCTTGACAACACATGTTCTCCCAGCTCATGGTGTCATATGGACTCCATCTTTTTTTTTATTGTTGTTGTTTATTTTTTATTTATTTATTTTTTTTCTTGTTAGTCATTGTATTTTTGTACCCTCTACACTTTTCCAGGGCCTGCTGCAGAGAAGCAGCCCAATGGCCTAATGTTGTCATCACCATGCTTCACAGTAAAGATGTTGTGTTTCTAATAATACATTTATGTCAAACAAGCTCATGTTTCCAGCCATAGAACAGCCTTCCAGCTGGCCAGAGAAGAGAGGTTTAACACAACTTTACTGAATACAATTTTCCTTTAATATATCATTACTAATACAATAAAAATAATAATAATTTCTTTTAATTTTTTTATTATTAAGAACAAGCTGTTCTTCATAAATACAACATAAAATGTCCTTTACACACCTATTTTCTCTAAAAGTTATTAAATCTCCCATCAAAACATAGTAAGAAAATTCCATTTTCAATCTATTTGCATATATAACATATATATATATATATATAACATTTTCCCTGGGTCCGAACCACCAATACCAAGTAGTTTATTTTTCCTAGTCTTCCTAATGGACAGTTTTGCTGTGCCTAAAACATAGTTGAAGAGACCAAAAATTTTATTTTTTTGACATTCTATACTTTACACCTCCTACAAAAACACATTCTGAAAAAGTTTCACCAAAACCTCTAAACCATTCCGTCAAAACTTTAAAAAGCTCTTCCGGTCGTTTCAATCAAAAACAAATGTTCCACAGTCTCTCCTTCACCACAAAACTCACACTCCCCTCTAACTGCTGGATTGAGGTAAGACACATATCTGTTTGTAGCTATTGCCCCGTCAATAAGCCTCCACTGCAAATCCCCAGTCCGCTTCTCTATTGGAGACTTATACAGGGACCTCCACTGATATCTCAAGGGAAAGTTTGGCCCAAAACTCCTTATCCATTTCAAGGGCTGCCTTTTATTTTGATCTCTCACTCCATTTATATTAAAAGAGCCTATTCTCACATGCCACATGTTCATAAAAGAGGAAGAGACAGCAAAAAGCAGAAAAATACAGGACAGGAAAAAAACCCAGTGCATCAAAGTCATTTATCCCTTTTTTGTTGAAGATGAACACTTTTTTAATTTTGTAAGCAGTTTCCTTAATCTAAATCTTTTTTTTTTAATTCAGTTCATCCAACCCAGCAGTATGCTGTAAATTAACCACAGATTTCACAAATTTCTCAGTATCTGAAAAAAGTCACAAATTTCTACTGCTCTTCCAAATGTCTCATCCAAAAAAAAATATTTATCTCTTGTAGAGAATAAAAATTACCCTCAGAGAAACCTGACATTTGAGAGAATGTATCCTCATCCCTCATATCTGCCTTATTTTCATCCTCTAGTAAACCTTCTACAGTACATTCCATTTTCTGATTAAACATTCCAACTTCCATAATTCCAAAATTCCCATCCATATCATTTTGTACAACTATTGACTGACTTTCATCTTGTACTGCATTTTCCTGAACCACAAATCCTTCATTATAACTCTCACGTACTTCAGCTACAGCCTGTTCAGTTACCGTTTCCATTCGTTCTATTTGACTATTGTCTCCAGTCGGCTCATTTACATCAGATACTACATTATCAACGTTATCCTCCTCATTCATGTTTACTTGAACTCTATGAGGACAAGCAGTTCGCTTGTGGCCTATGTCACCACACTCAAAACACTTTAATCCAGCTGTAGAAGAATAAACTTTTACAACCCAGTGATATGATTTTTAATGGTCTCGCGATTCTTCCAAACCTAACGTGTTCCCTATCTGTCGGTCACTACGAGTTATGTCGAACAACATATGGGGTCTCACTTGGGAGGCCAATCATCTCTGAGTTTAAGAGAAAACACCAATGAAAATTGGCTAGTGGATTTAACATACCTGAGCCACTCCCCATGCCAACGGGTATAAAAGGCGACAGGTGCATCCACTCATTAGATTTTTGCTTCGGAGCCGAGTGGTTGTATGAAAGCTGTTATACTCCACAAAGCCCTTCATCTGCTGTGTGCCGGGAAGGTGTTCTGGATGGCGGTACGTCGCAAACATCGGTGTCCCTTTCAGCGATTCCCCTGGGCGCTTCAACTAAGAGAGCAGTTTTCTAAAAGAGCAAATCACGGACGATTTGGGTCTTTTAAAGACGCTGTTTCTTCCGCGTCCTTCTTGATGTGGTTGTTTCCTGTTCTCTGACAATGGCCACGAGGGTTGTCTTCTGTGTCTGGGCATTCAGCAAGCTGAAGGCGCGTTCGTGGATGGTTCATGCACGTACTGCGTTTGTGACCATGGCAACGCTGCGATCGCATCTCTCCTTTCTTAAAGGGAAAGAAGCAGACCCATCTGTCACTACCCGTTCCAGTTTCTCTGCCACGAGCAGAGGACCGCCGGCTAATGCTCTGGGAGATTTGAAGGTGACAGTGAGAGCTTCTCTGCCGGGCCACGCTGCACGGACATCTTACCCCTTCCGCAGTGTTTGTCCTGTGCGGCTGCTGGGTGATTTTGCTGGGCTGTCTTATGGCAGTCCCAACGGGTCATTTAGTTTGCCGCCGGGGATCAGATGTCGATTGCAGCATCGGGGATGGGTTATTTACCTCTGTGGATGAAGATTCGGTGGGGTTGCCCCCCTCGGGTGTTGTCGTCACTGCCGAATTGGACCCAGAGTTGACAGCCGTGCTTGCCCGGGCCCTGTGAGCATCAGGATGGAGGTGAATGCACTGCCCAGCCCTGAGTGCTCATGGCTGTTCGATTGGTTCTCCTGTAGAGCGAGGCCCACAACCGCGTTTTGCTCTGGTTCCTTTCTTCCTGGATGTGCATGGGGAAGTGATGTAGTCATGGATGGCCCCTTTTTACGACCGGAAGCAGCTCGTTTCATTCCTCTGTCCTCACTACCCTCGATGGTGGGGCAGCTAGGGGTGCGTCGACATTCCCCAGCAGGAGAGTGCGATTGCGGTGCACTTGCTTCCGCAAAACGCTAACACTGGGAGGAATAGTCCGTGCCTCTCACCGCTCTCGCTGCCAAGGCTTATAGTGCTGCGGGCCAAGCTGCCTCTGCCCTGCATGCCATGGCTATCCTGCAAACTCACCAAGCCAAGGCTTTAACAAATGCACGAGGGTAGAACCAACCCGAGGTTGATGCAGGAGCTGAGCATGGCGATGGACCTCACCCTTCTGGGCGACAGAAGTCACGACGCAGTCCCTCGGGAAGGTGATGTCCACTCAGGTGGTCCAGTAGTGCCGTTTCTGGTTCAGCCTGGTTGGTATGAGAGACGTTGACAAAGTGCACTTTCTCGATGCTCCCATCTCCCAGGCTGTCTTGTGTGGCGACTAGTGTTGTCAAAAGACCCGGTACTTCGGTACCAAGTCGGTACTAAAAAAAAATTAAATGTGACGGTACCAGGTTTCTTTAACCCTCTGGAGTCGATTAACGCGGATACGCGTTATGAGTCATTTTCTCCTGATAACCCTGAAAAGAATTTAAATTACACTTTCAGTTTTAATCATACCGATAAGAGCAATATATCAATCGAAGCTGTAAAGGGTCTACCTTTTTTTGGATAAAGACATAATAACAACAAAACTTTGTGCACTTATAAAATAAAGATAACAAGTCTCCTAAATATTTTCAAGTCTCCCTTCATTATATCTAATGTGACCACGCCCCGCGCTGAACACGCTATTGAGATTCAAACTGAAGCGCGCGGCTTGAATACGCCCACACAGAAGAAAAAGCAGCGAGACTGTTCTTCAAGTTCTTTTATTTTACTGTTTGCTTCACGATGAGAGGAATAAGACATAATTAACCCCAAATAGATGTGATGTGGTTGAGGATTTGAGAAATTGATTTCCTCAGAAAAAAAAGAATGAAGCACTTTAAGTCAAAGTCACCTTTATTTATATAGCGCTTTAAACAAAATACATTGCGTCAAAGCAACTGAACAACATTCATTAGGAAAACAGTGTCAATAATGAAAAAATGATAGTTAAAGGCAGTTCATCATTGAATTCAGTTATGCCATCTCTGTTCAATTAAATAGTGTCTGTGCATTTATTTGCAATCAAGTCAACGATATCGCTGTAGATGAAGTGTCCCCAACTAAGCAAGCCAGAGGTGACAGCGGCAAGGAACCGAAACTCCATCGGTGACAGAATGGAGAAAAAAACCTTGGGAGAAACCAAGCTCAGTTGGGGGGCCAGTTCTCCTCTGACCAGACGAAACCAGTAGTTCAATTCCAGGCTGCAGCAAAGTCAGATTGTGCAGAAGAATCATCTGTTTCCTGTGGTCTTGTCCTGGTGCTCCTTTGAGACAAGGTCTTTACAGGGGATCTGTATCTGGGGCTCTAGTTGTCCTGGTCTCCGCTGTCTTTAAGGGATGTAGAGGTCCTTTCTAGGTGCTGATCCAGCATCTGGTCTGGATACGTACTGGATCCGGGTGACTGCAGTGACCCTCTGATCTGGACACAGACTAGATCTGGTGGCCACGGTGACCTCGGAACAAGAGAGAAACAGACAAATATTAGCGTAGATGCCATTCTTCTAATGAAGGGGCATTAAAGACAACAAAGAATAACTTTATTCAGCAGAGGTCATAAACATGAGTAAGTCTCTTTTTATTTATGTATATACTTGTGCTAGTTTTCACATAACTTGTAAACATTTTACTAGTTAGACTTTTTCCAAAGACTTTTTCCAAACTATAATTCCTGACTAAATGTATAATCAAGTGAAACATAATGAAGTTTCAATAACAATATACAATATATACCATTCAAAAGCTTGATGTAAATAATATAAATGTAACAAATAATTGTAACTGTAACAAATGTAAAAAAAAATGGAGTTCTTTTTGAAAAAATATTACCAGCTCTTTTCAACATTAATAATAATAATAATGATAATAATAATAATAATAATAATAATAATTATTATTATTATTATTATAATAATAACAATACATTTTTTTTTTTTTTGTAGAAAATAAGATTGTTAAAAGGATTTCTGAAGGATTGTGTGACTGGAGTAATGATGCAAAAAATTAGTTTGAAAGTCAGCTTTGATTGTTCCTGATAAACTGTTTAACTGCTCCCCCAAGTGGATATTAAATTATGTTGTGGGATAATTAAATATATTCTAAATAAACTACAAACATAAAATTATATAGATTTATTTTGTCTTCACATTCTTTCTTGTAACTCCTTCCTCTCAGTGGCACAGATGACTGAATGGCTCATTATCAGAATCAGAATCAGAATCAGAAAGAGCTTTATTGCCAAGTATGCTTGCGCATACAGGGAATTTGTTATAGTGACATAAGCTTCCAGTACACAGAGACAACAACACACAGACAAAAAAAAAAAAATTGGCAAATAAATAAGTGTATAAACAATTGTGCTATAAATGATAATGGCATAGGATTGAGTAAGATGCAGGGATGTACTAGGATGGAGGGGTAACAAATAAATATATGGATATGCAGCTCATTATGCAGGCCTTTGTCTTCTCAGGTGTAAATCACAATGATATTCATGATAGTTGACGCCTACTCGCATATGACTTTTACCAACAAAAAGTGTCTTAGAAAATTTAAATCAATATATTGTTTTCTGTAAGTGAGTAAACAAGATGATTTTCACATCATTTAGAAAGAAAAATTCTAGGCTACAAGCTCCAGTTCTCAAAAATTCCGGGAACCATTGTTCTTTATGTGTTTTTTTGCCTTATTCAAGTGTTTTAACATTTTTAGTTTTTCACTAACCATGCATAACATTTTTTTTCTTAAAAACACAATCATGTACGTACAATAATTTCACCAGCCCAGTTTGTGCTGATTACAGTGAGATTAGACTTTACCCATTTAGATATTTATAAGAAACTGAAAAAAGCACAAATATCAGGGCATGACAAAACTTCTCCAGGCCCCAAAAATACCCTTAGACTCCAGAGGGTTAAGTACCGGTAGTACCGAGGTCCCGTTCAAACCCGGTTCAGCGCTATGATTTCCGCGAAGCAGAAAACGAGGACGGAATCTCAAAATCCAGTCATGAAAATGAAACTTACATTTTAATATGGACAGTCATGGAATTTGTCAAAGTTAGCATAAATTAATCAAATCAAATCTCCATATGGACCAGTATCTGTAAATGTTAAGCCGCAAAAGTTGTTTGAAATATGAATCCGTGTTCTGCGCGTCTCTGTGTGAATTAATGAATGGCAGAGACGTGCGGATTTGTTTACTACATAGACTGAAGCGCATGGCGCTTGCATTAATTTCAGGATCTGAGCTTCAGAGTTCTCTCTCCATCAAGCGATCTGAACTTTTCAGTTCATCTCAATGGACGCACAGCGCACCTGTATTTAATGCTCTGTAATCTCTTTGTGAAGGCGCACGAATCACCGTCGCTTTACTGATAGCGCTGTTTCTCACACATGCAAAGAGAGAGAGAGCGAGAGTCTTACCACGCTGAATCGACACGCTATATGTAAACTATTCTTTGTTGTCTTCTCCTGTCAAAATAATGGAGTTCATTTAGAATTATTCAAATTCATTTTCGAACAAGCAGAAGACATACCGGTTTCTCCGGTAGTGGGCGGAGCTAATGCGTAAATGGCAATTTCATTGGCTGGCGCTGATCTAGTACCGTCCCTGTTTTGATTTCAGCAAATCAGTTTGACCGAACGCAGACAACGTGATCAATGGCGCCACCAGGGGGTGGCCAGGGGTGGCCGTGGCCACCCCTGGCCGACTCCTGGCCACCCCACTGGCCAGTATAAATTTTAGTAGCATCAGTTATGCATTTCATCCCTAATGCACAGCAAGGCAGGCAAGCCGCTCTAGACCTTTGATCACACACAGTAGCCCCCGCCCCTCCCCCGATGCCGCTGTTGCGCGCTCAGACAGCAACAGGTCAGCGCGTGCCCGTCAGTCAACAATTTCAAAAGAAGTTAGAAGACGAAGAAGATTACCGGTAAGTAAATAAGTCAAAAAATATTCTTTAGTAAAAGAAGACGGGGAATTGTGTGTCGTGACGTGCTTTTTAAGTGCCAAATGGTTACAGTATACTGTTACAGCAGCTTTTTGATGTGTCTTTGACACGTTTTGACAAGAGTTAACGTTACCTAGCTAACGTCGTTAGCTGGTGCATGTTATGTCAATTTTCAGACAATGAAGAGAAAGTCCACAGACATCTCTTCTTATTTTAAGAAGAAAAGTACAGAAGGAGGAGTGAAAGAGATGGCAGGGGAGCAAGAGAGGCTTAGTAATAGTGAGGAGGAGGAGGAGGATGGAGGAGAGGAACAGACAGAGCAGCATGACAAGGATACACAGCCAGCATTAGTGACAGAATACAATGACGAGGAAAAACAGACAGAAGCAGCCCAGGGACAGTCAGCACCATTGGTCACAGAAGCGTGGCAGGACACGGCAAAAGCAGGTGTTAGACGTGTTCCTGGACCAAAAGGTGAAGTAACGATCACGTGGCCCTAATAATGAAATTGATGGCTAGCCTACATAGTAACATCATCTGGAGAAATGTATGTTTTGTTTAGTGTGTTTCCATTAAAATACAAATCATGACATAATCACTTAAAGCGTTTTGATTCATGTTTATTAGTAGTTGAGTTTTATTAGTCTGAATAGAAATGCCTATAGGTCGTTATTACAGCTATGATTGATAATTACGAGAGGGTATTATTATTATTATTGTTATTAGTATCATTATTATCATTATTATTTTAATATCAGAATAACTGATTTTGCCTCTGGTTTCATTATAGATATCTCCCAGTCAAGAGCAGAGCAGCCCAAGCAGCCACATCTGAAAATCTACCCTCGTACCTATCAAGGAGACAGAAGACGATGCTTCTCTAAAGACTGGTACAACACACATAAATGGCTGGAATACTCTCAGAGTAAAGACTCTGCCTACTGTTATGCCTGCCGGCACTTCAGTCTCCCCTCCTCAGGTGATTCAGTATTTACATCTGAAGAGGGGTTCAAACATTGGAAAAAGGCAACCTTCAAAGATGGGGGACTTTTAGGTCATGCCAAATCTGAAGCACATACTAATGCAATGTTAGCATGGGCAGAGCATGAAAAATCCACTGCAAGCACATCCTCTCTCTCAGCCTCCTTAAATGCGGAATACAATAAATTAGTGAAGGAAAATAGGGAGTACATTAAAGTTGTTGGAGAAACCCTGCTTCTCACAGCTACACAGGACATAGCACAGAGAGCACATAAAGAATCAGAAGGTGAGAATAAAGGAAACTTTCTCGCTATTATGGAACTGCTAGCCAAACACAATCCCACAGTCAAAAGAAAAATGACAAGTCAAAGAAATGCAACATTTCTTGGGCATGACACACAAAATGAAATAATTGATTGTCTAGGTGAAATGGTCCGCACTTCAGTAACTAGTGAAGTTTCCCAAAGTGAGGTTTTCAGCATTTTGGTTGATGAGACTAAAGACCTAAGCAAAAAAGAACAGATGTCCTTTGTAATAAGATACTATTACAATGGGTCAGTATGTGAGAGCTTCCTTGCCTTTGAGGCAGCGCAGCGCCTTGATGCTGCAGCACTTTCACAGAAAATAATTCAAATTTTGCAGAAGCATTGTCTTGACTACAAAAACCACCTTGTAGGGCAAGCATATGACGGAGCCTCAGTCATGAGCGGAAAACACACAGGTGTGCAAGCACGCATAAAATCAGAGGCCCCATTAGCTTTTTATGTGCACTGCAATGCACATTGTTTAAATTTAGTATTAGTTGACAGTGTGAAATGCATCCCTGAAGCTAATTGCTTCTTTTCTCTTTTGCAGAAACTGCATGTTTTTGTGTCAGGGTCATATGTGCACCAAAGATGGCTTGAGGTACAGAGGGAGATGTTTCAGGGGGCCCCAAGAGAGTTACAAAGACTGATAGAGACACGGTGGGCATGTAGGTATAATGCTTGCAAGACAGTGAGAGACAGACTGTCAGCCATCATACGTCTACTAAAAGAAATATCAGAAGAGCAAAATGGTGACAGAGCTGTAGAGGCAAGAGGTTTATTAGCCCAAATAGATCTCAAGTTTGTTAGCCTCCTTGTAACATTCACCAGTGTTCTTGGTGAGATAAAATATCTGTCAGATATTTTACAGTCCCCACAACTTGATTTGGGTACAGCTGTCACACTTGTTGACTCTCTTGTTGACACATTGGAGAGTTACAGAGAGGGCTCTCTCTTTAATGACATCTGGGACAATACTTTAACTCTTACTGAGCAATGCAACATCAGTGCCACACCTTCAGGTCGTCAGGTCAGACCAAGCTCTTTGCTTGAAGGGCATTACTTGTTCACTCCAATAGTTCAAAGACAAGAGAGAACAGAGAAAGAGTCCTTTCGGACAGGTTCATTCATTCCAGTTATTGATGTGCTTCTCTCTGAGGTGAAGAGAAGATTTTCTAAAGAAACTTGTGTCATAATGAAAGGGATACAGGCCTTGAATCCGTGCAGTGCCATATTTTGTGAGAAAGATGTAGTGTTTCCATTTGCCTCACAATACAACTGCAGTACTGAGGATCTACAATATGAGATCCCTCAGCTTAAGCGCATTCTTGAGAGGAAGCAAAGTAGTGGTCAGGAAACACCAAAGACATTAATAGAGCTCACTGTCTTTCTGGAGACATTTAAGGAGGTCTTCCACCAAATGTTTAAACTGTGCAGAATTGCACTTGCACTACCCGTGAGCACTGCATCCTGTGAGCGCAGTTTTTCTAAGCTAAAGTTAATCAAAACTGCCTTGAAAAGTACCATGGCTGATGAGCGTTTAAGCAATTTGGGTGTGCTGAGTGTAGAATCAAGAAGGGCTAGGGCCATAAATCTTGATGACTTTGTGGATGTGTTTGTCAAAAAACATAGTAATAGGCGAATAAAGCTATTCTGAAGTCTGGTAATCAGAATCAGAGACTATTGATCCCTGTTGGGAAGTTCTTTTTGTAACAGTAATAATTATTTTTGTTTTACATTAAGCAAAGATATAAATGTTTCTTACACATACTGTATTGCCTGGTAATCAGAATAACGCTATTGATCCCTATTGGGAAAGTCCTGTTACATAAAGCAAAGATGTGATTGTTTCTGTCCTTACTTTTATTTGTATCTGCCAGTATCTGCTTTTCCCCAGTAACTGTTTTTTGTTTGCAATAAATGTACACCTTATGCCAAATATAATTGCAAATTAAAACAGAATTGTTGTGCAACTCAAAATGTTAACTGTACTGTTATTAGTCTATGCACATTATATAATTAGTAAAATTAAATATAACACAATAAACCAAAGTATATCAGTAGGAGTTTCCTTAAGTCTTTCTGATAGTAATCTACAGGCCGGTTTACTACACCAGTAGAATAAAATTCTGAAATTATGGTTTCTAGTTTTGGTGTGCCACCCCAAGATTTTAAGTGGCCCCATCTGGCCACCCCTATGAAAAATTTCTGGAGGCGCCACTGAACGTGATTAATGTTCATGAACCCAGCAGCTCATCAATTCATAGTGCATTGTATATACATTAGTATGATAGTAGAATTAGTAGTAGTATTATCTTTTAATAATAATTAATATGATCTATTACTATTTTTTTACAGAAACCCTCAATGACCAAAAATATCTTAAGCATCACCACCAGTCTTAAGTTCAGTTAAAATGACAAATATGCATTCATTAGGCCTAAAAGTTATTTTTTACATAAAGGCATTGTGCTAGAAATATTACTATTATTTAGTAAAATGTATGTGATACTGCTACTACTGTTGAAAAAATTTATAAAACTTTATTTTTTAAAGAAATAAATACAATATTTCTTCCTTGTTTTAATTTAAAAGCAAATCCCCTTTAATTACCAAAAATAAAATGTGTTTAAATTTCATAAATTAAAATACAAATTAAATTTGGGTGAAACTTGTTTACTGTTTTCATTATGATATAACTTGTAGAAAAACTTTAAACACAATTGTAAATAAGTATATAGAATGGCATTGGTTTTATTTTTAGTGCTAAAAAGTAATTTTTTTAAATTAGCATATTTTTGTGTTTTTCTTTGGTCCCGAAATTGGTACCGAGAACCGTGGATTTTCACTGGTATCGGTACCGAATACTGAAATTTTGGTACCGTGACAATACAAGTGGCGACACTGTCAGGGGCTGTGCCCAGCAGTTTCTGACAGAGCAACAGCAGACTGAGGCCATACAGCACATCTCGCCCAGAACGTGATCCTCCAGTTGCCACCATTCCGTTGCGGGCAGTGCCTCAGCCTGCTCGTCGTCGTGGGCGCCCCCTTGCATTCTTCGAGGCCGGTGCGTCGAGCCCGCACTGGAGAGCGGCGCCCCCCGTGTCACTTCCGGCTGCGAATTCCTCTAGGAAGGCGACTAAGTGGCCCTGACACGAGCAACTTGGAGATGTGGGAGACTGCTCTTCAGGAGCTGGCGGAGAGAGTGCCACCCCTTCCCCCATTTTTTCTGTTTAGCCACTGGTAAAATGGCCGGCGGCACCCACTTTTTCATAAAAGAGCAAGTTCCCTTTCCTCCAAGTTGCAAGGCTTGCAGGGTTGACGATAAGAGACGCACTGCCTCCTCATTCTCACCCACGAGCCCCCTTTCGCCAGCGGTCAAGAGGTCGCGGTTTCGGAGACGCAATGCCTCTCCACGTGTCTCTGGCCAGTTCCTCTGGGAACACGAGGAGTGTGGCCGTTATGACTCGGAACGCGATGCCTTCTGGGCCATCCGCCACAACTCCCCATCGCTGCACCACTGCGGGTATGTCGACCGTCCCTTTGGTGCCACCTGTACGGAGTTTGGGAGCGTGGCTTGCGCTGCCCAACCTGTCATGCTGGCTCATTCGGACGGTTACGCGATTCAGTGCGACCTCCGAAGTTCAATGGCGTGCTCAAGACTTCAGTGGCAGTCCGGGATTCCTTTTTTTGCACAAGGAGATTGCTGTCCTGCTGGTGAAGGATGCAATCGAGCCGGTCCCTCCAGCCGAGATGAGGACAGGGTTTTACAGCCCTTACTTCATCGTACCCAAGAACAGCGGTGGCCTTCGGCCTATCCTGGATCTGCGATTCTTGAATCGGGCCCTGCACAAGCTCCCGTTCAAGATGCTGATGCAGAAACACATTATCAAATGCGTTCAGCTCCAGGACTGGTTTGCAGCGATCGACCTGAAAGACGCAGCGATCGACCTGAAAGAGGGAAGAAAGTACTTTCATGTCTCGATCCTCCCTCGCCACAGACCGTTTCCGGGTTTGCTTTCGAGGGTCAGGCATGGCAGTACAAGGTCCTCCCCTTCAGGCTCTCCCTGTGCCCCCCTTTCTTCACGAAGGTCACGGAGGGCGCCCTTGCCCCACTCTAGGAACTGGGCATCAGGATCCTCAACTATCTCGACGACTGGCTCATTATGGCCCGGTCCCGAGAGCAGTTGTGCGATCACAGGGACTTGGTGCTCCGGCACCTTAGTCAGTTGGGGCTTCAGGTCAACCGAGAGAAGAGCAAGCTCTCCCCTTTGCAGAGAATCTCTCATCTCGGTATGGAGTTAGACTCTGTGAGTATGATGGCACGGCTCACCAGTGAGCATGCCCTGTCAGTGCTGAACTGCCTGAGTTCCTTCAGAGGCAGGACAGTGGTACCACTGAAACACTTTCAGAGGCTCCTGGGGCATATGGCACCCGCAGCCGCAGTCACGCCGCTCGGGTTGCTCCATATGAGACCACTTCAGCACTGGTTGCACTCCTGAGTAACGAGATGGGCATGGCGCCGCGGTACACATCGTGTCACTATCACACTGATGTGTCGCCACCGATTCAGCCCCTGGTCGGACCTTGCCTTTTTACGGGCAGGCGTGGCCTTAGAACAAGTGTTGTCACAACAGATGCCTCCAACATGGGCTGGGGCACAACATGCAATGGGCAGGCAGCTTCAGGGTCCTGGACAGGACCTCAACTGCTTTGGCACATCAACTGTCTGGAGTTGCTGGCAGAGCATCTAGCCTTACAGTGGTTTCGGCCGCTGTTGCTAGACAGGCACGTGTTGGTCTGCATGGACAACACTGCGGCTGTTTCATACATCAACCGACAGGGCAGTCTACGTTCACGTCGCATGTCCCAACTCACCCGCCATCTCCTCCTCTGAAGTCAGAGCTTCAGAAGCTCTGAGCAGCTCCTGGTCTCCTTTGGAGGTCAGCAGAAGGGGAAGGCTGTCTCCAAGAAGAGGTTGGCCCACTGGATAGTGGATGCCATCGCCTTGGCGTACCATTTCCAAGGTGAGCCGTGCCCCCTGGGGGTGAGGGCCCACTCCTCCTCCTATGTGCTGGCACACAGTGTAGCTCTGGCAGACATTTGTCGAGCTGCGGGCTGGGCGACACCTAACACCTTCACGAGGTTCTATAAACCTTCGTGTAGAGCCAGTTTCTTCCCGTGTGTTGGGTAACAGGTAATTGGCGGGAAGGGCTGGCTGGGTGTCACGCTTGCTGCGCCATTCCTCCTAACACGGGGATGCAAGCGCCTTTCTTCTCCCAGTAGAGTTCCCCAGTTGGCCTACCCTGGTCGAGCATCCTCCAGCTCCCTCGGCGATCAGACTTGGCGGAGCAGTCTGTCGCCAGGCCCAGTACTGGTGTTATCATGCCCGGAGCTCCGGTCAGCCCCTGTACTGGCTAGGTGTCCACATGGCTTAATTCCCTACAGGTAAATCCATATGTGTTTTCTTCCACGGTAAGGTTTCCCTCTTGGCAAACCCGTGTCTTCCCTTGACAGACCCGTTCTGTCAGTCCATCCCTACTCTAAGGTAGGACCTGCCTCAGAGACCCTTTCCATATGTAGTACTGCCCCCTGGGTCAGTCCATATCAGTATCTCCACATGTAACCTCCCTACAGGTAGGATGTGGTTTCCGTAGCGGCCTGTTCCTAGGCTCGCTTCCCCATTGTCTTGCCAAGCTGAAAGAACAAATAGGGAAAATTTGAAGCAATCTTTCACCGAAGGTTGAAATCCCCCGGAACAGCAGCGTGGCCTTCTCCAGCAGCGATGTACTCACTCTTTGGCCCCTTGGTACCAGGGGTCAGTAAATTTGCGCTGAGGCTTTGGGAAGGTTACGACCTTAAGCGTAGCTTTTGGGGCACGCCATGGCTTGCAGACAATTGCAGCGCCACAGGGTTGTGACGGTGTTCGGGTTGTCGCGTTTTCCATAGGACCCCATATGTTGTTCGACATAACTTGTAGTGACCAACAGATAGGGAACATCTCAGTTACTTACCTAACCCTCATTCCCTGATGGAGGGAACGGAGACGTTATGTCCCCATGCCACAACCTTGAACCGTTTGCTGTTGCCGGGACACGTTCTCGGCTCCTCAGTGTAAAACCTAATGAGTGGATGCACCTGTCACCCTTTATACCCGTTGGCACGGGGAGTGGCTCAGGTATGTTAAATCCACTAGCCAATTTTCATTGGCGTTTTCTCTTAAACTCAGAGATGATTGGCCTCCCAAGTTAGACCCCATATGTCATTCAACATAATGTCTCCGTTCCCTCCATCAGGGAACGAGGCCCACATGGAAAAAACCTAATAAACATATATGTTAAAATTGGCTGTTTTCCTATATGTACATATATGTACATATATGCACACATATATATGTACACATATATGAACATATATATGTACATATATTTACACATATATGTACACATATGTATGTGCATACATATACCTATATAGGTACATATATGCACGTATATATGCACCTATATGTTCACCTATAATAGTAAAATTAAAATCCATAGCTGCTAGGCAACATAAATAAAAGTCCAAAATGTAGAAATGTACATTATTTACTCAAGATCAATCAAATAGTACAAAACAAAAAATATAGTACAAGAACAAAAATAAGACAAAAAACCTGCTAGGCAACATAAATAAAAGTCCAAAATATAGAAATGTACATTATGTATTTACAAGAACAATCAAATAGTACAAGAACAAAAAATAAGACAAAAAACTGAACAGAAAAAAAATATATCTTTATTATTCTTTGAAGGTCTGTAATGACGTGACTCATCATCCTCCTCCTCCTCCGCTGCCTCCTCCTCCTCCTCTTACTCTTCCTTCCTGCACTATCCAATGACGTTTGATAGGGTGTCCAAGATGTTTATTTTTTCAATTATTTTTTTTGGCGCAAACATTTTTTAGCGGGGTTTGGCATTTTCGTCCACACTGATCTGCCGTTTTGGAAGAGTGAAACCGATGTTTTGAAACCAGGTCCCAGAGTGGATATATTTAAAAACGCTGCCTTTGCGTTTCGTCTGGACAGCGAATCTGTACATTTTCTGAAAATATAACTTTATCAGCCCATGTCTCGCCCCTAGTCAAACACCACTACATCATGTAACAGCAACAAAAACATGAACAAACACTGAACGATTGTATTTTTTATTAACTAACATTAACACGGATTAATAAATGTATTGTTCCATGTTCGTTTGTGTACCACACGCAAGGTTTATCAGCAAATCCATGTCTTCTTCTCCGTTTTAAGTGTATCTCTGTGGCAGAATTACAGCGCCACATGCTGGTCTGGCATGTATACTACATCGGTTTTCTTGTGGACGCGGATATTTCTTGAGACGAGGGAAAAATAGATCGGGGGTAAGCTCCGTCTTCGTGTGGACGGGGCCGAAGAAGTAAAGGGTACTTACAGTTATGTATAGAAATGTAGCGGAGTAAAGAGTACTTTATTATATATATTTGCCTCTCTATGTACTTGAGTTAAGTCATGAGTACTCCCCAAAAATGATACTCGAGTAGAGTACAGATCCCTCAAAATTGTACTTAAGTACTGTACTCAAGTAAATGTACTCCGTTACTGTCCGGCTCTGTATATCATGTTAATATATTGCCATAGTTAAATTCCATAACATGCCAATTACATGTGATGCCTTGATAATAGAAAATATGAGCTAGGCATCATGTATGACAGTCAGAAATGAGATATGAGCTACAAAATGACCAGATCCTGCCATTAGCTATATAGAAGATATATCTTGTATGTATAGGGCTTATATGTGGATATGAAGATGTATATGCACATATATGCACCTAAATTTTGCCTATATGTGGCATATATACGCATATATGCAGCATATATGCAGCATATATGCAGTATATATATGGCATATATGCAGCATATATGCAGTATATATACGCATATATGCAGTATATATATGCAGCATATATGCAGTATAAATACACATATATGCAGCATATATATTATCATATATGTGCATATATGCAGCATATATGTGCATATACACTGCATATAGGTTTCATATATGCGCATATATCCACATATAGGTTCTTTTCATGTGGGGGGTTACGTACGTAATCGAGACGTTCTCCTCCATTAATCACAATGCCACTCACAATACCAAGACGCTCCTCTTTAAGAAAAACAACAACCGCTTTGTTCATCGATTTGTATTTGTATTGTTAAAAAAGCGCTATACAAATAAACTTGAATTGAATTGAATCCTAGACGCCGGAGATATATTTTCACAACCGATTTGCCCTCCTACTGCTAATAGCATACTTTCCACCATAACTCCCCTGTTCCAGCACACACCTGACACCATGGCGGAGTGAAGGAGATGACGCACGCTGACCTGGGAGCCAATTAATTTGAAAACGACACAAACCAAAATCTAACTTAACAAAATAGGAATATTTTTAGACTAATGAAAAAATAAATAAAACAAGTAAAGAATTTTTTTTAAGCAGACAGTTGAAACTGAAGCGTTCTTGCCCTCCACACCCTCCACACCCTCCACTGCTCTCCTATATCTCACGAGAAGAGAAGAGAAGAGAAGAGAAGAGAAGAGAAGAGAAGAGAAGAGAAGAGAAGAGAAGGATGGAAGGAAGGAAGGAAGGAAGGCAAGGGAAGGGAAGAGAAGGAAGGAAGGAAGGAAGGAAGGGAAGAGAAGGAAGGAATTGTAGTGATGAAGGAAGGAAGGGAAGGGAAGGGAAGGGAAGGGAAGGGAAGGGAAGGGAAGGGAAGGGAAGGGAAGGGAAGGGAAGGGAATCAGATCATGTCAAATAAATATTTCTGAAAGACCAATTTACCCTTCACACGAGCTTGATTGACAGGTGATCTGACCAATCATGATGCCAAATCCTCAATTTTTCTGATAAAAACCTTCAATACCTTATGATGTTCTTTCAAGTTGACATTTTTGCTTTAAGTAAATTTGAAGAGATAAACGATTTAAGTCATTCTACGAAAGCACTGTATAACTGATATAGGCTTATTTTTTTTTATTATTTTTTTACTTTTTATTCAAAACAATTCCATACATGCTTAATATATCAGGAAATATCTCGTTTCTCAAATATGTGTAGGTAAACGCGTTTTGCACCTTTATAGATTGTTATTTGATCAATATATGGAAATGTAGTGTAATCTATTAACTACACATAAAAACCTGGCTTTTTACTTAAGTGCCATATCATGCCATAAAATATTTTTAATACGACTGAATTTGCATTTAATGTAAATTTTAATAACAATATTGTAAGATACTTATTTTAACACTTTCATTTTACAGAGAGTAAAGAACATTTACATTATCAAAAAACATTTTCATTCAGTCTAGCCAGAGTTCAGGCACTCTCAAAAACTCCCATTAAAATCACTGAAGCACTTTACATTATGAAACGAATATCTTACTTACATTCTTACGCACATCTGCATACTTTCCACCGTAACTCCCCTGTTCCAGCACACACCTGACACCATGGCGGAGTGAAGGACATGACGCACGCTGACCTGGGAGCCAATTAATTTGAAAACGACACAAACCAAAATCTAACTTAACAAAATAGGAATATTTTTAGACTAATGAAAAAATAAATAAAACAAGTAAAGAATTTTTTTAAGCAGACAGTTGAAACTGAAGCGTTTTTGCCCCCCACACCCTCCACTGCTCTCCTATATCTCACGAGAAGAGAAGAGAAGAGAAGAGAAGAGAAGAGAAGAGAAGAGAAGAGAAGAGAAGGATGGAAGGAAGGAAGGAAGGAAGGCAAGGGAAGGGAAGGGAAGGGAAGGGAAGGGAAGGAAGGAAGGAAGGAAGGAAGGAAGGAAGGAAGGAAGGAAAGAAGGAAGGAAGGAAGGAAGGAAGGGAAGAGAAGGAAGGAAGGAAGGAAGGGAAGAGAAGGAAGGAATTGTAGTGATGAAGGGAAGGGAAGGGAAGGGAAGGGAAGGGAAGGGAAGGGAAGGGAAGGGAAGGGAAGGGAAGGGAAGGGAAGGGAAGGGAAGGGAATCAGATCATGTCAAATAAATATTTCTGAAAGACCAATTTACCCTTCACGCGAGCTTGATTGACAGGTGATCTGACCAATCATGATGCCAAATCCTCAATTTTTCTGATAAAAACCTTCAATACCTTATGATGTTCTTTCAAGTTGACATTTTTGCTTTAAGTAAATTTGAAGAGATAAACGATTCATATGCTGCTTGACTAAAGGCACTACAGCGATCTGTAGTGATAGGGATGGGTCAAACAATCTCAGGTTCCCATGCATGCAGGCCTCTAAACTACACCATCATTCGTTTCTCCTTTGATTACCTGTGAAATTTCTCTCTCTCTCTCTCTCTCTCTCTCTCTCTCTCTCTCTCTCTCTCTCTCTCTCTCTCTCTCTCTCTCAGTATGCTGTTGACCACCTGACAGCTCAAGTCACTAGTCAAGTGTTTGGTACTATGTATGTGTTCTTTTGGTGCCATCAGCCAATTAGTGTTGCCAGGACAGCATTTTTCTGCATCTCCAGTGAAAGCAGTCACTTGACATTTACAGATCAGGTAGCTGGCTCAAAACGTTCTATGGTCCTGTTACCAAACAGCATTTTGTAACTCCAAAGAGCCTTATGTGAGCCATACAGCTGCCAGTAAGATGAATATAAAAGAAAAAAAAAAAAACTCTCCAAACAGTTTACGGTACAATATAATTGTCAGTCAAAGACCATTTCATTGGTATTCTTCTGTTCAGAACTGATCTTGTGTTTAGGCAGTACAGTCTCAAGACAACATGCTTTTATGTCACAATTAATTATTATCTATTCATTATTTTTAATTAAAAAACCATAGGTCAGAAAAGTAAAAAAATATGATTTTCAATTAAAAACTCTTAATTTAGTACAGCAGTGGATATTATTATTATTATTATTTCCCCCCATAGTTTCCACAAAACTCTACTTAATGGGTTAGTTCACTCAAAAATAAAATAGTCATTATTTACACACCCTTAGGTTGTTTCAAACCTTTATGAGTTTATTTCTTCTGCTGAACACAAAAGATGATATTTGGAAAAATGTTGGTAACCAAAGTTTCTGGTAGCCATTGATATATCATTGATATCAATACAGGTCTGAAACAACACAAGTGTGAGTAAATGATGACATAATTTGAATTGTTGGGTGCAGGGGCGTCATGCATTCATGATTTTTTAGGGGGCACATTTTTTTTTTGGTGGTGGGGGGGGGGTCGGGGGTATAAGTCATTCTACGAAAGCACTGTATAACTGATATAGGCTTATTTTTTTTATTTTTTTTTTACTTTTTATTCAAAACAATTCCATACATGCTTAATATATCAGGAAATATCTCGTTTCTCAAATATGTGTAGGTAAACGCGTTTTGCACCTTTATAGATTGTTATTTGATCAATATATGGAAATGTAGTGTAATCTATTAACTATACATAAAAACCTGGCTTTTTACTTAAGTGCCATATCATGCCATAAAATATTTTTAATACGACTGAATTTGCATTTAATGTAAATTTTAATAACAATATTGTAAGATACTTATTTTAACACTTTCATTTTACAGAGAGTAAAGAACATTTACATTATCAAAAAACATTTTCATTCAGTCTAGCCAGAGTTCAGGCACTCTCAAAAACTCCCATTAAAATCACTGAAGCACTTTACATTATGAAACGAATATCTTACTTACATTCTTACGCACATCTGCACTTTTTGTTGTTTCTGATGAGAGAATTCGCTAAATAATTCAGTCAGCGAGCAAGTGAACAAAACACTGCGTTTCAGTGATGACTCTTCTGGACGTCTCTGATTGGCCATTGCATCCATAAGCGCAACAGAATAGTTTCTGATTGGTTATCATGAAGCGTTGTACGAACGCGTCTGTCTCTGGCTCAGCGCCAGCCAGCGAACGCAGATTTGAATTTAGCAGCTGATGCTGTGCACTGAACGATCTAATTACACCGCTGTGATTGTATCAAATATATAAAAAATATTATTCTGCAATTTTTTTTTTCGTTTGGAAGCTGCATTTAAAATCCACTTGGCTCAGAAATCTGAGGGGGCACGTGCCCCCTCACTTCGAATGGGCACGACGCCTCTGGTTGGGTGAACATTTTCAGACAACTTTAAATTTAGACAGTCTTGTCTTGTAGGTTGCTTCTACTGAGTAGCTAAAGGTCTTGGATTGAGCCTCAGAGTTCTTCATGCACTCTTATGTTGTTTTCCTCTGATGTCTAAGGATGTCTCGGGCAAATGACTGTCATTAAGTGAAGTGTACAGGAGGGCTTTCAAAGGCGAATCTTGTTTCTTTTTTCTCTGGGCTGCCATCTGATATAAATCTGTCCGGCCATCTGACACATCTGAGGTCCCCTGAGAGCTTGGCAACCACAGGTTTCACTCCTTCTCAAGAAATGGGAAGAAGGAGTCTTGAGACACAACAGAGCCCCACAAATCCCATCTCACGATATTCCAAGAAAATTGCATTGCTTTGGAAGCACTCTCATGGATTGTGGTTCCACTAGAAGATGAAAAAATGGAAATCTATACTGCAGAATCAACTTTATCAAACAACCAAACAAAGTTCATTTGTTTTTGTAAACATGATAGCTTTCTTCTTTCTTGAGGGGGTTTGGTGTCACGGCATCTTTGTTTCCAAGGGGGACATTAAAGAATGCAACACACACGTCTATCAAAAATCCTGTATAATTCAATCAATCCGATGATTTCAAAACTCCTGAAATGTTTCCACTTTTGTGTGTCATATGCATCAGATGTTCAGCCAGAGGTGTTTGGGCATGATGTCAGAGGCTGACACTAATTACAGCTGACTGAATCAAATATTATGCTCATTTTATTCAAATCGCTTGTGAGTTAGTAAAAAAAATGTAAGCGTAGCCTTTTCATTTTTTTTAAACATTTATATTATTATTATTATTATTATTATCATTTATATATATATATATATATATATAGAGAGAGAGAGAGAGAGAGAGAGAGAGAGAACATTAATATGATCAATTGTAAAAAGTTATAAAAATTTATGAGAGGCCTTGAAATACGCTTTTTTCTAAAATAATAACTATATAATGTTTTACACATTACTAACGTAATACCTCAGAAATTGTTCTGCAATCCTTGGAGTAAAAGAATCAAATTATTCACTGTAATTTATTGTTCAGAAGATACATAGCTAGTGCAAGTAAGCATTTTTGGATTTAGTTAAAAGGGAAAAGACTGAACATTTAGAGTGCAATTGAGTTAAGAGAGAAATATCAACTGCTGGAATGCTGGAGGCAATTCTTGTTTGCTCTGGATTGGGTCATTACATAAGTGACTGGAACAACTTTGGTTGCAAGCCAAAATCTAATCTGTGCCATTAATTACACGAGCCATATGGTCAAACGCCATTTTAAGTTAGTCTCCTTGGGAGGTGCTGGAAGGCATGCTGACATTTACACTACGATCTCTGGTCAGGCCTTTGCCTGCCACTGTTTCACGAAACACTCAGTGTCTGCTGTAAACCACCACATGTTTCAAATACTTTGATAACTGAAATCACCATAGTTGTGTATACAGGCGATTATGCAGCCATTATAGCCAATGTTTATTATTATTATTATTATTATTTTATGCTAAATATTATGCTTTTGATGAAATTTAAATGAGACCAAAATGCTGACTTACACAAAAATAGGAGTGGAGCAAGATTTTTATTTATTTTTATTTTTTATTTTTATTTCTTCACTCCTTTGAAGCTGTGATTGTCCAGTCCACAAACAAGTCAAATTAAAAAGTAGATAAACTATCTTCAACTTTTTTTTTATCAAGATATGGCAATTAAATCACTTTCTTGGAGCATCATGTGATTGGTAATAATTGGTGGTAGTCTAGTAGTTAAGCCTGTGGACTGAAAAGGCTCAACACTGGTCAGAGTAAGCCATAAACTAAAGAGTTATTGTGCAACCCATATTATACCTCTCCTGGGTAAGCCACTTAACTCCAGGCTGTTGATCGTTTTTGTCAAAAATCCTGAATGTATGGACAGTGTCTTACATTTTCCACATATTTAATTAATTGCAGGTAGTTTGAGGGCATTTAGTAGAAGCTTTATCCACAGTTTGTTTTACAGGGACAATCATCCCTTGAGCAACCTAAGGTTACATGCCTTGCTCAAGGCCACAACGATAGCAGCTCATGTCTCATACCTTGTGACGCGCAAACCAGTTACACCTGCTTTCTTCTTTTCATACTGACAGACTGTGGCATGTTTTGTGGTATAGATTTAATGGTGGCCTAATATGGATCTGTCGTCTCTACATCTCCCAAAGAAAATAGAGCCTTTTCAGAAGCCTGTAGCAATGAGCACAGTAGAGGCAGATGAATACAGCAATGGAGGCAGTAGAGATGTCAACAAGTATTAGCGTGAAGCCTCTCTTTTACTCATCCAGTTCTCTTCATACTGTGGCTCACAAATTATTTCCCATTCCTGCTCTAAATATTTTGAAATCTAGTAAGAGCCTTGTAACCCTGCTTTGAGCTTACAGACAAAACTAAGAAATGAGTTTAAAAAAAAACTGCAGCAAGCTTTATTAAAATAACTTTGTATTATTATTATTGTTGTTGTTGTTTTTTTTTAGCATATTTTTTTATTTGTCATCCAGTCTAATAACTTGTCTGTCTGCATTATGGGCTGCTATCATGTTATGTGCAGGATGGATCCTTAATGGAGCATTTTTGAAGCAATCGAAAATACCAACACTCAGAGGGGAAAAAAGAAAAGAAAAGAGAGACTGTTTGAGCTTCTGGATGTGCCAACTGGAAGAATAACAGTGAACAACATTTCCATGGCAACCATATTCAGAACTCACTATTCCTCTGATGCAGCAGGATTGTAGAACACTGGCCACAGTCACATCAGTTTAAAGATGGAGAGGCACTGGCAGCACTTATCCTGACCCATCATGATGAGTCCTTCGAATGCTACACTTGAGATTTTGATTGCCAGTGCAGTCATGTTTAACGTTATTAATATTCATGTGGCAACACTTGAGATCTATATATATACTCTCCTATATATATATTAAAAAAAAATTGTCATTGGGGAGGTACCCTAAGAATTATACAGGGGAAAATGTATATATGTACCTTATGCTCTGCTGTCATTAGAGGTACAAATGACGTGCTCTTATCATCTGACCGTGAAGGAAAACACCACCGTTTTCCCATAATCCTCTATGTTCTTTCCTCAACTTTTGATTACGAGTTGATACGGTCCTCTCCCGTCTCAGTGCGTGCACTCAATCGCTGTACGTGTCTCCACTATGCTAGTGTGGCAGATTGGTTAATTTCCCTCCCCTGCATTTAAAATGACAGCCAATCAGAACCAGGTATGGGTAATATAAGGGCTGGGAGTAGACCACCTGGGATACGTCATTGCTAGCTCCGCCCCATGGGGTGTGTGGGCTTCCGCCTAAAAGGTATGTTTTTAGCTGTGTGGTAAATGTGATGTGAACTTGTGCATTTCAAATGATGTTATTTACTTGTTGAAGTTAATTGTAGTTGGAACTGGATCTTGTTCGCAACTTCGTGATGGTGTGTAGACTGTCATTACCCTCCACCTGGTTTATTCACCTGAATATGATTGTCAAGTCATTGGGTAAACCGCTAAGATTCATTCTGTGATCAACCATTTAACTTGTCTTGCTGACCAATTGTCGGTATGTGTGATTCATTTATTTTCCAAATAAGTGATTTGATTTAAGTTTTTAATAGTTTGTTTTTAGCAGGACGAACAATGTCTGTTGGGAGAGAACAATCTTATGGTGGTTGGGACGATCCTTTCCTATATGGAGCGACATTTAAGACTGCGTTGCTGTTTTGTTGCTTTTGTTTGCTTGCTATATGTGACTATTGTTTGTTGCTTTTAAGCATTGTGTGTGTTTTATATAATTATTCTGTGTGTTAGGCCCGGTGTCAGGAGGCTGGCTGTACTAGAGCCTTGGTGGTGTTTGGAGCACTGAGATTGGATTGCCCCTTGTGATCACTTGCCTCACGTGTGTGTGGTGTTAAGAATAAATCACTTTACAGCTAGCCTACCTGGCCACAGGTAAGTTTTAGTCATTTTGTTTTGTGTGTATTGTATTGAGTCGTAGTTGTTCAGCTATATTTTTAGTCTTAAGTGTTCTGATAATTGTAAACCTAATAAACATGTGCATTAATACCTTCTAGTCTCTGCCCTACCTGGTAACGAACCTATGTCTAAAAATCTGTTAATTTGTTAGTTCCCATCACTTTAAAGGGGTGGTGTAGTAGGGCTGTCAAAATTGACGTTCGAATATTCCCTCTAAAAAATACACGAATATTTGAATATCTGGTTGAGCATGTTGTCAATGACGCGCATTACGTCAATAACAGGCAAAAATAATACAAAGAGACATAACTACTTAAATAGATAGTCTATTTAAGTTTAAACATGTATGACAACGTATTACCTACACAAAAACAAGGAAATCAACTAATGGCCAAGACTGCAGACCTCAAGCTCGCTCACCCGCACGTTCTCTGCGCATAATGGTTTAAATGAACAAACACATTTTTGTGCAAGCAATTTAAGGTCGCGATTGGTGTCCCAAATATAGCAGGCTTCATTCAGTGATTGAAACAAATATTTTTAATATTAATTGAAGTTTTACAGCATATAGAACTGACATTGAATGCTCCGAGCGAGCTGTGCTGTGGTAAACATGGAACTTTTCCTTGACATGAAACGATAAATAATCAAACCTCGGATCCATTGCTTGACAGAACTCCCCGAAGCGTGCCCCATCCGCGATACTGATCGGTCTCATGTCCTTAAAAATTAACAAAATTATTTTATCCGTTATGGCCTCTTGTCGTGTTGCAGACAAAGAGCTTGCCGCGGGCGATGCAAAGAAACGTTAAGTGTCAAGACGTGACTGTTTAGCTGGAGTTCCACACATTATGCCATGCTCATTTGGGTGCACATTTTTGAGATGTGACCTCATGTTGCTAGTTGTCGAATGGTATGCTAACTGTATCTTAAATAGCTTGCATACAACAATCTCGCGGGTCAACAATTTTACCTCATTTTCTCTGCTGCGGTCGAGTTGGGCTCTGCACTTGCTGGCATCTTCCATGAAGACGCGTCAACTTTCAGCAGTGATGCTGTGCCAGACAGTGCGACTCCTGTGAGGCTGTGACCTGTCCCTGAACCCTCAGGCGCGCTAGCGCGCCCACTCGCAAAGCAGACAACCACGCCTCTACTACCGCGGGCCTTTTTTTCCACATTTCTTTTTTTTATTTGAATATTAATTTTCACCTTCGTTTTTTTTTTTTTTTTTTTTTTTTTTTTTTTAAACTATTCGAATTTAGAATATTCGTTGACCGCCCTATGGTGTAGTCAGCATTGATACAACCTTAGGGTTTTAGTATTCCTAGGGTCCTATATTAATCTCCTCCCGCTCTGCTACACTAGTATTTAATTTAGCACCATTAATTACTTAGGATCTAAACATGGATAAATTTAGAAGCTACCAAACACTTCCATGTTTTTCCTATAAGTATAATATACTTGACCTCCACCCCAATATATTTCCATTAAAATCCTAAAGTTACATTTGCTCCTATTCTTAACATGAAGAGTGTGTATATGTAAAGTACTTATATTTTATGTATTCCGTGAAGAATGAGTAAAACATTTTGAAGAGAGGCTTCTCACTATAAATAAATACTATAAAACTTTCAATTTTCATAAAATGTTCAGGTTCTTAGCTTAAAATGAATGATTCATTCATCATGTTATTTCTTGGTCATTTAATAAGGAGCATAGAATCACTAGCACTCTTTTGCGTTCCTCAAAAGATAAGTGATTATGGGACTTGTTATTGACAGTGTGAAGGTCTTCGGAAGGTCCTGTTTGCCCAGACCTCAACTGAGCCTGATGAATGTCCAGTGTAAAAATGGGAATTTAATTTCATAAATATTATAGCGCTTCAATACTGACTTTAAAGGTGACAGGAAAATGACAGCACATCCTCCTCAACCAGGAATAACAGTATGGAGTAGTCGAGGCCACGAACAGTCCTTGTGAAACAAGACGGATATAATTCTCTCAGCTATATTTTATCAGCACCATTGGCCCTATGGATACAGTACATACTGTATGGTGAGCATTTATTTTCCCTGTGAAAGTGGCCTTGTTCAATGCACTGAGTTCATTTTTCACTGACACACATTGTGTGTTGCCTGGAGGAAATTGTACGATTCACAGAATCAACACAGAGCTACATACAGGAGTGAATAATGGTCTGTGTACTGCTTCACAGACTCCTCCAGGTATCAGCAGACATATTAAGCAGCGATGAGGGCTGGGAAATAAAGAGAGTTTGCCAGTTTCCATTGGTAATATGGGGTTGTGCACTCAAGTGCCTGACAACAAATGCCTTGCAAAAAGAGGGGATAAAGGACTCTTGTGCTTGTTATTACATAGTTTGCATATATATATATATATATATATATATATATATATATATATATATAAACCATAAGGCATTCTGATTGTCCTTGAAACTTTAGTTGAAAGTTGTTTTAAAGTCAAAAGAGCATGTGTCATGTACTTTTTTTTTTTCAATACAGTAAGTATATTATAAAGGATTCCTAATTCATCTTTTTAAAATATATGTAATATAACGGAATTTCCCCCAAAGTTATATCTATTAAAATCTAAAAATATTCCATGAATAAGGTCAAAAATGTAAAAAGAATATCCCTGGATTAATAAAATGTTTCCAGTAATTTTGATAAACCACTAAATCTATGCTCTTATTTTAAAATGTGACTGAGTCCAGATTTAGTCGGGCTGTCAGTAAACACTCCAGAGAGAAAGACCATTGTGTCAATTGGATTGGCAGTTGCCACATATGCTCTGAGCTGCCATGTCCTTACATACTTTGTTGGCAGAATGTGTGCGTCATGCCTTTTTCTCTTTTCTCAACAGCATTTAACTTTTTAATCACATTGAGAGTGTGAACCGTGAAATGAATCCCATCTGTCCAAATGGCACTGGCTTTTACAAAATACATTCCTCCCTGTGGAAATAAATTTTCATAGGATTAGGTTTGTGGCAATGTTTTCTGTGGACTATTTACCATTTGTGATACAAATCAAATGCTGTGTATAAATGACAGACACAAAAACAATCCTGTTTTGAAGTTTCTAGGGGGAAGAAAACAATTTTTTGGTAAAACTGATGGGAAGCCATTTATAGGTTTCAGTGATTTGAGTTTGCGCTAAACATTTTCACCAATGCATTTTGAACATGATATTATTTTTAATATTCTTATCTTGGAATATTTATTAAATTGTTCTGGCTAACTGAGTGCATGCACCAATATCAATTATATTTTCTTTTTTTCAATTTTTTCAATGTCACAAACAAAAAGCAAATACACATTACTGTTAAAGAGATGTTCAGGTTCCAGGTATTAGACTCCTAGCCACAGATTTATGTTTTGATATGCACTCTGAGTTATCTTATCTTTCTGACAAACCACTCCAAAGAATAATATATTTAAGATTGTCAAAAGTATATGAACCAAATACACTGGACAGGCTTGTACCTGGGAATGGTGTCCTATCCTGCTGATAAGCCAATAGCTTTGTGTTTCAAAATATGGAGCAAGAATACTTTGTTACTGAAACTTACTGAATAGTAGATGTTAACCGTGTGCTCTCAATGTGCATTGTTTTTGTTTTCGTTTTGTTAGTTTTTTTCTTTCTCTTTATTGATTGATATTTATGTCTGATTTGATTAAGCTGAATGAAATGTCACATGATGAGTAATGAGCGTGTGTGTATTTGTGATTGGTTGTTTGATTAATAAAAATTACCTTGAGTGAGCACAGCTGTGGCTGTGTGTGTTGCAAGTCAGATACGTTGTCGTGTTTACTCTGTGAACAGTAGACATGCACACTAAAAATTAATCATATGTAGACTTAACCACACTCCATTGAGAATGTAAAGAGTATAATCTGATTGTGCCTTCAGGGACACATAGGACTGAACAAACTGCAGAATTGTTTATAGATGGATGGATGGATGGATAGATGAGTTAGAGCATTATGTTTATACCGGCCAGAATGCACTGCCTAAGCCTAGCTGTCTGCAATCTCCTGTCTTGGTCATTGGATGACATTGAAAGCCTGCTTGGGCTTTGGTAGCAGATGGCATATCTGATATGGGCGTCCTGCCAGACCGCTTTGTTGTGACACATCCTCAACAGCTGGAACATCAGGATATTCTTCTGAACATGTGTTGATATCCTAGGATGGTTTTAAGAATGATGGAAAAGCTTATGAGGAAGCAGATTTTACTGATACTCCATCAACGGTAGAAACTGATTCCTAGGACTCACCAACATATGTATTTTGGAAATTCTGTCCATGAATGCCAGAATGATGATATTCCTGTGATTGATCCAGGTGTGTTAAAAATTGATGACTATGTGAGAAGGTCTGTGCAATGTAGAAGGCTGCAAGAACTGCTACTGAACAGAAAATTCAGTACAGATACCTTGAAATCGAAGTGCATTTAAATTGATGCAGCTGAACTGTATAGGTGGAGATTGGTCTGTTTGAGATAAATCAGTGATAGCAACACAAATCTATAGTATTAGAGCTCTTATGTGTTCATTGTGTGCTGTAACACCACCACACTACACAAAATGTAAAACACTAAACAGTCTCTAAGGTTATTTTCAAACTGGGATTAGATTGTTAGAATGTTGCACTTTCCTTATGGTTTGGTCTGCTTTCAATAGGCAACATGTCAGGGTGTATCAATTTATATGTCACATGTAAGTAAAACTGTCCTCTTATTGGTCAGAGAGCAACTGTTTATGTTCTGGGATTGCAGTCATAACACCATCCATCGTGATGGATTGAACAGTAAGCTCTGTGGGCTTTGTCTGTAGCTGTTCTCTCACACACACACACACACACACACACACTTATATGAACGCCATTCCCTCTCTGAGCAAGAATCAAGGTTTTGTTGAGACAGCATTCTTGCATTGCACCTGTTTCAGGAAAGAGCAATTATAAAACATTTTAAGAATAAGAGGTACTCTTTGGTTTTCAACTGTAATACTAATATACTCACCCACAGAATCAGACACTGCTGCTTTTTACATAACACATCTCCTCTATGAATTATGATACAGCTTGGTTAGTTGGTCCATTGGGTAAAAGTTTTTTTGTTGGGTCAAGACAACCTCATTCAGGTGATCTAGGACTGATTATTTTGGTGTCATTTTCATATATGCCTAAGAGACAAAATGTGCCAGGTTCTAAAACAATGCTCCAAACGAACCAGGTGTGACACAGTAGTTTGTAGAAAATTATCTATACAGTCCTGTTTGAAATATACAGTCAAAATATTCTGAAACCTGGTCTGAATCTTAAAGTGAAGGAGAAGAAAAATCCAATTGGCTTGCCATGTGTTCAGCCTCTGGGTGAGTGGATGTACTCTAGGATTTTGTGTCTTTGTCAATCTGTACAAGATACGGCTGATGGATTCCCTCACCACTAACATTCAGAAACTGAAACAGGTTGTAGGCACTATGAAGATTTGTTAACAAGGAATACATATGAACCATAATGAATTCTGATTGTCCTTAAAACTTTAGATCAAAGATTTGAAGTCAAAGGTGTATGTGTCATATACTTTTATTTTTCAATACAATCATGAAGAATAATGAATAAGAATTAAACTGTATTTTAAAGTGACTAATGCAATGCAGGCCTTATTCTAATGTCCTTTTAATGTAATCTTGATTAACTTGGCCACCTTCATGCAAGTCACGATCAGACTGCCACTCATTTTAGAAGACGGTTTAGTGACTGTGTGATGCATTTTGCATGCTTAGTTTGATTATTAATGCTGCCTTATGTTTCCAAAATCTGATGTTTAAGTTTCATGTGAAATGTTTACTCCAGCACTCAGATGCGAGGTGGATGTCTTGCATCAATTACTAGAAAAATGTTTTTGAAAATTGGTGAAAGTTCAGTTAGCTGCTTCAGTTTTAGTTGCAGCAAGACTGATTTAGCAAAGATTAAAATTGCATGTTAACCTACTAAAGTAGGTCACAAATTTAAAAAGCTTACAATTCCCAGCAGATGTCTGTTTCATTACATTTTCAATTATTAATACTGCTCTTAAAAATACAAAAGTCTACAAATTTAATATATTAGTATTTTGAATTGAAAGTTAAATCAACACACTTTGCCCTCCATGAGGTTGTTTTGTTGTTATCTTCCCAAAACTATAGTGCTCTTGTTCTTTTTTTGTTTTTTTTGTAATGACTTGTTCTTGTTTGCAATACAGCAACCTTGAGCTTGTGAAAGGTGCTGTATTAATAAAACTTCTTCAGCAATTCCATTCATAGTTCTATCACAATATTTTCCTTTTCAGAAAGGTGAATTATACCCAAATGTCACTTGGATGTAGTTGAGTCAAATCAGTTCCTCTTCAGGAACTCGAGCTGCGTCGAAACGCTTTGGGGAACGCGTTTAGCGTCAGCGACTCTGAATATCATATCTAATCTGTTTTATAGAAGAGCATGACGTCACGGACGGGGTGACGTAAGTGACCAGGAAGCTATAAAGGCACGAGCCGTGCAACCGGCATCAGCTTTGCGTTTTTCAGCAAGCGCTCTGTGTGTGCATGTCATTCTGTCTTGTCAGTCTTATTTATTGTTGTTTGTCACTATTAGCTCCTCAAAGAATAAGCAATAGTCAAAGAGCAAAGCTAAGATGAGACATCTGAAAGGAAAATCCAGATCGCATTTCAGATTGTTTGTTCCTCGCTACATCACGAGTGGGGATACACACAGTTTGTGAACGGTCTGCCTGGGATCGAGGCACGCTGTTACTGCCTGCACTGGTACAAGCCAGTGTGGATGGTTCAATCCCGGAGGACTCTTCTCGAGAGGGAGTCTTCGCCAGCATTCCTCGTGGTGTCGGTCCCGCTTTCACCAAGGCGGAGCGGTGCCTGCACTCGCGGGGTTTGCAGATAAGATCTGCTGGAGGGATTGGAGACGGGCGCGTCCCTATCTCCAACCTCACCCGCCAGATCTGCCTGATCTCCGGGTTCGGAAGCCCGAGTGTTGCAGTCCTTCCCCCCCCCCCGAGTGACGTCCGTGACACACCGCCTTTTTTTCTCCTAGGAGATTGAAACGGAGGGCGTCAATGAGCTCGCAGTTGCACAAACATAAGCTGCATAAACATCAGTTGCACAGACAACAGTTACACAAGCATCAGTTTCAGAAGCATATTATGCCTAACTTTATAACGAGCACCATTAATGAGGAGCGCAGCTCACGCAGTCAGCTCTCAGGAAAAATAAGGGGGCTGACTGTGCTTCTAGCATATCTGGGGACGGGTCGAAGATGGCTCTGCCTATCCCCACCCGTGTTCCCTAGATCTAGAGTTCATTCTCGAGGTTCCGAAGCACGTTCAGCGGTTCTTTCCCCTTCTGTGAACTCGCAGCTGCAGCTACTTATCTCTGAGGAGACTAATACTGTTTGTGTGACTAAGCGGCTGGCGTGCTGCTGAGGCAACGCGTGTTTTACATCCTTTTCAGTTTTGATGTGAATCTTACCAAAACCAGACCATCTTTACTCGTCTGATTGGTTAACTGCATTTAGTTCTGAGGAATGAAATTCAGTATTTATCTGACTATGAGAAGTTGGATATGAATTATATACCGTATTTACTCGTCTGATTGTTTGTTTGCATTAAATTCTGAGGAATATAATGACATTTATCTCACTCTGAAAAATTACATATACTGGAGGGGCTACTGGGCGGGAGCAGCCCTCTCAGTCTATCATCAGAGCATTGACGGCCGCGCTTCCCCACGTCGGGACTGGAGGCTAAAGCAATGCTCTGAACCAGGGTTTTCCCAGCCTAAGGCGGATCTGAGGGCCGTACTTCAGGCTGGGAGGTCCTCGGCTAAGAAGTCCTGACACGTTTCGGTCATGACTGCAGAGGGCGGCCCCTACTGGGGTAGAGCAGCGTACACCACATTACACAGTGCACGTCTCACCTCAATGCCCTCTGGGGGCCGGTCTGCCAAGCCTGCCAGAGTTCCAGGGCGCAGTGGCCTCCAGCGAGCAATGCCCTCAGTTTTTTCTGGTCCTGCACACAGTAGAAAAATGCTACAATATTCAGTTCGGCCTTCCACCGCCGAGATTCAACGGGGTTACTCCGATGTAAGTCGGCCCGAGCAGGCTCTGGTTATGGAACAAGGAGTGAAAACCCTATTAGGGGAGGAGGCCATCGAGGTGGTCCCTCCTCAAGACAGGGAGTCCGGGTTCTACTGCCGGTATTTCATAGTTCCAAAGAAGTATGGGGGGTTGCATCCGATCATAGATCTGCGGGTCTTAAATCTTAAATCTTAAGTTTAAAATGCTCACGATCACGCATGTTGTAGCTGAGATCAGGTCCGAGGGACTGGTTTGTCACAATAGATCTCAAAGATGCATACTTCCACATATCCATCATTCCACAACACAGCAAGTTTCTGAGGTTCGCTTTCGGGGGCGAAGCTTACCAAAATATCGAGTACTTCCCTTTGACCTTGCACTCTCACCCCGCATGTTCACAAAATGTGTAGATGCAGCTCTGGTCTCCCTGCGCATGCAGGGCATCCACATTCTCAACTATATTGACAATTGGTTGATTTTAGCTCAGTCAGAGCAGATTGCGGCTCGGCATCGAGATGTTGTTCTCGCACATATGGGGGAGCTGGGATTGAGACTGAACGCCAAGAAGAGTGAACTTTCTCCAGTTCAGAGAACCACCTATCTAGGTGTAGTATGGGATTTGACCGTGATGCAGGCACGATTGTCCCCTGCTCGTATCGAGTCGATCCTCATCTCAGTCGAGAGAGTCAAAGAAGGCCAGTCACTCACTGTCAAACAATTTCGGAGATTGTTGGGTCTGATGGCATATGCGTCCAATGCGCTGTACATGAGACCCCTACAGTTGTGGCTCAAGACCAAGGGATATCCCCCTAGGGGTATTCCACTTCGAACTATCAAGGTCACGTGGCATTACCTCCGTGCCTTGGAAATGTGGAAGAAACCTTGGTTCTTGAATCAGGGCCCGGTGCTGGGAGCTCATTGTCGCCGTGTAATACTAGCGACGGATGCATCCCTCACTGGTTGGGGTGCGGTCATGAGTGGCCACCCTGCCCGTGGTCTGTGGAGCGGTCGCCATCTGACATGGCATATCAATTGTCTAGAGATGATAGCAGTTTATCGTGCACTGAAGCACTTCCTCCCAGACCTAAGGGGTCACCATGTGTTGGTGCGCACCGACAACACATCGGTGGTCTCTTACATCAACCACGCGTCTGCATTCGCGCCCCTTGTACAAGCTGGCGCACCAGATCCTTGTGTGGTCCCAGAGCAAACTCCTCTCATTAAGAGCAGTTTATATTCCTGGGAAACTAAATATGGGAGCAGACATACTGTCCAGGCAGGGGCCGAGGACCGGGGAATGGAAGCTTCACCCCGAGGTGGTGAAGCAGATATGGAGAGTTTTTTGCAGAGCTCAAGTAAACCATTTTGCGACTCAAGACATCACAATCTCCCCTTTGGTTCTCTCTAGTTCATCCAGCTCCTCTGGGACTGGACGCTATAGTACAGACCTGGCCTAGGCTTCGTCTGTACGTCTTTCCCCCTATTGCTCTGCTCCCGGGAGTTCTGGCGAGAGTATGCCGGGACGGGTTCTGTCTGTTATTAGTAGCCCCGTTCTGGCCGGGCCGAGTATGGTTCGCAGATCTGGTCTCGCTCCTCGACAGCTCTCCATGGGAGACACCGATCAGGACAGACCTACTCTCACAGTAGCAGGGCACGATAATTCACCCTTGCCCGGAGTTGTGGAAGCTGTGGGTGTGGGCCACACGAGGAAACTGTACGCCCTGAGGTGGAAACTCTTCACCTCGTGGCGCAGAGACCGCCAGCTTGACCCAGCAAACTGCCCAGTTGGTACAGTTCTGGAGTTTCTACAGGCCAGGCTCTCTGCAGGGTTGACCCACGCCACGCTGAAGGTTTACGTGGCGGCCATTGCGGCCTACCATGCCCTTCTCGATGGTCAATCTTTGGGAAGACACCCCTTAGTTACACGTTTCCTCTGCGGTCCGCTGAGGCTGAGACCTCCAGTACGGTCCCGTATTCCCCCATGGGACTTGATTGTGGTGTTAGAGGCTCTGAGCAAATCTCCGTTTGAGCCTATTCAAGATATCTCAGACAGACATCTGACTCTTAAAACTGCCTTTCTGTTGGCCATTACCTCTCTGAGGAGAGTAGGAGATTTACAGGCCCTCTCAGTGGCCCCTACCTATCTTGATTTTGCACCTGGCATGACCAAAGTGTTCATATACCCTCGAGCGGGATATGTTCCTAAGGTTCCCTCTGTCACACCACAACCTGTAGTGCTGCAGGCCTTCTGTCCTCCTCCCTTTTGGGAGCCCGACCAAGAGAAGCTAAATTGTATGTGTCCAGTTCGAGCGCTGGACGCATACGTCCACAGAGCTGCCCTGTGGAGAAAAAAGGACCAATTGCTGGTATGCTACGGTCCCCCCAAGGGGGTATTCCTGCTTCTAAGCAGACTATTAGTCGTTAGATAGTTGAGACTATCAACGCCACCTATGAGTCCTCTGGTCGTCCCCCGCTGTCGGGAGCCAAGGCTCACTCCACACGAGGTATGGCAGCCTCCAAGGCCTTCCTAGCAGGTGTCCATGCTGGACATCTGCAATGCTGCGGGGTGGTCCACGCCTTCTACTTTTGCAAGATTCTATGGCTTAGACATGCCAGTCACTCCAGGCGCTTCAGTCCTCTCGTCCTAAGCTGTACTCTTCGGGTACACACTAGGCAGGGGTTTGGTAGTCTGGCAGCGTTGGTACTCGTTCCCCAAAGCATTTCGACGCAGCTCGAGTTCCTGAAGAGGAACGCCTCTAGGTTATGTATGTAACCCTGGTTCCTCGAGGGAACGAGATGCTGCGTCTCGAGCCCATACCCCCGGCACCCCTGCCGGCGCTTGCTGGTACTCAAAACTGATGCCGGCTGCGCGGCTCGTGCCTTTATAGCTTCCTGGTCACTTACGTCACCCTGCCCGTGACGTCACGCTCTTCTATAAGACAGATTAGATATGATATTCAGAGTCGCTCACGCTAAACGCGTTCCCCAAAGCGTTTCAACGCAGCGTCTCATTCCCTCGAGGAACCAGGGTTACATACGTAACCTAGAGACGTTTTATTTGTATAGCACTTCCCACAATACATATTGTTTTAAAAAAGCTATAAAGAAAAGTGTTCCCTACAAGTTCCCTTAGTGAGTGAGCCAGAGGTGACAGTTGGAAAGAAGGGGAAAAAACCTCTGGTTAGAGATAGATGAGTTTGAAAATATTGAGCACAGTGAGACTCTGCAGGTGAACCATCCTTTCTGTTAAGGATAAAATATACATAAAACATAAAAACATAAAATATACACAAATATTATATAGTTATAACATACTTGTCATGGTTTTAATAAATTATTAAATTATCTAATCTATTAGTAAATTAAGCAATGCTTTGCAAAGGTAATGACTTTGCATAAACCATTCATCAGTCCATAAAGCATTACTCCAAGACCAAAAAAAGATGTAATAGAAGAATACAGCAGTTTTTACAGCTGCCTTTGGTGATCAATAAACAACAGGCCTTATTCTAATGTCTTCTTAATGTAATCCTCCACAGTCAGTGACTCAGGGATAGACACTGGGTAGATCCATTCTCTGGAGAAGTCACAACATGGAGATAATCGATCACAAAGTCCCAGGGTTTGTGTTGAGGCAAACAGGGGGTGTGTGTGTATATATATATATATATATTAGGGGTGTAACGGTACGTGTATTCGTATCGGACCGTTTCGGTACAGGGCTTTCGGTACGGTGCACGTGTGTACCGAATGACAGAATGCAATATTTTGTATTCGGAACATAGGTACATTTTCGTGTTTCCACACGAACATATTAAGCGGCGGAAGTCTCCGCAAATCCCGCCCTGCAGCTGATTCTAACCCCTCTTTCACACTGCAAGCGTGAGCGGCGCGCAAGCAGCGCGTATTTTTTCCGGCGTCCTTGTTAATCAATGAGTGCATTCACAACGGGACCAGGAGCAGTGCGTGAGCGTCAAGCAGGAGCGTAGCGTGAACAGCAGTGCAGCGGGGGTTTCGGCGTCCGGTCTATTTTTGCTGTGCTGCTCACGCTCAATTAAAGTGAAAGCACACTTTTGATGGACAATAAATGTGATTTAACACAAAACGTGCTCAAAATGCACAGAATAAGCATGTCAAGAGTTTTAACAACAATGCCAATGTCTAGTGTTTTCACAATTATGCCAGAAAAGAAAATTAAGTATAACAAATATGTATTTACCCATTTAAACTTTTTAATTAATCGTTTTGGGTGAAAGTATGGTGTATTGTTATAAAAACAAATGTTGAAAGAATTATACCCATTGTTTGAAATGGTTATACTGTCTGCTGAACACGCTTTGCAGCCGCTGCTGTGATGCTGTACTTATACGCTTCCAGTGTGAATACTCGCGAGAGTCTGCTGCTGTAGGTGACATAGAGGGAGGCCGCCGACAGACCAGGATCTTGTCTTCACGACAACAATATCTATACTTCATGTTGAGCATAAATATAAAGCCTACTGATAAAGGACACCGTCAACAGTATTGACGGCAAAATAGACTATGTTTGACAGGCGCAATATGCCAGTGTGTCACCGGCCTAAGGTTTTCAAAAGGCATCACGCGAGTGTTGAACATCACTACAACTAGGAAAAAAACGATTGTAATTCAAACGCAGCTCCCGTCTGCATTTAAACAGACCTTTGCTCTTAATTCCGATCGGTCCAACGCAATAACGAAATCTGTGCAGGTCTAAAAACTGAAACTGTTGATGCTGCACTTTACACTTTGGAAAAGTTATATATATTTTTTAAATATGAGCAGGCCTACAAGCTGGGATTGGTAATGCTGCACTGTAATCATAGTTATTTATTTATATTTTTCATTATATTTTATTATATGATATTGGTTTGAGACTGAGAGTATTTTATTTAGTGGAGAACTTTTATTTCTTCTTTTTTTATTTTATCTATATTTTATTAAAAAGTATTTTAAAAAAGTGTAAAGAAATTGTTAAAGTTTATAGTAATAAACAACCTGCAGTTTAATGTTTGCATTTCTTTCCCTTACTGTACCGAAAATGAACCGAACCGTGACTTTAAAACCGAGGTACGTACCGAACCGTGATTTTTGCGTACCGTTACACCCCTAATATATATATATATAAAACCAGTATGAATATTTGTTTGAATAGACATCAAAAGGATTTTCAATTTGAGTAGCTCGGTTAGGGATTAGTCAACATTGGGGAAAAACACTACTTAGTCCAGGACTAATTCTCTAGCTCATCGGGAGATAGTGGGATTAGGATGGGACAGCCAAAGGAAGTGCAAAACATTGAGAACCGAGGTTTAAGATAGACTTAAAAAAGTCTAGTCCTAATTGTATTTGGACTATCAGTACCCTGGCTTTTAAGAGAAGGGGGTGTTTGCATGGGGAAAGGCATTTTGAATCTTTTAACCAGGAATAGATATATTATATTTTAGACTGATTCTGAACACTCAACATTGAAGCAAGCTGTTTTGTACAGGAGCAAGGTTTTGCTTGTTGGTTGCTTATAGCTTATTCATTTTGGATCACTGTATCTCAAGGTTTTTATTTATTTATTTTTGTAATTTATTTTTTTTAATTTTTTTAATTTTTTATTTATTTATTTATTAATTTT
The DNA here is from genome assembly GCF_963082965.1 of Carassius carassius. NCBI lineage: Eukaryota > Metazoa > Chordata > Actinopteri > Cypriniformes > Cyprinidae > Carassius > Carassius carassius. The sequence goes on from NC_081783.1 coordinate 28,657,224, forward strand.
TTTTTTTTTTACGCAGTCTGACTTTTTTGCCTGCTTAATTAGGGCCCGAGCACCGATGGTGTGAGGACCCTATTGTATCTGCTCTGTTTATTATTATTATTTCGGTTCTTCTTCTTCTCCAAAATTAATCGCATTTTTGAGGGCTTAAACATGCTCAAAAAGTCATAAAACTTTGCACACGCGTCAAACCTGGTAAAAGTTTTCGTCTAATATAGGATTCAGAAGAGGGTGTGGCAAAATGGCTCGACTGCGCCACCTATACTAAGAAAATCAATGTACATGCACGAAAATTGGCAAACACATGTAACACACCAATACCTACAAAAAAGACACTTGGAGAAAAATTCTAAACCCAACAGGAAGTTGGTTATTTTTAATATTATGAGCAAATTTTGTGTAATTTTTGTCATTTCCATGGGTTGTATTTTAACGAACTCCTCCTAGAGATTTATTCAGATCAAAACCAAATTTGGTATGCCTAATCTTTGCGTCTCATGCCAGTTTTGCGATGTTAAATTGCGAAGATCTTGAGTTTTCGTCGAAGGGTGTGTCCGTGGCGGCCTGGCGAATTTCGATGATTCGCCATGAAAAATAAAGTTGCTATAAATCAGACATACAATGTCCAATCTTCCCCAAACTTCACATGTTTGATAAGACTCCAAACCTGAACAGATTGACATGCCCAAATTCAGTTATAGTCACAGCGCCACCTATTGGCAACAGGAAGTGACATATTTTACACTGTGACAAACTACTCCTAGAAATTTTATGACATAAATGTCTTTTTTGTGGTCAGTCTAATCTAAAGGCCTGTGCGAAGTTCAGTTGTGAAGATCTTGAGTTTTCGTTAAAAGGCGTGTCCATGGCGCCGTGAAGAAGTTCGATGTCTCGCCATGGGAATAAAAGATGTTATAACTCAGGCATAAAATGTCCAAAATCTTCCCCAAACTTCACATGTGTGATAAGAGTCCTGCCCTGAACAGTTCTGAAGGTGAATATTCCATCGGGTGTGGCAAAATGGCTCGATAGCGCAACCTATACACTTTCAACGGAGTGCGCCTCGAGCTATGTTTCATGTACACAGGGGCGATTCTAGGATTTTTTCAACTGGGGGGCACAAGAGGGGCCACGATTAATACAGAGGGGCCAATCTTGTGTTGTTTGAACTGTATATCCAAATCATTTCAAGAGTTCAGTAACCTATAAAATCAGTAATAAACAGTGATACCCTATTATATTTTAATAGCAGTTATTCACTGCTCTAAATCAAAACAATCAAATACAATTTGTATTAACTTTTCACTTTACAAAAGTGAAAGAAAAACTGTAATAAATAAAAGAATCCAATGTATGAATAGTGTACAACTCACAAATAGTAATAATAATAGAATTTATTTATAATAGCCTTATATATATATATAATAGGCTTATTTATATAAATACAGAATAACATTAATAATTCATAGAAATAAATACACAATTAATGAATTAATATAACTAATATAAATTTAATATAATAAATTGTTTTTGTTTATTATCCACATCCCATTCAATTTGCATAGCAGCAGTTGCAGTAAATTTGCATTGATGAATAAACAAAAAGCTACTTATGTCAAGGCTAATTAATCTTGAGCATATTGATTTAAAAATATCATATATCCATACTTTGTTAGATAGCTACTTGTTCAAAAAGGTAGCTTTAGTTTAACATGTAAAATATGTGGATCCTATAGAAACAGTTTAGAATAGCTTAATTAGTCCAGTGTTATTTTAGCATTAGTTATTGATTTTGCTATTTAATCATGCATTAAATATTTATGTATGATTTTTTTATTTGAGAATGTTTCTGGGTGTCATCACATTATTTTTTGTCAGTAACTTCTGTGAAAACACAGTACACGCCGAATTTGAGACTCATTTTATTTACTTTGATTGACACAAAATTCAAGAAAACTACAATATATTGTATAGCAAGTAAACATCAAGTTATAGAAATTATATACAATTTATTTTAGCCAAACAACTGTTAATACTGACCAAACAAATAAACAACAACAAAACCACTGTCCTGCAGACTAAATACAGTGGATGTAGTTCATTTTCTATGTAAAATGTGGCTTATAATGGGTTTATGTATCTGGTTCATTTCAAAAAAGTACAATTCTGCGATTTTTTTTTTTTCCAGGGTGCAGACCGCACATAGACTAAATAGACTAAAGGTGTAGTAAAACAAAGACCTATATGTGTATTGTGGACTTTTTTTTCACCACAAGTCTGAAAGAAGACATGTTATTGAAGACAAACAGCCCCAAATCTCAAAATTGACCAGTAAAAAAAACTATATTTTTGCATGTGTCTCACCCATAGACTGTAAAAAAAAGTGTGGAGCGTTAGATAAACATCATACGATTTGTTTCGTCACCTCACTTAAGTGTAAAAAGTCGCTAATCGACTGCATGATTCAATAATGACTTTATTAGAATTGCAATTATAATTTTTTAAACCATTGCTTTAAATTGCGTTGTTGCCTATATCGGAGCGTTCGGCCGAAAAATAAGTAAATCGTAACGCAGTAAACCCCTTTTACATTCAGCATCAGATGAGCATAGTAAATATAATGATTAGCATCTTGGTCTGCTCTAGGAGATAACATCGTCATCGAACCTGGTCTGTCTAACACCGAAAGACGTTAACGTTAGTACCAAACACTTGTTGCACTGCAACAACTCGCTAATCGAAAAACATAAGCTATATAAAATAGATCAACTTACCGTGTGCTTTTTTTCGTTGGAAAACAGCAGCTCGCTATTCTTGGTTCTCGTTGAGAAGCATTGCGACGTAATCATGAGTTATTTACTAAACTGAAAGATTATGATTTGAATTTGTGAATGACAGACAAGTAGAAGGGTGGGGGCACACTGGGGGGCCAATCAGTTTTCAGGAGGGGCCAGTGCCCCCATGGCCCCTCCCCTGGCTACGCCACTGCATGTACATGTACGAAAATCAGTACACACATGTAACACACCAATACCTATGAAAAAGTCTCTTGGTACGAAATCCGAATCCCAACAGGAAGTTGGTTTTGAATTTTTTGAATTTTGAATTTTCCCCTGCAAAATTTGTGTTGTTTTTGCCATTTCCAGGGGTTGTAATTTAACAAACTCCTCCTAGAGATTTATTCAGATCAACACCAAACTTGGTCAGTGTAATCTAAAGCCCTTTGCGATGTTAAATTGCGAAGATCTTGAGGTTTCGTTAAAGGGCGTGTCCATGGCGGCCTGACAAATTTTGATGTTTCGCCATGAAAAAGGAAGTTGCTGAAACTCAGACATACAATGTCCTATCTGCTCCAAACTTCACGTGTTCGATAAGACTTCTGCCCTTAACAGATCTACATGTGCATTATCAGTTATAGGCATAGCGCCACCTGCTGGAAACAGGAATTGACATATTTTACACTGCGACAAACTACTGCTAGAAATTTTTTGACATTAATGTATTTTTTGTGGTCAGTCTAATCTAAAAGCCTGTGTAATGTTAAATTGTGGAGATCTTTAGTTTTTGTTAAAGGGCGTGTCCATGGCGCCATGACAAAATTTGATGTCTCGCCACAGCAAGAGAAGTTGTTGTAACTCAGCCATAAAATGTTCAATCTTCCCCAAACTTGACATGTTCGATAAGAGTCCTGGCCTGAACACATCTGAAGGCCAATAATCCATTATAATGATAGCGCCACCTGCTGGCAACAGGAAGATTGGAACATATATGTAATATACTTTGATATATTCGACTTGTATTTATGACTTTAAATGCATATTTCTCACCGTTCACCTTTTTACTAAAGCAACTCGCTGGTGGTGAGCCCGGCATGCGAGGGCCCATTCATCGCTGCTTGCAGCTTTAATTAGGATTATTTTTGTCATTGAAATTTGAATTTGTATGAATGGGTTTTCTTAAATTTATAATCCTGATTTTAGTTTCCTCTTTGATTAAATCCATGGGATTTAGATTAGCTAGTGCCATATCCACTGTCTTGTACATTCATACTGTTTAGCATGCTCATCAACACAAATTATTTAATGATACATAAACTAAAGAAATTCACTTCTTTGACAACTTGATATTTATGTTCAAATCTCTTCGTTTAAAGTCCACCCAGATACCTTAAATCAACTATTAGTTCAGTTGTGCTGATAAAGCGATATTCTCCAATTGTTCTACCTGAGATGCATGAAGTTTCCCTTAACCAGATAAAGGATTTTTAATGCACTATTCTATTTATTTTGTACTGCAGCGCAGCTTGTGCTGTTTACCTTTCTTTCCAACTGTGAGAGTATTAAATTGGGTGACCTCTGCATGAAGAATCATTTTGTCGTACTCTTGAACATAGAAAACTTACCGTTCCAGAGCAGGCATCATGGTGAATTGAACATTTCCCTCTTGGTGTCCAAAGGAACACATGCTTACAAGTCATTTGATGATAAGTTCAAAGAGATTTTGTTTGTCCTGTGCCTACTGAAGTGGGGAACCCATAATCAGTTTATGTCAAGGAAAAGGTCTCATGCTGAGTATGTTGCTTATGCCGCAGTTCAACTTCTCACACTTTGTTCTCTGACAGCAGGAGGACAGGTGGTGCTCTGAAGACTGGCTTTTGTACAGGTTTAACCTTCTGGTTAGATGCCCAAGAAGAAGTACCCAGCATCAGTTCTGGGGTGGAGTATTTGTCTCAGCCTAAATGACAGATTCTTTGTGCCCATTCAATGGATATTTCACACAAATATAGCTTTAGTTTTCTCAAAAGCTCTGGGATTTGTGTTTACAGGTGTGCAGGTCTTAAATGACAAGAATGACTGAGATAGAAGTTAAGGAGATTTCTAAGGCTACATGTATTGCACAGGTTTGCAGAGGACCTCTGATTGAATGTGAACTGCTTGCTTATGGACACAGACATTTCAGAGCCAACAATCTGCAGATTATGTCCAGACCAGAGGTCTCCAGTTCTGCTCTTGGAGAGCTTCCATCCTGCAGACTTCAGTGGCAGTCCTTCTCCTACATACCTGTCTATAATTTTCAAGTAATCTTGAACACCTTGATAAGCTGGTTTAGGCGTATTTTATTGGGGCTGGAGTTGAACTCTGCAGGAGGGTAGCTCTCCAGGAGCAGGGATCTAGACCTTCTAAAAGTTCATAAAGAGCGTCATTTTGTCCAAACAGGCATTCCAGGACACTGTAAGTAACAAAAAATGATTTGTGTTTGTACCCCCATGTGTTTGTGTATTGTGACATTCTGTCAGTTGTTTTATGCACAGCAGACCTTATTGCCGGGGAGCAGGCGCAGAACCCCTGTGTTTCTGAGGTGTAGAATTGTTTCAAGCGGTGCAATCTGTCTGTGACAGACAAGAGTGCTGCTGGGAGCCACATCATGAGCGGAAGTACTTCAGCACATCCCTGGGGAACCACAGATTAAAATCTCATTTGCAAAGACAGGAAGTTTAGTGGCGCCATCAGACAGTCAGATGAGAGATATATCATAAACTGCAATCTACATCCTCAACATACTTGAGACCTGGAGGATGTTAGATCCTGCATCCTCTTCTGCGAGACAGACACTTTGCGATTAGTCTGTGACTACACCAGCTGTTGTCCTGCCTAAAGATGGGAGGAAAGGCCTAATTCATTTCTTCTCTTTTGAATTTCAAATGGGGTGTTAGAGGTTTAAAGCAGGAAGCCGTCTTTGTGTAGCCACTCAAAGTCCTCTAAATTATTTGAAAGCTGTGGGACAGGATAACAAAATGACTGGCTGCAAATTGAGGGATTTCGAGCCTAAATATTCAAATCCTGCACTGCTTGTCATGTAAATATGAATTTACAGTAAAGCTTTGTCACAATAACTGTCAGCGCTCTTCTTCCCAAATAATCACTCATATAATATTTATAGCTGTCCAATCCAGTCATTAGCTTGTACTGAGAACAGCAATCTTTTAATTCTTGTCTTTTCCGGTAATGTGTAGGCCTAAAACGCTTAAATTCATCATGTGCCGCGCTGCTTTCTATGCACACTCTGGGATTACGGTTTGAATAGAGCTGTACAATCATTAAATTAAACAATAGTGGGATGGTTGTTATGGCAGTACATAACTCAATGATCTTAAAATGGTCATGAATCAGACACACCATCTAGCAAACCTATTATTAATTAAAGCTGTGAAAAGACACAATTCTGCTACTATCCATACTAACTTGAATATAGCTCTTTGAGGCACCATGTGTGAATGCGAACAAGTTATGATACTTGAGAGCTGTGGTGGATGAATAATGAATTACCATATGGCTTTTAAAGACTTAAAATAAGTAGTAATGCAGTTTGGTGCAACATGAGTTTGACTAAATGGCTTTCATTATTTTGGGTGAACTCTCAGTAAAGGTTTAATACAACTTGAATATATTATGTAACATTCAAGGTTTCTCTGCTGGTGTTGTTGTTCAGTGCTGGTGCTGTGTTGATTACAGATAAGGATGTATCATTAACGGACACATTTCTCCAGAGGACACAGCACAGGTTGAGCCACACAACCAGAGCGCTTGTCTTCAGTGCAAGCACTCATGGGAAATACAGTGTTTACTCTCAATGGGCTTCAGAGAGGGACAGATATTAACCACACTAATAACATTAGGATTGAAGTATGAAACATTTTGCAAGTGAGATTGAGATACACTATGTGCATGTCAATAAAACTATGTATGTTTTTGTAGTCTTTTCTTTAGCACATACTTATCGAGGTGTGCAGCGAATTACCTTTACTGACGAAACAATATTTCTCAATGTTCTGGAAAACAAAGCAAGGCTTTGTTCCACATCAGACCACCTGTAAACCTTAGAAGTCTTTTTTTTTTATTATATATTTTTTATTATTATCATTTCTTTTTTTTAATGGAAGAAAGTATAGAATAATACTGGCAGCTTAATTATGCCAGCATTAGCATTCAGTCTAAAATCAATTTAATCCAATCAGATTTTAATTTATTTATATATTTTCTTCTTTCAAGTGTATTGAATTTATTTACACTCTTATAATTGAAGGATATTTTTTGTATTGCCAGAAATACACTAAAAGAGTTATTTTGCACCCTACCACAAAATTTGCACAAAACTGCACATGGCAGTATATCAAACAAGATTGAACTGCACAATAAAACAATAAAATAATACAAACAACTGAAGTAAAAAATAAAATAAAATCACGATGCTTGTTGGTAAAGCAGTGAAAAAGATATTGGATCTTATCTTGGAGTATTGGGCAATACAAGTAAAATTGTTACTTTATTATCAGTGGATAGGTCTACATTTAGTAGATGGAACTAATTTTATTTTGTGATTTGACTAATTTCACCTGTCCTAGCTTCTAGTAAATTTCATTTGCAGCTTCACTTGTTTATCTTCACGCTTATCTCATTTCTATGGCCAGACAGATAACAGCGGAAAAGGGCGGGATTGATGGAATGATGCACAGTGTAATGTTGTGAAACTACCACAGCTGCGTATGAAAAGTGAGTTTTCACTTGTATGCTGGGGTGGGAGGTCTGTGTCGCCCATTCCAGGATCCACCACTGGGTTACTGAAATCAAGCAAATGCTATTAAGCTGGTCAGGTGATGTCATCATGATGTCAACCTAATATGCCTAACCCTAACACATGAATTTACATAATTTCATTTGAAATGAAAGTGGAAGTCATGTCTTCATATTTTGGTGAAAAGTAAAATGTTTAATGGGTAAAATGGTTAAATGGATAAAAGCTCTAAAAGGCATAAAAACTGTTCAGCTTTAATCTAAATCATGTATGCAGATTACATTTAAGCATTCATATTTCTATGCATTTCATATATATATATATATATATATATGCACTTATTTGCACCATGCTTTTCTGTTTAAGCTCCAGAAAAAGAAAAAAAATGCTAAATTTAATATACTATTTAACATTAGCCCCCCGTTAAATTATGGTTTGTTTGTTTATGGTATAGTTTGTTGTTTAAATGAGCAAAAAAAAACTTGTAGTCTAAAATGCAGTATGCATCATGAAAATGTACTTCCCCCACGTGCACTTTCCACAATATATTGGCCAAAACCAACCAAACATCTCTCGGTTTTTCTGTACTCAGCTGGATAATGGAGCATATCCTACTCTCTGTTGTGATTTTGCGATGATTCCTCCTGTTTTTTGTAAGGCAAGTCAACATTTTGTGACTATCTCCTGCTGTATGCGTGAAATTTCATTCTCCAGCACTGAGGCCTCTGCATCTCGCCTCTTTATATTTCTTTAAAGCTCAATAGGGGATTCAGGGTTAGCCACAAGCATCTTTGAAAAGTGCTGTGGTGGGGGTGTGCTGCTAAATATAAAACTGCATATTCACACAGTCCACTGAGCAAAAAGAGCTCATTACAGCACACAAAACAATAGGCGCTCTGTGCTTTGGGTGAGCGTTGTCTGAAGGTAAAAAATATAGGGAGAAATTGAAAAATAGGCACCGCTCAGTTCATATTTGAGGTGACAGTTGGCTAAAGGAACTCGTAGTATTACTACTGAAAGTACAGCAGTCATAGAGTGTTTCTATTATAGTACACTTAAAACACACTCACAACATAGCCACTGAAACGCTGTAGAATTTGGAAATGAAGCAACCAAAACAATATCCTTTAGCTTGTCGCTTAAGTAAGATTCTTATTAGCATTCGACTATTACTCTCTGGGTAAGGGTAAACACCACTAAATCTGCAAATGGTATATGTGCAGCTTAAAACGAGAAAAAAGGACAGAAATGTATTCCGACTGCCTCATCGAAACACCCACTCATGCCTTGGAGCAGACAGCTCTCTCCAAGCCTCTCTTTTGACAACATCAAAAGGTTATTCAGAACAACTCTTCTCCAGCGAGTGCACACTTTCTGTCTGCAAGCTACACAAGGGCTCTTTTATTTACAATACACTCCTGCACCTCAAGGCCAGCGCTCATGCTGAATATCCAGGCTACTCCATCCCGAACGCTGGTGTCTGTGTACCTCAGAAAACACAAATAAATGCACCACCTCCACCCACACATCTCGCCAAGAACATCAGCGTGGACCTCCGCACGACATCCCGAGGTGCTTTCAACTCCAAGTCCCCGCCTGCATTAAGCAGAACAGAGACAGAAGTTCTCTGGAAAATATTCTTGTGTGTCAGCTGGAACAATCTCCATCTTGATTGCGCCAGTCAGGGCATTCACAGCATGAAGGGTGAGGAATTGATTAAAAGCTCATTATTAATGCTATGTTCGCTTTAATTGGGAGCCATGGTGGAGCCGAAGCCGTGCAGATAACAGGGTTGCTGTTAGCGATGAATGTGCCTCCGCTGGCGCGGGAAGATAATTGTGTGATCGCACTGGAGTATTCTGTGACAGAAAGGGTTTCACTGATACCTGAGTTTGTTTATAAGCTATGCCATATTTCTTTACATTTCTGTAGATTAAAGCCAATCATAAGATAGCATGCTTGGATGAACTGAAATGGACACTATTTAGACATAACTCAGTGGCTAAATGGTGTGACTGGACCGTCTGTTTGTCCCAAAGCGAGAATTGCTGTTAACATTCATCATGTTTAGGATTAGAAATTTTCACTATTGCAAAGTATGAAACACAAATGTAATGCTCAAAAAACACTCCGAACACCTTAGCAGCTGCAAAGTAATGTCTTGCCAACCACCCACAACACCCTAGCATCGGGGCGGTGAGTTTGGCAAGCACCGCTCACATTTTCTTCAGTGTTATTTGTGTAATTCAGTTGGGTTCCACTAGTACTGCAGAAATTGTACATATCTGTAAATATTGGACCCAAAAACATACAAACAAACAAATTTGTATGACTAAAATGTATGACCAAATGATGCATTATATATATATATATATATATATATATATATATATATATATATATATATATATATATATATATCAGATCAATCAAATCATTTAAAAAGAATAATCAACAAAATAGCTATAGCCCTCAGTAACTAAACACGGACTGACTCCATTAGACAAAGGCAAGCACATGTATACTGGCAGCCAGCACCATTGTCACATGGGCAGGGAATTATTCAAATACAATATTTAACATTTTCCCACAAACATAAAATCTAGAAGGAAGGTTTTATCCTTATATTCAAAATAAACAAACTACACTTCGTATGCAAATAATAATAATAATTTACAGTACATTGAACAGGAAAATATAAGAAGAGCGTGTTGTCTCTGAAACACCAAGTCCAAGTTAAATATGCAGTCCTTTCATGACCATGTGTGTATCATCAGCCTATCAGCATCATCATGACATGATTTTTCTGGTGCTCCAAAGTGATAAGTCACATGGCATTTACATTGCAGGTAATTGATGAAAAGCAAAAGTACATGAAACTAAGCAAAGATGGCAGAAAGCAGACTGTACCCCTCCAAGGGGTCCTGCTCCAGCCAAGCAGCTGTCATTGAGATGAATGGGAATGCAAATGCATGTCACCTTCCAGATATTTCGACCTTCCTGGTATATATAAATACTATTTTAAATACAAAGATATAATGTATTTTTTGTAGAAAAGGAGTGACTAATTATTATTATTATAAATAATAATAATGTGTCATTTATTGAAGACTCCATAATGACATTCAAACAAGATGCTTTAGATACAGTTAAAGTACAAAAAAAGTACTTATCATCACTGTAGCCAGGTTTATTCAGTCAAGTTTTTGACTTGGATAACACCAGGGTATTTTACAAATTTTGAGGTTCCCTGGTGTGGGTGTGTGTGTGTGTGGGGGGGGGGGGGGTTGCTGGTTGGGGTTGGTTCAAAAAGAACTCATTATTCTGTCTTAATTCTATGCAACAACAAAAAAATTCACATTGTTGGCACTTTTACCGCACAGGAATGTGAGGTACGTGATCACCCTACAATTGAACCTTTGTTCATATGTGACCACTCAGGGATATGAAAGGTGCAGGACCACACTTACAACATAATTGGCCGAGCTGACGATGACCGAACAGGCTAGGCACACGTATCGACGTTATTCCGAGAGATATATTGCAACTCTGTTACAAATGTTACTGGGGTCAGGCCACCTGCTCAAGTGTCAATAAGACCCTTCATCCAGTGTCGACAGTGAGATATCACCTTTCAAAACAACACTCTGCCGTCTGCTTTTCCTTCTTCCGACTGTTATGGCTAGACATTTGTCAGTGGTTTCTTCCCCTCTCTTTATACACTCACATATTAGAGGCTACTTAACTCTGCACACAAGCTGAAAAATTAACCTTGTCATTTGGCCAAAGGCTTGTTTGTGATTTTATTAGTCACAAACTCCAGAGGTGACTGGATGATAGATGCACATGCTAAATACAAGTCCAACTTTTTTTTTAATCCACCAACAGCAACAGAGTTTCAATATGCACTTTTATTAGATTATACTACTTTAAAAAGGGTTGCCTAAAATTTTGCATTGTAATTTCTGATTATGAAAATGTTTGCTGAAATGAAAGTGGAAGTTTGCTGAATTTATTTATTTATTTATTTATTTATTTGCTTATTATATATTTTTTTTTATTATTGAAATATCAGCAAATATGCTTGTAACCAGCCATAGCCAGTACATTTTAACAGTATTTAGAATTTATTTATGGAGAAGGGGAAGAACAGCACTTTTTTTAGACAGTCACACCTACGCAATCTATTGAGATTAAATCTGTTTATCATATAGAATAATAGAATAATGATCTTGGGTATCTTGTGTTTTGGGAGCTCTGAGTATCTCAGAAATGATCTTAAACTTTTGGTAGTATTTTTTTTCCAAAAACAGGTGTCCTCATTTTGAGACAAATCTCAAAGACAGCATTTGTCCTACTTCCCTATGCAGAGGATCTTCTCTGCATGCCTTTATCAAACAGTGGGCCGACCTCACATCTCTCTGGGTCCTGCCAGTCGTTGCATTAACCTGAGAGTAAAGAATTTACAAGTTTTGGGGACATTAGGAACATCATGGCCTAGATCCCGTCTCCTGCTGTCCCTCCCATCATGGGCTGCCTCGTGTCAAATGCTCACAGTCATTATTGCTGAATACGCACAAGTCAGCCCTCAAAACAAATCTGCTGACTGTAGAGGTCTGTGTTCAGTGCCAAATGGCATCTCAAAGCACCTGAGTGTCAAATACTTTGATATCTTTGACCACTGATTTCATTAGGATAGTGTGAACACTGAGATTACAAAGCTTCTTAATGATGCTGCTTTGATCCTTGCAACAGTTTTAATGTTGCCAAAATGTGTAGAGTAGCAAAATAAAAGAGACCACAAATACATATTGAGACCACCTACAGTTTAATCTCAGGTGCATACATCAAGGGCTCAGCTCTGATAGTCTGCACCTGAGGTCCACTGTGAAATGCATCAGTATTGATCAATTTCTTTGCTTACTTTAATGCAGGCGAGTAATTTTTCCAGTTTAACGGTGTTAAAAAATATTTAACGCAGTTAACGCAGGGGCAGAGCTAGTGTTGGCCACCCCACTCACAGCCGCTGCTTCTGTCTCTTTTTTCTTGACAATAAATTAATTTATTAGACACGGAACATGTTTATGACCACATCAAATGGGAGACTTTTCAGATGCACACTCCACTTCACCTCAGCGAAAGACAATAGTCAAACGAGAACAGAAATGGTACAGGAAATGAGGTTCTTCAGTAGAACATCAGTCAACTGCGGTCAGATGAGATGTTGTCAGGCCATATGTCAGTAAAAATTTATGTTCCTGTTCTGTCAACTGTTATACTGTGTTCGTAGTGCCTGCTCTACAGTGCTCGCTGTAGCCTGTATCTTTTTATATTAAAGCATGAATGAAACGTGTCAAATCCGTGTCACATTCAGCAGCAGCAGTTCTTAAAGTAATAGCAGCCAAATAAACCTAAAAACCCAGCTGCTGTGATGTCTGTTAATCAAAGAATAAGAGGAAAAAAAGAGGAAATCAATAACTTTTGTATAGCTTTAAAGGTCCCGTTTTTCGTGCTTTTCTGAAGCTTTGATTGTGTTTACAGTGTGCAATATAACATGTGTTCATGTTTCGCGTGTAAAAAACAGTATTTTTCACACAATTCACCTATCTATATACCGCTGTTTTCACTGTCATAAAAACGGGCAGATGACTTCCTTGTTCTATAATGCCCCTCCTTCAGAAATACGTAACGAGTTCTGATTAGGCCAGCGGTTCATGTGTTGTGATTCGACACCAGCTTATCGCACGCTGCCCTCCTGGAAACGCGATTGGACAAGTGTTGAGAAGCAAGTGGGCAGGAGCATGTGCTGGAGATGTACTTATAATCACAGGAGCGCTTTTACTGACGAGATGCGCATGAAAATCGCATTCGTTTTTTTGCACAGCCCTACCATCTAGTTAACAAAGCTAAACAGTGTTGCCGTTTGTGTAATAAGTTACAGAAACTGTAAAACGCACCAACTTAAAAAATAAAATACACTTACCAGTTGTGGTCCATAAACAACGCCTTCTCCAGACAAAGAGGGAACTGCTCCATCTTTCAGGAATAATCTTTGTGCGAATCCGGCATTAAACTGATTGAGATTGAAGAAGTTGTCCTCAGCAAAATGTGCTGCACATAGTTTTACATGTGGATTATAATTTTCGGGAACCGAGTTAAACATAAATTGTAACCATTAATCTCCAAGTACAGCGTCCCTGGGAAGCCCAAACAAAGATGATTGGACTCCGAGATGAAAATAACAGCGTTTCGACGACATGGCGACAAACACAAACGCAGCTCTTCCTCTTCTCCGTCGGAGTGCAACAAGACCACGCCCCCTGTTTGTGTATTCATGTGGGCGGAGGTTAGTCAAAAAACTGTTTTAGTGACGTCATTACTGCAGGAACTAGAGGGATGTAGTCCAAACGGGTCGTTTTTTGTAGGCGAATTCTGTTAAATAAAATATCTCGCTTGGCATTGAACTTTAGAATTTTACAGATACTATTTATATTCTAACAACAACATTACACACTAACTAAAGTTTAAAACATGGGATCATGAAGAAGGGGACCTTTAAGGATTCATCTTATATTTAACTAATTGATAACTTTATTAAATTTCTGTGCTGAAGGGCACAGGTAAATATTACATTTATTATAAGGGATTTATGGCTATAGTCAGTGGTTAAATATTAAAAAAGGAACAATTTTCTTGAGACATCAGTAGTATTGGTATCACTGATATTCCCCTTCAGTCATAAAACAGATGTTATTAAACAAGTATTAAAAATGTACTGTCTTAATGTTGTTTCTACATTAATTTGAAGATTGACTATGAAATTGCTGCAATATAAATGTATATTTAAAAACCTTAAGGTATATGGTATAGTAGTTGCATGTGTAATATATTTTTGTAGTCACTGAAATGTTACAAAAAATGGTATTAAAAAATCTATTATACTTTTTTTATTGATCCAAAAACATATGCTTTATAAATACTACAAACCCGATTCCAAAAAAGTTGGGACACTGTACAAATTGTGAATAAAAACAGAATGCAATGATGGGGAAGTTGATGCAATGATTTTATTCAGAATACAACATAAATGACATATCAAATGTTTAAACTGAGAAAATGTATCATTTTAAGGGAAAAATAAGTTGATTTTAAATTTCCTGGCATCAACACATCTCAAAAAAAGTTGGGAGAAGGCCATGTTTACCACTGTATGTCATCCCCTCTTCTTTTTATAACAGTCTGCAAACGTCTGGGGACTGAGGAGACAAGTTGCTCAAGATTAGGAATAGGAATGTTGTCCCATTCTTGTCTAATACAGGCTTCTAGTTGCTCAACTGTCTTAGGTCTTCTTTGTCACATCTTCCTCTTTATGATGCACCAAATGTTTTCTATGGGTGAATGATCTGGACTGCAGGCTGGCCATTTCAGTACCCGGATCCTTCTTCTACGCAGCCATGATGTTGTAATTCATGCAGTATGTGGTCTGGCATTGTCATGTTGGAAAATGCAAGGTCTTCCCTGAAAGAGACAACGTCTTTCCAGATGTGTAAGCTGCCTATCCCAAACACTCATGCAACCCCATACCATCAGAGATGCAGGCTTCTGAACTGAGCGCTGATAACAACTTGGGTTGTCCTTGTCGTCTTTAGTCCAGATGACATGGTGTCCCAGTTTTCCAAAAAGAACTTCAAATTTTGATTTGTCTGACCACAGAACAGTTTTCCTCTTTAACAGTTTTCCACTTTTTTTTCATTTTAAATGAGCCTTGGCCCAGAGAAAATGCCTGCGCTTCTGGATCATGTTTAGATATGGCTTCTTTTTTACCTATAAAGTTAGAGTTTTAGTCGGCAACGAAGGATGGCACGGTGGATTGTGTTCACCGACAATGTTTTCTGGAAGTAATCCTGAGCCCATTTGTTGAGTTGTGATTTCCATTACAGTAGCATTCCTGTATGTGATGCAGTGCCGTCTAAGTGCCACACACAGAGATTGTTCCAGATTCTCTGAATCTGTGGATGATATTATGCACTGTAGATGATGATAACTTCAAACTCTTTGCAATTGTTTTTCTGAGAAACTCCTTTCTGATATTGCTCCACTATTTTTCGCCGCAGAATGGGGGGAATTGGTGATCCTCTGCCCATCTTGACTTCTGAGAGACACTGCCACTCTGAGAGGTGTCTTTTTATACCCAATCATGTTGCCAATTGAAGTAGCAAATTGGTCCTCCAGCTGTTCCTTATATGTACATTTAACTTTTCCGGCCTCTTATTGCTACCTGTCCCAACTTTTTTGGAATGTGTAGCTCTCATTAAATCCACAATGAGACAATATTTGGCATGACATTTCAAAATGTCTCACTTTCAACATTTGATATGTTATCTATATTCTATTGTGAATAAAATATAAGTTTATGAGATTTGTAAATTATTCCATTCCTTTTTTACTCACAATTTGTACAGTGTCCCAAGTTTTTTGGAATCGGGTTTGTAATAAACAGCCAATATGCTAGTAATATCCATACTAACTAACATAACTAGACAAGAGTGAATAAAATTTCCAATCAAAAGTGTTACCACAGAAACACATACAGAGTCCTCCATTATAGCTAAACTGCATGTGAAAAAGATGTTAAGAAATTACTAGACCCTGGTAAATGGATGAAAATCACAGTGCACGAAGAGCCTGTGTGCAAACATCAACATCAATGCATCACATTGAGTCAGGACGTAGAGATCGGCAAATGTGTCTTTCCTGCATTATGTGTGAGAACCACCTACTGCCTCGACAACAGAATCCAATAGTGTGGGTGAAGGTTTCCTGCATGAAGCTTTCTTATCTCATAACGCATGTGATTGGTTGCACATTTGAATAAGTATATTGCATAAAACACATAATCAACACCACAGTTTATGTTTTATATCCTACTATGTGTGTTATAATCTTCAAAGTTGTAACAATTATTACTGTGGTTATTTATAAAGAAATGTAATACATAAAAATCTCTTCATGATGCATAATAAATACATGCTTTGAGTCTACCAGAACCTGTTACAGATTAAGCAGCCAGTGTTTGTCTCCCATCAGCCCCAGTGCACACGGTCAGGGTCACTATCACAGAGGAGAAATAGCAGTTGGCAGATGCATTACTCTGTTTATTCTTTTAGAATAAGTTATGAGATGACAGTGGTAACCACACCTACTGTGCACACAATACAAACAGCTGTTTCTCACATGACATGTTTATTTGCAAAAAGTAATTTCATCTTTTTCGCCTGCACTTAACCAACTAACACTAGCACTTTTCCTTTTCTTGTCTTTTTAATTAAAAAAAAAAAAAAAAAAAAAAAAAAAAAACCTAATGCGTTCTATACTAGACTAACTGAGACTTGTCATGGCACTTGTATACTGTTGTTGTTCTCTTGTTGACCTGACTGCTTCTGTTGTTCTCATTTGTAAGTCGCTTTGGATAAAAGCGTCTGCTAAATGATTAAATGTAATGTAATGTTAAATGTAATTTATTAATGGTTTCAGTCACTCAAGCTAAAGTTGCATTCATACAATGTGATCTTTAATACTAAGTTATCTCTTAAAAAAGGAGGGCTGTTCTTTGCACAACTCCACATCGTTGCTGAAATGACAAGATCTTGGTATAAATGAGAAATAATTTAAATATTAAGCAAACATAAATTGTTGGCCTTGATAATCCAGTATCATCAAAGATTTATTTATTTATTTATTTATTTGTGATTTTAGGCCAATTTTTATTCATACAAGTACAGCGTGGAAAACAACAACAACAACAACAAAACTAATTTGTTACACTCATATTTATGGTTTGGTTCAATCTTACTTTTTTATATTAAATTGTTATTGTGTGTCATAAAAAAGAATAAAACCTGAAATAAATAAATAAATACAATTTTGGTGATACTGAATCAGCAAGGCCAACTATTTATTTTTGCTTAATATTTTAATATTAAAATAGCTCTGCACATTTTCACTTTTTTCAGTGTATAACTTCTCATCTCCTTTTATCTCCTAATGGACAATCAACAAGAAACTTTTTCCGAACTGTAGTTGCCAGTGTTTTCTTTTTATTAAACACAACAGAGAGGCATTATATCAACCTTTGCCACACGTTAACTCTATTTATGTAAGAATCCAATATTATTAACTACCACTGCAAGATGTGCGTGGCTGTTTTATGGCTGTCTGTGGAAAGCTGATTTGCTATTAGAGTTGGAAATGTGTGCTGTTGTGCTGTTTGTTCAATCAGACCGAAGGGACAGACAATACAATTTCTAACTGGCACTGAGCTGCATCTATATGCTATCCGCTCTGTCTGACCATATTTAGGCCTTTATAATTGCAAAGTAATGCCAATGTGTTATGTTTTGCAAACAGCTATACCACTAGAGTCGTATTTATTCCACATATATTTCAATAGCATTTCAAATGGTAATAACGCAGTGCTTTAGTTTAAGAGTCCCCTGATGTCTGTACTTGTAGTGCAGTGATTACATCCCCTGACAACATACGCGAACTAGTGATGACTGAAAAGAAGCGACGTCTAAATGACATACCACCTCACCTCTTTCATTAGCCATGACAACCTCTTTCTTCCCCTCAATTAGCCACGCAGTATCTAACAATACCCACCTTGCCGGACAGAGCCGAGGGGCACATGAGTGCTTGTCACCTCGCCAGGCGCTCGACTCTGCCCACAGCTGTGGGTGTGATATCCATGGTGATCAGATGGAGGTGTAACGCTTACAGTATTAATCTTAGAGCATGGCGGCTGGCTTGATCTGTTTTGAAAGGATGACTCAGATGCATAATTGATTGTAATAGAGTGTCGGGAACAGAGGAGACAGGTCAGAGCACTGCTGCTTTACACAGATGGATCTGTTTGAATTGTGAAACAGTGGAAAGCACAAGCATCTGATGAATCATGTTGATTTAATTAAAAGGGTTTCGGCACAAGATTTTGTCTTTTTCAAAGATAAATGTCATGCAGTCGAAATCAGGGAGGTCTGTGAAACTTTGAGAAAGTTATTTGTTAGTGTTTCTGTTCATCTCAGAGGTAGTTGTTTGGCTGGTGCGTTCAGCTCTGGAAGTGTGCAGTATGGATTGGCACTCAACAGTTTTGAGCCGAAGCCGTGTGACTCAAAATCGAGAGAGAGAGAGTCGCAGGGAAATGATGTCATGATAATGCTGATTGGCTGATGTCACTACAGGAATGAGCACCGTCCCAAAGCCTTCACTACTGAGGGAGAAGGTCTCTGTGCTTCAGGCTAGTGCATGAGCTGAGACATCAGTGACCGTGGACAGAGGAAAACACTCAATCTGGAACACACTCAGTTCATTGGTCACTGGTTAAATATCCAATATTTGCATATGTATGTATGCATTTGCTTTTATTATTATTTATTTATTTATTTTATAACTCTCTGCCATAGAGAACAAGCTGACTAGTCAAATTGTGACCCCTTTGTGAAGCTGAATCCATGCAAATGAAATTGCTGGGTTTATCATTGACAATTTGTTGGTAAAGTTGAGAGATGACAGATATATCAGCCATTTGTACCAATAAAGAACATTTATTAATTTATTCCTGTTAATAATTTGTAACCTATGGGAAATTAAAATGACTGTTTTCTTTCCAAATGCTCATTCCTGGCTTCATTTTGAAGGAATTATAATTATTGTATTATTTGATAAAAATATAATAGGTCACTCCACCTTTGAAAGTATTTCCTTGTCCATTATAAACCCTTCCCACATAAGCTCTATTCTAATAATTCTAACTCTATTCTAATTTTCATTGCTCTCCCATTCATGTTCACTGGATAACTTCAAGCATCACCATGCATGTTTTATCCCATGTCACTGTGACATACGTCAGAGGTAAGAGTTATGAATGGTGTTTCATGTAGACTTCAGTCACTTCCTCTCCTTTGCATGAAACGCAGAGCTCTGCACGTGTTTCTTTGCTCCGTTCTGGAGATCCATGCGGTCACGCTGGGGAGTGTGGTCACATGACCATGGCTGTTTTGGCCCTGGGGACCTGTAAGTGTGTCAGTCTGCTCCGCTGATAACACAGAAGCCTCTGTCACACTTCTGCAAAGAGCGTTTACTAAGAAACCAAATCGCATGAGGAGCATTGTGACAGACCTCGATGTGGCGTTTAAAGACTGTCCGAGCGGTTATTTCTGAAAGTGTGTCACACCGACTCTAGTGCCATGACACATTTCAATAACTAAAATTTCAATCACAGTATTTCTCAATAAGGCCATTTTGTATGCAGCAGACGAAACAACACCATGCAGGAAGTTCAGTACTCAATTCAGGAAGTTGCAATTGTCATGCAATTGCATGGCTTTCGAAGGCACGGGTAAACAAACTCAAGCTCTTTCGTAAGGAGCCGAGCACTTGACATCAACCTTATCGTTCTGAGGAGAGAAAAAAAAGAAAAAAAGAAGAGTAATTGGCCCTTTCCACGTTTAAATGTCACCGGCCTCCACTGATGTAGAGGGGCTTGATCCAACTGTCTCTTTGAATGATGCCGTTTTGCCCCTGTCATTACATCCCACAGTTTTCCAGAGCATGTTTTTCAAATCAAGATGTGGGCTAATGTGAATGAATGGTAGTGACACATCTGGGCCATCGCCATGACAAGCAAAGATTAAAAAGTCTCACCTTTACAGAGGATCCAGGAAACATAAACATTGCTGTTACTTTGTATCATCCAACCCCACCACACCGTTGTGAGATATAAATACCATAAACATACATTGTAGAATAGGATTAAATTGTCAATAGGTTAATGAAAAAAATTAGAGGTCCAAAAATAAGGGAACAATAATGTTGTTTAACCTGTTAACTGTCACTCAAATTTTTGAACAAAGACTTGAAAGTGCATGATCTAAAACTATTTTTTTTATAATTCATTACTGAAAAAAAAATTGTGTAACATGACTTCGATGTACCATTTTCACGGTAATACAATGTTTGATTTTAAAATAGGTTTCAAAGGATGAATTTTGAGATTTTAAGTTTTCAAGTGATATATCATTTCTGATGATTAAAGTGTGATAGAGCAAAAGGCAACAAAGGTCAGAACTCCTGTTATGATGTAGGTTTTTGAGGTGCACTCTTGCCATAGATCTATTATCTATCTATTACTTTTTCTACATAATTTTTTAACAAAAAACATTGGTAATATATCTATTTAGGAGTCTTAGACCTTTCCAACGATATATAGTTTGTCATGATTAGATTAGGATTTAACTGTACTATAGTGAAGTAAACATAGGCGTCCCGTATACAGGACGGGGTGACAATTAACAGGTTAAAAATATATGTAAAAAGTTGTTAGAAATGTAATACAAGCTTATGTATGTTCACATCTTTATTAAAAAATGTTATATTACAGCCCCCTCCCACACACACGCACACACATTCAGTGGTGCAGAAATCGCACCTTTAATGACTCTACAAATGGGGTAACAGAGGACCCCTGTAGACTCTGCAGATGATAATATGTATATTATGTTAAATATACATAAATGTAAAACAGGTTAATTACTAAATATGTGTGTTCTTGTTATGTTGTTAAATTTAATTTTATTATTATTATTAATGCTTATTAGCATCACTTTTTGTCCATTTGTTCAAACTGAAAGATGCTGTTTAATGAACTTTACTGAAGTTTTTGTTTGTTTGTTTTTCACCAGGTAAGATGAACATATTAAAAGTAATAGCAATTTCACACATACTGTTATTATTGTCACACAGCATTGGGCTCTGAACATTAGAGTTATGGTATATAGTGTCTTTCAAGCATACTGTACAATGGTAAAAAAAAAAAATCTCTCATTATATCTTATTATGTACTCCCATAGTGGTTTCAAGTTCTAATATTGGGATTGTTGAGTTTATTTACTTTTCTTGAGCAATGGCATAATACTTTAATTGACAATATTACACACATACATTATACAACTTTACCAGTGTACACTAGCATAGTGATGAATGAATGAATGAATGAATGAATGAATGAATGAATGAATGAATGAATGAATGAATGAATGATTGGGACTTTTTATAGTGCTTTATTGTGTATTGCTATACACCTGTCCCTCAATTCATATTTCTAAAGACTTTTAGAAAATCTCAACTGGTTGGAAACTATCCATTATTCACTACATCATTGTTTCTGTGAAGCTGCTTTAAAATAATCTGTATTGTAAAAAGCACTATGCAAATAAAATGAACTTGATTACCTTTCAGTTATGTTTATCTTTAGATGTTTGAATTCTTAGTCACATTCTTAATGTTTACTTCCTACTTGTAAGACTGAACTATGGGTGTTTGTCCTTGATTGACAGAACAATGTTTTGTTTGTTTGTTTTTATGAAGTCCAGTTCTATAATTTCTGTAGTCTGTAAATCATTTTGAAAACATGCTTATTTATATCTTCAAATCTAATCAATTGCCTTTATTGCCTTGGTGCAGCAATGACACTGTGACATTTAATGATTATGGGATCAGTTTTTATATGATGATGGTAAGGTGAATGACCTAAGTGCTCATAAGTAGATGACAATGATGACAGTCTCCGAAAAATCAATGCTAGGGTCTGATTTGCTTCTCCACTCTGACACATTAATGTAGGGAAGATTATTGTACTGTATGTTGCTGTGTGGACACTCACCTTCACGAAACACACCTAATGTCGCCTAACCACAGAAGACTACAGATATACATTTGGTCTTACCTGTCATATGAATGACATTGAATACATAACCTACAGAATCTGAAAAACTGAACTGAACTTAAGACATTTCAAATATTTTACGAATCGTTTTTAAGAAGAAAAAAACAAACAAATCTCTGCATACCATATGCCTTATTTGTAATTTTGTTTATTATCAGTTTTCATTAACCAGTTTGCTTGGTTATAAACACTATACTTGGTTTTAGGAGAAGGTGGGAAATTAAAATCTCTCAAGACCACAAACAGAATGCTTTGAAAATAACTACTACCTGTACATCTTCTTTATTACTCGTTTTGGTGAGGATTTGCTAGTGATTGCTAGTGATGTTTTCCTTTGCCATGCTGCACTGGGGGCACAAGACAATTTTAGTATCAATAGCTAAAGCCTTATCTGCAATGTAATTAAAAACTCAATTTTGGTAGAGCTTTGCAGCAAAGGATAAATGGAACTGTCATCCTTGAATTGTTCTTCCGATTAGCAAAAAACGTCTCAGGTTACGAATGTAACCATGGTTCCCTGTGTAGGTAACAAGACACTGCGTCCTCTAGGGGCCGCTATGGAGAACACTTCGTCGTGACCCGTGTCTGAAGCATACATTCCAAAAACACCAATGAGTTGGTTGGCGAAAGCCCCTGACGTCACTACCAGCGAAATTATGGATAAATAGTAGGGGTGTAATGGTGTGTGTATTTTCGTACCGGACCGTTTCGGTACAGGGCTTTTGGTACGGTGCACGTATATATATATGTATATATATATGTATATATATATATATATATATATATATATATATATATATATATATGCTAAATATGAGTAGGCCTACAAGCTGTGATTGGTAATTCTGCACTGTAATCATAGTTATTTATTTATATTTTTCATTATATTTTATTATGTGATATTGGTTTGAGACTGAGAGTATTTTATTTAGTTGAGAACTTTGCAGCAGTATTTTATTTCTTATTCTTTTTTATTATATATATATATATATATATATGCCTATATACTGTATATATTATTATTAAAAAGTGTTTACAAAGAGTGTAAACAAATTGTTAAAAAATATAGTAATAAACAACCTGCAGTTTAATGTTTGCATTTCTTTCCCTTATTGTACCGAAAATGAACGGAACCGTGACTTTAAAACTGAGATACGTACTGAACCGTGATTTTTGCGTGCCGTTACACCCCTAATAAATAGGCAACAGGAGAACACGTCATTCACTTCTTCATCTGAATCTTTCACCTTTCAAGGGAACTTTGAACTGCATCCCCTAGGGGTCGCTATGGGGAACAGTATACCCACACCACTATGTTGAGGGGAGTGCAGGCCAGAATCGTGGTAAACACTAAGTACCAACTTTACCATTTCCATGGGAGTTATATGTTTGGAATGTACACAGGTCTTAGCGTCTGTACCTAAAGGTTCCTAAGCATCGCAGAGGTGCTGAACCACACGGGAGAGGCAAGCTCAAATTTACAAATCTCTGGTGAGGGGCGAAACCTCATAGTGACCCCTAAAGGACGCAGTTCAAAGTTCCCTTGAAAGGGTGTGCTATATATATATATATATATATATATATATATATATATATATATATACAGTACAGACCAAAAGTTTGGAAACATTACTATTTTTAATGTTTTTGAAAGAAGTTTCTTCTGCTCATCAAGCCTGCATTTATTTGATCAAAAATACAGAAAAAACAGTAATATTGTGAAATATTATTACAACTTAAAATAATAGTTTTCTATTTGAATATACTTTAAAAAGATAATTTATTCCTGTGATAAAGCTGAATTTTCAGCATCATTACTCCAGCCTTCAGTGTCACATGTAACATCCAGTCTATCACATGATCATTTAGAAATCATTCTAATATTCTGATTTATTATGAGTGTTGGAAAGTATCACATGTTCTGAAAAAATATTATGCAGCAGAACTGTTTCCAACTTTGATTATGAATCATCATATTAGAATGATTTCTAAAGGATCATGTGATAATGATCCTAAAAATTCAGCTTTGCATCACAGAAATTAATGATAATTTAAGTATAGTGATAGTTTAAGTATAATAAATTTAAAAACAATTATTTTAAATTGTAATAATATATCACAATATTACATTTATTTCTGTATTTTTGATCAAATAAATAAATAAAGGCTTGTTGAGCAGAAGAAACTTCTTTCAAAAACATTAAAAATAGTAATGTTTCCAAACTTTTGGTCTGTACTGTATATATATTATATCATGTATTGATGTGTTGGGATAGGGAAAAGTTGCATGCAGTTAATCAGTACAAATACTTTCACAGTACTCACTTATGTAAATACACAGTATTGAACACTGTAATATAAAGTATACTCCAGGGCAATCTTTCCACATCATCAATCTACAATAAACGAAATTACATATCTGGAGTCGAATGTGTTCAGCACCATGGACAGCAGCCAGGCTCAATAATAGCTGGAATAGAAAAGGCTCATCGTAACAAAAAACAAATAGGTCTCTTTGATGTGTCCACATTTATTATTCACTTAATTCATTAACACTATTCTGTGTGAAAGACTGTATTGTGTTTTGTGGCGTTGACACAAGTGCTCATTCTTGCATTCCGTCTGCCATGTTATTAATTGTCAGTCCACATGCAACATAATGGGCGTTATTTTTGACGCCTTGCGTTTTAATGTGACGTGTCAAATTGCGAACTTTTTGAAAAGGCACATCGACAATGTTTCATTGTGTTGCATCAAAAACGGTTTTGTGATAACTGGTCCCTGTGTCGTTTAAACACCCACTTAAACACTTTTAAAAACCCATTTTTTTAAAGCCGTTTGCTCTCCGTTTGCTGACTGCTTTACTTCACGCCGTTGTTAGTCTATCGCTTCAACTTACGACGCTACGGTGAACGATTCGTAACAAAGCGATCAATGGTGCTCAATTTAAAGAGCTTCAGGTTACGCGTCAGCGCCTTCCTATACAATATCATACGGTCTCCACGTGACCCCATCTGCACCGAACGCTAATGCCAGCAGATCCAGTAGCCTATCATTGTGACAGCGTTTGGTCTGTCGCGTCGGTCACTGGCCACATAGAGTAGATTGCGTGATATTAAATAAATGCATTGCACTCACCTAAACACGTCAAAAGGTTGCCTGTCACATATCAAATGTTGCGTTTTAAATAAGACAATTGCATGCTTTGAACCTTTGACATGGTGCTGCTAAGGAGCTGAGGTCATTTAATATGATATAAGCCGGTGGGTTTCCACTTGTACTAGAACTACTGTACTTCTCAATGCATTTTGATTCTTTCATGACGTCTCAACCAGATGCATGTTCTCGTGATAGTGAGAATAACCTCAGGTAGAATGCATTACATTAGGCCAATAAGACATGTCTAGGTTTTGCAACTCAAGACCAGGCATGCGTTACATCATGTTAAAGTGCTTTATATTATTTAAAAGTGTACACATCAGTCAGTGAATAGACTATGTCTGCCGTAGCTTATAATAGCTATATTAAATGTACTCAAAATAATTTATGAAAAACGTCTGCTTTTCAATGTGCACTATGAATGGCGTTAATTATAGGCTATTAATATATTATGCCTATAATACAACAGAGAAATTGTATTTGTTTGCAATATACAGTATATTTATTTATATTATAATGCATTGTAACGTTTTATGGGCAGATTTAACTGTTTATAGTGTGTATTAAAAAAACATTACCTTACTATTTAAGTGTTATAATGCATTATAAATGTGACTCCGTTAATTCGTGAACAAATCTAACCACTGTACAATAATGCATTATGAAAACCCTCTATAGCGCATGCACTAAATCTACAGACTTCATAGAAAGTGTTACCAAATCTCCTTCTTCTTCAACGTCAGTTCAAGTTTGATCAGTATCGCCCTGCTGGTCCAATTGGAGGATCCGCTCGCACTCACTCTGAATGTGATGCTCTCAGTCGCCTCGACCATCTTCTCTCTCTCTCTCTCTCTCTCTCTCTCTCTCTCTCTCTCTCTCTCTCTCTCTCAGTCTGTCTCTCTCTCTCTCTCTCTCTCTCTCTCTCTCTCTCTCTCTCTCTCTCAGTCTGTCTCTCTCCTCACATGCAGAAGAATTGTTCTCCATGAGTCGCTCCTCTTCACTCACGGCTGGATTTGTGCGTTTATGATTCTCCTCCAACAGCTCGTTTTCTAAGGCTTGATTTTTGAGGCAGGGGAGAAAATGGCTCAAAGCGCGCTGCTTTTTTTATTATGGCTATTCGGCACATCTCTCGCTGGCTTCCCCAATCAAATCAATATCGGTGAGTCCGTCCGGATATGCCTGACTTCTTTTGGCTTTGTATGTCGATGTCTGGTTTAGATGCATATGCATGTTTAGGTGAAGACGGTATTATTGCCCACGGTATTATAACTGCACTAATGCAATCTAAGGAATCAGCGCCAATGATTTGACAGAATTGTCATAAATAATAAAACGATTATGATTATATCTATGCAAAATAAAAATAAATCAATAAAATGTCTTGGTTTTCCGCTTTGCAGGCATGTCAGATATCAATCGCTTTTCATAAACTTAAGGGAAAGTTCCTTTCTACGAATTGGGGCGAATCGAATTGAGTCTGTGTATAAACTATGTTGGAACATATTCATAAATGTGTCTAAATGGATCTGACGCTTAAACCAAGTGTTTTATATTCATACTGTCTTAAATAGCTCGAAATCTGTGCATCATCTCTGATTCACTGCTGTTTGGTCTTCACAAAGGTGGGCTCTTCATGCGTTCCACCGTGCAAGAACACAGTGCTTTCAGATTCGCTGTGCAGCTCTACAACACCAATCAGAACACGACTGAGAAACCCTTCCATCTCAATTACAACGTAGATAACCTGGAGTCCTCCAACAGTTTCTCTGTCACTCATGCATGTGAGTACTTCGAGCTTTTACCTCGATGCTGCTTCATATCACACTGACTGAACGAGAATAATTGCTGGAAATCTGTGCAAACATTTCTATGAACTGCGATACTCATCATCTTTATCCATCAGTAACAAACCAGTCAATACTTTGATAGATTTCAGCTTAATTAAGCAATACAAAAAGTGGAGAAACACTGAAGCAGGCTGTTCTGCAGTGATGAGTTTCTATTACCCCATATATTATCCCTTAATCTTGTAATGATCCGGTTACTGCTTTCAGTTGTGCACCACCTATTAACATCAAGCCACATTGTGGACTTCAGATTAAATGTATTCATATTAAATAAATTGATATTAATGATAATAATATTGCTAACAGTAGTACAAATCGTAACGAAAGCAAGGCATACAGTGAAAAAATATGAGTAAAAAAATTCAAGGAAAGAACAGATACAGCTGAATTTAGAAGCCAGAGTATCATGACACAAAGATATGTGTTTTCAGTTGATTTTCGAGTTCGGACAGGGTTGAGAGGAGAGATTTTATAGTTTCAGGCTATTTTCTAAGCATCATGTTTTCTTCTCTGTAAAACTTCTGATATTTATCAGAATTCTTGCTTTTGAAAATGTCAGTCTTTGTGGTTGAATTTAGTGTTACGCTTGCCAAGTACATGACAAGTCGTTTTGTATTTCTGCTTTGATGTTTCTGTGATTGAATCCCTTTGTAATTATGACAGTTCTTTTGTGGCACCCATGCTTGTCCAGTCTGATATGCAAGTGAAAGTGTTTCAATAAGAGTATGAGCATTCAGTGATAGAAGTGCTTTGTGGGCACAGTCAGTCTGTTGGTATTTCTGAGTCAACATCACTTTGAATTCAAAAGCATATTCCCCTGACAACACCGAATAACCCCAGCACTGTAGAGGTACAGATAGGTGTGAGGAAGATAGCATAAATAATTACACAACCTGAGTTTGTCATGGAATTATTGGAGGAACAGAAACAAAATATTTTGGTTTTAGGAACTGAATATTACCTACTAGGTTTTGTAAAAAAGGAGGAAGGTTTGTATGATTCAGTGAGGCTAAAATAACAACTGAAAAATAATCCCAAACCTGTAAGCAACTCTTCCAGTAAGGTCAAATATCTGTCCCCTTATTTTGATATTCTATGGCATTTATAGGTACATTTTTGTAACTTTCTTTTTAAATGAATGAAAACTTTTTTGTAACTCTTTCATGTAAAAAACAACAACAACAACAAAAAACTGCTACTCCAGAAGTAGCGCAGAAGCAATATATGAAGTTTCATTTAGATGTATTTACATAGACTGTTTAATGCAACTCAGACAGGCCATGAGTGCATTTACATTGTAATGTGATTACAATATTAGAAATATGAAGTGTTGTAAGAGAAAATACACTAAATAAGATGAAGTGAAGTGAAATGCCAGTAGATGGTGGCAAGTCATTGTCTAAATGAGTGAGTCATTGATTCATTCATTCAACTGATTCATCCAAAACAGCTCATTCATTCAGGACCAAAGCAAGTGACTTTACGAAGAGGTCACTTGATTATTTAGTATTTAGAGTATTTACACAAACCATTTTCTAGAATTTTTGTTAACAGGCAAGGCCTATAGATGTCAGATAAACCAAAAGTACACCTGTCATTGTTTTACAGCAGTGATTCTCAAATCTGGCTCGTGAGATCCACTTTCCTGCAGAGTTAAGCTCCAACCCTAATCAAACAAACCTACCTGTGATTTTCTAACGATCCTGAAGACACTGATTAACAAACTCAGGTGGGTTTGATTAGGGTTAGAGCTAAACTCTGCAGGAAAGTGGCTCTCGCGAGCCATATTTCAGGTTCACTGCTTTACAGTAATATACATTATTATATAAGCATATTAAGTATGTTGCAGTAGCTTTCTTTTGCTATCTGATATCTGACCGTGATGTCCAGCAAGCCCTCAGAACTGAATATCTTCACTTTATTAGCACATTCAGTGAAGCTTTAACTCATTCATACACTTTTGTGCTGATCTCATCCTCAGCACCCGTGTGGATTTGTAAACCTCCTATTGCTTCACTGCACTGACTTCATTGAAAAAAAAAGAAAAAGAAAAACCTACACACAGGCAGCCAATCAAACTGGAAGTGTCAAGGTGGGGGTGGGACTGTGGTAAAGGAGGTGCAGATCTCCAAGTTATGTTGGCGATCACATGCTAATGAAGTGTCTGCACTTATAAGAGCATAGGTGTGAAGAAAATTAGTGAATAAATAATAGATACATTTTTCTACAACAGTACATGTCCCTGCATTGAGGAGCACATGGCTGGGGAAAAGGAAGCTGAATTTTAGCAATAGAAAATAATTAAAGGAGCGCAGCTGTCCTGAGAGCCTCCTTGCAAAGCATTGAGAAAATGACTCAAGACTGTCTATAACATCTGATTCATTATCACTTTTTAATGCCAGTGTCATTTTTAAATGAGGTACAAGCTGTTAGCTGGCATGATGAACACATGGCCAAGTATGGTGACCCATACTCGGAGTTAGTAGATTTATCCCATCCACAGAGCACACACACCATGAACACACACCCGGGGCAGTGGGCAGCCATTTTTTGCTGCATCACCCAGGGAGCAGTTGGGGGTTCAGTGACATGCTCAAAATGAGAGACTGAAGCACTGTACATTCACTCCCCCCACTTACAATCCCTAACCAGTACGAGACTTGAACCCACAACCTTTGGGTTACGAGGCAGACTCTCTAACCATTAGGCCACAACTTCCCCAGTGACAGTGCGAATGGGATAAAATTTGCAGCATTATTACTCCAGTCTTCATCTTTCAGAAATCTAATTCTAATATTCTGATTTGCTGCTCAATAATAATTTATTGTTGTTGTTGTGCTGCTACATACATTTGTGGAAACCGTGATATAGTACCATTCAAAAGTTTTGAGTAAGAATAAAAGAAATACATACAAATATTTTTGTTAATCAATGATGCATTAAATTGATCAAAAGTAACAGTAAATACACTCATAATGTTACCAAAAAAATAAGTTATGTTCTTTTGAACTTTCCATTTATCAAGAATCCTAAAAAATGTAATCTAAAAATTTTATTTTAAATTTTAAAATTAAAATTGTATCACAGTTTTCAACAAAAATATGAAGCAGCACAGATGTTTTCAACATTGATTATAATTTGATAATCAGAAATGTTTATTGATCAGCAAATCAGCATGGTGCTGAAAATTCAGCATTGCATCACTGGAATACATTTTACAGTATTTTTACATAGAAAAGTAGAAAGAAATAGAAAGTTATTTTAAATTGTAATACTTTTTTTATTAAATAAATGTAGCTTTGGTGAGCAGAAGAGACTTTCAAAGACAAAAAAAATGTCAGTAAACATCTTACATTTTCACAGACCTTGTCCTTGTATGAATGTATGAAATTTCTTGTGAACAGTCAACCTTTTAGATACTTACGGATTTTGTTGGTTAATGATAATTAGCTTCATACAAAAGCACACAGCCTGTAGCTAAGTTTATTAATTATATTCTTGTAAACGTCAGCACACTTAATTACAGTTATCCATGACATTTCCTACAGAAAATTTTATTTAAAATGTATATATATATATATATATATATATATATATATATATAATTTTTTTTTTTTTTTTTTTTTTTTTTTTAATCTATTCCTGCATCCACTGAGAAACTGTAAAAAAAAAAAAAAAAAAAAAAACCACGGTAGAGAAGTGTTTTCCATTACTCCTCAAACGAGACAGCTACACTTTTCATTTCACGTTTCAAAAGCAGCATAAAAGATCTGAAGCTTCCAGGATAACATCTTCGAGTTTGTTTAGACGATGGCATGTGCTAAACCCATCACATTCATTTCTAAGTACGTTCCTTTTACCCGTGTGGTATAAAAAACCTGAGATTTGTTTAACAGCAAAAATTCAGAAAGGATATTAGATTAGTGCAATTAAAACTAGATTCATTTTATCATCATAACAGTGATGCTTGCAGTAACTAATTATCAGTGTATATTCATTTGCATATACCTTAACATGAAGATTTGTAGTACACAGTATATTCACTATCTATCACAAAATAAGAACAATGTATTCTCCTCAAAAATTGGCTTACCTTTAAGCATGCATAATAGGTTCCCAATATAATTTCTTGGTTCACTTGTCTTTAATGTGATACCAGATTGGAAATATGCATAATAAAGATTCCAAGTGAGATCTAATGTTTTATGAATAGCAAATCTATGTAATATTACTTTAAACTCCATGAAACATGTTTCGCCTTGCTTTTCATGCTGGTTGCTCTATATAAAATCAGTGCATATTAATTTAATTTTGTCACATGGGAGTAGATGTCTTTTAAGGTGATTCTATTTAAGGGAAGCGATGTTCCTTCAAGGCTGAAGCGGCGTCACATGTCTCTCCCTGTAAACCTTCATTAAGAACAGAGCCCAGCAGCCCACATTCACACAGCAGGCCTGAAACGCAAACAAAGACATTTGTTCTTTCCTAGTTATTAGCTTGTGTTCAAGGAAACAAGACCTTAGCCGTGTCTTTCTGCCAAAGAACTGACTATTTGGTGGCTCAAATGTCAGCCCCGAAGAGCATCAGTTTATATTCACTTGGACAGTCAACAGGGAAGATGAATGTTTGAGAATAAATACCTTTGCAAGTTGTTTTTAATTGTATTTATTATTTTAGTTATTGTATATTTGATATGAGTACCACACTGGCATTGAAAAGCTAAGAAAATGGATGCATGTTTTGCTTCTCACAATCATAAATGCTTTTGTTGTTCAACTGATTTGCTGTCAGGTTATCAATTAATAATTTAGGTAATTGCTGTTTACAATGTGACAATGAAGCAAACCAATGTTTATGAATGACTGAGCAAAATAATGAGACTGCTTCTCAAACTGTTCTAGTCAATTGTACTCTGAGATTATATTTTTGGCTGTATAGTTGCTTTTGGTTTCTAATGATGTTGGAGTTATGTAGTCTGGGGACATTTTGATGAGGTTTCTGCATTTCGTAAGAAATAACATTCTTCTACGTAAAAAAGAATATATATATATATATTATTATTATATTATTTTGGTTTGGGGACCATTAATATTTTGACATTATGCCAGTTATTTGCTATTTGCATTTGCTACTCAATTTCACATAATCATTTATCATAAAAAATTCTAATTATTCTCAAAGGTGATTCTCATTAGTTTCTTTAACTGTTGTGTAAATCATTTATGTGTGTCATCATAAATATACTACAACATATACTACTTATATAGCTGTTTAATTATATGTATTAAGTTTATAACGTCATACATGTATACATTCATAAAAGCTTTAAACTTTATAAATGTAGAAGTTACATACTGTTAAATGTAGTGTGTGTGTTTGTGTCACACAGTATACAGTTTTATTGAATTTTGTAGTGAAACCTGAACATTTCTTGACAGGTTTTGTGAGATTCCCCCTGACATCTCAAATGGATCGCCAGGGAAAGAGGCCGGCAGTCAATGTTTTCTTGCATCTTATTTAGTCTTTCATTTTTACACTTTAATAATGGCAAATTTTGTTCCTATCAAAAGCTGTTGAAGAACAGAAAAATAAATGTTTGAACGAGCTACGTAATGGTGATGTAGAACTGCTTGTACACCAAAGACAGCTCTGTCAAAACTGTCTGCCACACAAGCACAATGAAATGGCCATCCACTACAAAATGTTCTGGGAGAAATGCAGGGCTCACCAAAATAATAGAATAAATAGACTCAAAATGACATTTCACCTCTACTGCCTATTGACTGAGACAGTTTTCTGAGTCACTGAAGTATGTTGAGCACAACAAAGTACAGCGATTGCTAGAGCCCGAGATAAGGGCCGTATTTGTCATAGGGAATCAGCTGTGATGTGTACTGTGAAGACCGTATGCGCAATATGGCAACAGTGATGGCAAAGCAAACAGCACATTTAAGCATGTTTTGTTTACATTAATTCAGTACCCAAGTACATTTTGCATTCTGTCACTCCTCACTTTAATGAGATATGAATCTTCCAAGACAGCATACATTATATCTGGGAGAGAGGGACGTCTTTGTATTTGCAGAACGCAGCATATTTGAGATTTTAACATGCTGCACTCAATAGAGCACATCTGTTGCGATTGCAAATATTTACGTTTTATCTCAGTCTCCTTGAGAAGATTTGATCTATTTGTGTTTTGTCCAGTCACATGTCTTTGTTTGTTTCGCTACGGTGAAGGTAATCCTGCATTTGTTTGCTGCCAAATCGAGTCTTAAGCAAATCCCAGTTTTGCAGCGAAACTTTGGGGAAAAAAATTAACTTTTGAACACTTTGCTTTGTTTTGTGCTTCTCACAGCCGATGTATCTGCCAAGACGCATTGATTTACCGCCCTGCGTGCTGATTTGTGTTTGGGACAGGGTTTTGCTTCTGTTTCTCATTGTAGTTTTTTTGTGTGCCGCTTTTGGGTTTTGACTGCGGTTTTCTTAACCAATCTCTGGAGTGTGTTAAGCACAAAGCATTTTAAACAAATTGTCTGTGATGTTTGTGAGAATTCAAAACAAACTGAATGCTATTTCACTGAGATTTCAATTTCTTATTGTGTGCCAGGGCATTGTTAACAGATGAACTGCCTTGGATAGCTTCTGCAAATCTCATTCAAATTGAAATTAAAAATGTACCTAAATCATGAGGTGGAATCCATTCTCTTGATTGGAATATGAAACAAGTTGACCTACCAATGCTTATAAAATTGCTATTCTCTGATGGGATCAATATAGCCAAATTGGAATCAAACTGCTGTGCATTGTTTTGCCTTGTGCTTCTCTAAGCAAATAAGCACAGGGTCCCTGAGATTGAAGTTTTATGAGATGTGCATTTGCTGTTTCACACACAAAATAAAAATGCTTTTGCTTGTCACGTCTGAGCCATACTACTCCTGATAAGACAGAGCAAATAGCCTCAAGTATGTTTGACCATGTCAAAGTCCATTAGAATTTTGTTCAGTCAATTATCCTGACTGAGCTTATTGTATTTTGCAGGGATAAAATAGGCATTTTTGTTGCTTTTCTCTGTAAGTCAAAGTTATTAAAGCTGTCGTGTAATAAAACATTCTTATACCATATTAAAGTCAGCATGAAATCAAAACTGACCCAATAGAATGAGTCATCTATGCATATATATTTTCACATAATCAAAACGTCATAAACTGTCATAACCTGCATGCAACACTTATCCCAATTTTTAAAAAATGATGAAATAAAATAAATAAAATATATGTGGTTAGAGGTATTTAACATTTTGACAATACATTTGGTTGCGGCTTACATTTCATGTTGCAACTACAGGCATTTCCATAAAACTGTAAACACTGTGATTCTGTGTGTGCATCCAGTGCCATGAGTTTGATGTAGGGCTGTATGTGTGGCCAACCAGTCACAGAATGAGGTTGTGTTTAGGACCCTTTCTAAAAATTGTTTAGTTTGAAAACGTTAACACGTCAGATAAGGGAACACATATGCACTATTGTTTAATAAACTCCTCAATAAACTCCTAATTACTGCTTATTGATAGTAAGACCGTTACTGTATGTAACACTTTAGTATTAGGGACCAATTCTCACTATAAAGGAGTTGCTTATTAGCATGCCTATTATTATTGGTTGTTTATTAGTACTTACAATGCACATATTCTACATCCCTACCCAACACCTAAATTTAGCAAAACCTTACTTCCTATTAATAAGCAGCACATTTGGAGTTTACTGAGGCAAAAGTCATAGTTAATGGTTTGTCAATAGTGAGAATTGGGCCTTAAAATAAAATGTGACCAGCAGTTATTGTAGTAGTTGTATTTAGGTATTGGGGGATTATGGGATCTAGAATACGGTCTTGCAGAATAAGGCATTGATATATGTTTTATAAGTACTCATAAACAGCCAGTATGGTAGTAGCATACATTCTAACAAGTAATGGTGAATAGCATTCCCTAATCTAAAATGTTACAAATAGTTAGAATTTAATTGATGCACAAAAAAATCAGCTTCAGTTATTTGTGACTTTAATAGGGCTTGGGCGTCGTGACGTCATTACCTGGCGTGGCCGCCGTGTTGATGGCCTCCTTTACTGCTACTCGGACTACTGCGCAGTGTTTAGACGTACTCCCTCTCATCCGTGTGTCTTAATTTGATTAATTAAAAATCTATTTCAACCATGGTAAACCGTTGCTGTATTGTGGGGTGTAACAGCGCAACATATAATCGCCATGGGGAAAATAAAATGAGAACGGATTAACTTTCCACTGCTTTTCTGCTTGGAGGCGCGACCACGGAGACCATAACATCTGAATATTCATTTATATAGCTTAAGTCAACATTAAAAATAAGGGAAATTTCCCGGGTTACTCATCCAAAATACGGGATATTTCAACAATCATCTTTCTGTTGCTCTCCCTCTGCTGACATAAAAAATTTGTACTACAAGACTGCTGCATTAACTAACGTTAAGCGATTTGTGAAGCTAGGTCTGACATGACTGCTTACAGATTGGCGTGAAATCGTGCTCTCACAACAACCACGCTATCTTAAAAAGCCCAACATCACGCTAAGGTTGCTTTCAAGTAAGCAAAACGATTGTTTGAAAACATCTGTTCGCTGGATTGGCAAGGAGTAGCAACAGGACAACAGCACAGAGACTTGACAGGTCTGATGGAGGGGCTAACGGGATATTTTGGAGGAAAATACTAAAACGGGAAGACGGTGAGAAATTAGCTCAAATACGTGAGAACCCCGGAAAAAACGGGAGGGTTGACAGCTACTAACTACACTTTTGAAACTCCAATGACTTATAGCTTCGGAACTATTCTGAAGTGTAGGCGCTCACAAAACAAACAAGGTAGCCGAAGATATCTGTTATGCAA
This sequence comes from Carassius carassius, assembly GCF_963082965.1. Lineage (NCBI taxonomy): Eukaryota > Metazoa > Chordata > Actinopteri > Cypriniformes > Cyprinidae > Carassius > Carassius carassius. The sequence goes on from NC_081783.1 coordinate 28,693,498, forward strand.
AAGTGCGGCAGCAAGTTGTCGTCAGTACTCCACTATTTGTTGGGAATTTCATATGGATCCAAACCGTTAATAGTGCCGATTTTGTCCACATACCGGTCTCTGGCATCCCTATTTAGCGTATCCCTATAAATCCCACAACCTTTTCGCGATTTTAACATCTTTTTTCTTTCTCCCAACTCTGCTTGTTCTCGTTCAGCTTGCTGTATGTTTACATTCGCGAGGCTATCAACATGGCTGCCACGTCCCAGAATGCAACGCGGCGCCCAAGCCCTATTTCAGAACATTAGTCTTAAGAAGTTTATTCCTTCTCCCAACATTTCTGTGACTTACAACGTTTCATGTTAAAGTGATTTTAAAGCTGCTTTGTTAAATTAATTAGTGACACTAGCAAAACAATATTTGAACGTGCTAATCCTCCAGGCAGGGCTTTGGATGTTCTATACATTTTATTGCCCAAGACTAAGACAGATGTGCTACTTTGAAGTACGGTAGACAAGAGGTGAAAGGGGAGGGGACGGGACGGCGGTAGCTCCCTAATTACTTCTATTTTCCCATTATGCCATTCAAGGCTTGAAGTCGCAGGTACATTTAGACAAGCAGTTCAAAGGCAAAGAAGCAACATGAAAAGACTGTGGGTGCAGCGTTTCTTTTCTGATGGCCACAGCTGAATTAAAGCTGAGTGTGTCTTCCTCCTAGCAACACGAACAGTGAGACCGCTGCACTTTTTTTGTTCTCTTTGTGAGCTTACTTTTCTTGATTTTTGTTAAAAAAACTAATTTGCATTCCTAGGCCTTTTAATCTAATGTCTCCGTCCGCACAAAGTCGTCCATCTTTCATTCTGTCATTAGGCTAATGGTGTGCATATTCTCTGCCAAGATTTTACATGTGCCTACTCCCTTTTTAATGGGACCCGCCAGTTTCTTACACACCCGGCTAGCAGATGTTTATTTGGACACATCTGCAGTCTGCTCTTTTCCTTTTCAGAAAGAGCTACAACAAATCTTGATTTTATGTTATTGTCTTGATTTTATGTTATCATATGCAATATGAGCATGAGTGTATTTGTACTGAATATTGCAGATGTTGTAGACAAGTACACCGGTTAGTAAAGCGGTTAGTTCACATTTTGTTGTTTTCGTCTGACAAATGCTAGTCCACACTGTGTTTCCTGTGTTCTGTGTTTCAGAAACGATCTCCATCCACACTACTTGAACGAAAATGCATGTGCGCTGTAGTATCATGCTATATAATATACTACGCAAAACAAACAGAAAACTGGAGGTGGCCAATTCAAACCAGTGCAGATTCGGCTACATAAGAAGCTTAAAATATCATCTTGTTTTGATGTTGGGTGCCAGAATCAATGTGTTAGAGGCTCCAATTTGAAATTTTATCGCATACCTGCTGCCACTGCCAGACAAAAATACAATAAACAATTATGACAGCTGTGGCTAAATGCCATAAAACGAGTGGACTGGACAGAAACAATTGCCAAAAATGCTCGCGTTTTCTCAGAAAATATGGGCGCATCTAAAGATTTCTTATGCATCTCACTACTGTGTCATGTATGAAATAATGTCTGTGTGCATGTGTGTAAAATAATAAACTGACAATTTATATGCTGAATCATTTGTAATTGTATATAAATTGTTGTGATTGATTGTGGCTGAAATAATAATGGAGCTGTAAACATAGTAAAAATAATAGACCAAATTAGGGAGCGAATGTGGACAGCCATGGTTTCATTTTCAAAAGTCTTTTAAAACGGGGTCTTCTGCATTTCCTAAAGTCTCGGTTTTCAAATGGTCAAAAAATCTAGAGTAGTGTGCATGCCAGGCGTAACTGTAACAAAAGCTATGGGCTTTTAATACAAAAACACACTAGTGTAATCGTAGCCTGAAAGCTGATCTGGAAAAGAGCATGTGAGTGGAGTGGAGTGATGGCCATTTCCCCTCCTCACTCGAAACATTCTGCAATCGCTCAGTTCCAGCTTCACTTCAGGCTTTCCATTCCCTGCTTCAAACCATCCCGTAATGAGACAAATCTGCTTTTTAAAACCATAAAGTCTGATTACAGTATCTAACAGCAGGTGCAAATCTAAGCAAGCCCAGCCTTGACCGACTCAAACCCGCAACACTGGCAGTGTCATGCTCTGCCGGTAGTGCTACAGGAACACAAATTATTTTTGGTGCAAAAGGGGTGATTTTTAAGAATGTTTGACAAACTCTTAATCTCTCGTGAGTGGCAAGATTTCTCTTGAATGTCAGTCAGCAGTACAGCACAGCTTGTACTACGATCAAACTCTCAGCTCCAAAGAGCATATGTAATGACAGGTTGAAAGATGAAAGACTCGACTTGTTCTGCCTCTTTCTTCCTAACAGTCTCTCGCTTTTATTTTAACATGAAATTGTGAAGTCATGTATGACTTTCTCTCACAGATGCCCTTGACAGTCTATGGTATCTTGGCCCAGAGCTGTTCTCATTAGCCAGAGCGTTGGTCCACTGGAGATGTTTTGTCAGGTCACTCTCCCCCTCGCAATCTAAAGCCAAAAAAAGCAACTTATGCCTGGGTCTCCAGTCAGAATCGTGGTGTCCAGCATTTCTGGAGTCGGGGGAGATCTGTCAAATGAGAGGGAGGATGTCCTCAAGGCGAGTGGACAGTTGCTGTCCCACCATGGATCAACTGTGAATGGACAGAGAATGAATACACGGCTTCACAAACATATACACAGTAACTGCGTACTGTACATTGTTCATTCTGGCTTCTTCCTTAAACGTTATATATTTATATATTGTATTTCCTAAAAGCAAACATGAATGTGCCTTGTCAGTGTACTTACTAAAAGCATTGTGAGTGATTGTTAAGGCATTATAATGAAGTTTATAGGGTTTTCTGGATTGTTTCTAGGGTGTTTCTAGTATTATCACTGGGAGGGGGTGCCTTTTTGCAAAAAAAAAGAAAAAATGGTGATACTTTTTTATTTTAAGGACCAATTCTCTCTATCACTGGCATATTGTCTGTTTATTAGTACTTATAAAGCACATATTAATGCATCTGCATAACAATATTCTAGATACCTTAATCCTAACCCATACCTACACTTAACAAATACCTTATTAACTATTAATAAGCAGCAAATTAGGAGTTTATTAAAGGCAAAAGCCATTGTTAATAGTGAGAATTGGTTCTTAAAATAAAGTGTGACCAAAGCATATAATTTAGCAAAACTCCAAAAATGTACCTAAACATATATTTCACTGTGATTTCATAATGAAATGAACACTAGTGGCATTAAACCACTAATAACTTGAATTCCTTTTTTCACAAATCATGATTATGTGGCAGATTATCGGTTAATAGTGATTTATTTCCGCATGGTTCCTTCAATATACTGTTAAAATTATTTTACCATAGTCCATGATTGGTAAACAAATACATTTTGACTTTTGCTTCACATATTCAGCTTCAGATGTATGACTTTTCTGATTTATAATCTAATACAAAAACTACAGAAATACATATATGGTTGGTTCACTCCAATACTTATGAATGGGAGAAACTGCACAGTATGGCAGAATTGTCTTCTAAATGAGAGAGCTGTCTTCTTAAGACTGTCTTCATTTAGAAGACTATCATGTCTTCTAAATGAAAGAGCCAGTTGCTGATTGGTAAAGTCATTGCATCACTGTATCGGCCGTTAGAAGCTCCAGTTCCCATAGAAACCTGAGGCTAGACTGGCCAATGCGCATGCACAGTTTTAAGCACGTTATGACTGCACATGCGCTTTGGCTGGTCTATCCTGAAAATCAAGAAAAGCCTAAAAATAGCTTTTTAAATGCTATCTGAGCATAATAAACAACATTCATGTGCAGTTCATTTTAGATTTTGTTGCTGACTTGAAATATGTCTTTTAATTGTGAGTTCAGTGAGAATCCCATTCATTTAGATAGGACTTGGTCTTGTTTGAGCTGCCCAGAGGCATTGCAAACATGGCTGGTGAGTGAACACTTTCCTTTAAAGGGACTTTGGCTAAAAGGTGTTTTTATCTCACATTTGTTTTTACAACAACAAATAACATTTGTTTTTGTTAACTCTGTCAGTTGGGTTTAGTGTCGGGTGACCATAAACCTTGAGCAACACTCATTTCATTTCCAAGCAGCAGCGATCTGTACAACATGCAATATTGAAACATTGGAAGATTCACAATCATCTGTACTATTATATTATGTACTATACCGTATACTAAATATGAAGTATGAACGTTAATGGCATTTTTTTTTCAAAACACCGCTGATAACATAGATTCCACACTTTAATTCACGACACTATTGAAAACTATCTCCAGAGAGACCTCCATAGAGGCCTGCAAACATTGTCTATGAATTACTAATTGATTGTTATTGGTGGCAATAAATTAATCTTTTCAGATCTGCTACAAGCAAAGTAAACATGGCAAGTGAGTATACCATTCAGCGTTATTACCCGTTTAGCATTTGCCCGCTACAATCACACCACACTTGCTTACCTGTGTATGGAGGCTTCATTCAATCTTACATGTGCTGATCAAATCATGGCCATTAGGAGATGATAGGAAGGACCTTCATCTGTCCTCTTCTCCATGGATGTGCTTGAAGAGATTTGAAAGTAGGCTATGCAGACAAGTGCATTTTGATATTCAGCTGAAAGATACCAGGAAGGATCAAGGGCCCAGAACAATTGGCAATTCATTTGTATACTTTAAGAGGAATGATAGCTTCAACAGAGAACGGTCAAGGGCAAAAATAATGTGCTGAAAGCAGATGTAAAAGAGGAAATAAACAGATAATAAAAATAAATAAGCAAATATAACTCGCTGAAAGCTATATATGATGACTGAAGGCACATTATGAAACTGCTAAATAAAATACTACTGCTAATCGTATCTATTAATTATTAAATGATTGTGTTACTATTACTACTCCTCATACTTGGTTTTCAGCTCTAAACTCCCACACTTAACTTGAATCATTTGTGGCATTGACATGGATAACACCTCACACCCAACGTGATCTCATGAGAATACGTGTGTATTTTTACGTTAAATGTGGTTCTACCACACGTACATATACTTACGTTTTCGAACTTCTTATGCCAAGGACCCCCAAATATCATGATTCCATTGCAAGGGACCCCCTTCTCAAGTATAAAGGCAGCTGTAAGTTTAATTATAAAGACCCATTTAAATACATCTAAAATCAGTATGATTTTATAATGACTAGTTAAATGTTATTGAGATATTAAATGATCCAGAAGCCAATTATTTATATCTGCAAACAATATAATGTCTTTATATTGTCCTTATACAGCCAAAGAAAATCACAAAATTATAATTTGGACATTATATTCCTTGTATTAAATGTTTTTTTCTACCTACTATTCATTTTAGGTGCAAAGTACTTATAGATTTACAACTCAATATGTGTCTAATTGGTAACACTTTATTTTAATAGTCCATTTTAAATGTTCTACTAATTAAATATTCAGCTAACTCTCAGCAGAATATGTTGACTTGCAAAGTTACTTATAGTCAGCAAATTGTCTGTTGGTGGAGCATCAAAATAAAGTGTAAGCAGATATTAAGCAGACAGTCTACTAGTACTCTAATGACTACTAGTTAACATGGAGTTGATAAGTTACGTGGATAGTAGAATGTCTAAAGTGGACTATCGAAATAAAGCATTACTGTATTTTCTCTACTGTGGAGGACTATGCTTTACATTATTTCTGGCTAGTCTTTAGGAAGCATAAAGAAAAAATTTATTTTAGAATAATATCACACTACAGCTAAAATGACTCAGAAGTTGTATATGGGCAGGTGCCATTCACATTTCTTAAGAAAATACTGTAAATAACTAATTTCATTTTTTTTTTCATGTTTAAAGAAAAGTCAGCAAACATAAATATATAAATAAATATTTAAAATAAATAAAACGAAGCAATATGTTGGCACCATGTGGCAGGAAATATATGCAGATGTATGCAGAGCGGTATGCTGGAAAGGTCCCATAGAGACGGTCATTTTTCAAGGTCATCAGGGGATGTGGTCCGTTGTGGGATTCTGCTATGCAGGCAAGTTAAGATTCGAGGTCCCAAAGTGGCAGCAAAGCAGTCACATGGTAAGACTTTTGTCAGTAAAGGGCACAGCGTAATGCCCAGCAGTCAAGCCTTCCATAACTTCATACCCTGTCCCTCCACCAATAGATTTTTGTATTGTTTGTGTTGCCGCTGTCCTTGGTCCTGAAGGACTGCCCTTGCCAAAGCGTCAAGATCTCACAGGCCTCGCCATTACATGAGACCAATGACGTCATCCTGTGAAGTGAGGCAGTGTTATGAAATCTGTAATAATTAAGGCTTTATTTCTTGAAGAGCATTATAAAACTCATCACCGCTATCTGTTCCCAGAATCGAGCTCTGGAGAGATCCTAAGAGATAGCTTTGGGAAGACAGAGGGCAACAAACACTTCACTCTCTTGAAGGCAAATAAAACACAATGAATTTTTAATGCCAATATCAAAGGAAACCTGAGGAGTGTAGTAGCGGTGTCTTATTCATCCTGGTATCACTGGTGCTCGCAGATGTTGTTTGATATAACAGCGGCTTTCAAGTCTCTAGTTGTTTGAGATGCTGCATACCCCATCCATCCAGTCGAAGTTGCGCTTGTAACGTTTTCAAAACCAAGGGGACATTTTGACAGCATTGCAATGGTAGCATCGGTCTTGCAGTGAGCTCTTATTAGATGGAGCGCTGCTCTTATCTACCTGTTGTTTTTGTGGGACCATGTTTCGAGAAGTTATTTTCTCCTAAATCACTTTGAGGCAGAAATCACTGTGTGCCCTCACTGTTATTGAAGATGATATCAGAATGATTATATGACAAGAATGCACAGCTGACCATAAAAATACCCAGTAAACAGAAGGAGGAAATAAGTATAAGAGTAACTGTTCCCACAGCCTCATAAAATCTCATTTATGCTTTGAAAACATTTATCTGCAGTGCAAAGCTGCAGATGGTTTATGGTAAACCTTATGTCACGCTCCTGGTTTGCACAATCACACAAATGAAAATTACTTGTTATTATGGACTGTTTATCACTCAGTCTATAATAACAAAAAAGAGACCAAATAGAGTTTAACCATTTCTAAATAAGCTGCAGGGGCAAAATCATTATCATACATGAGCACAATGCTCCTGAGGCAAGTTGTAAAATCTATAAAAATGTAATGGATTCTGGAAAGGACAATCCCAATTTTGAGGTAGAAAATTAAAATCTGGTATGTAATTTTGCATTAATGAATATTAAATGATCAGAAGATTCTCTTTGAAAAACATAAAATTGATTGTTTCACTTTATTTTGATGGTCCCTTTAACACATTCTGTTGACTATAACTAATATTGCACCTACTGTTGGGTGACCATCACAGTAAAGAGTAAGAAAATATTAAGCAGACAGTTTACTAACACATAGTTACTTATTGTCAATAGAATGATGAAAAGGGACCATCAAAATAAAGTTTTACCAAATTGACTTTTTAAATTTTTTATACCTTTTAAAATCTCAATTAGTCCTGAAACTAGTCCTTTTTCCACACTTCATAATATCAGTAATTATACAACTAGTGATCTCTGTACTGTAGAGCCTGTCCTTTTTCTGATTTTTTTCTCAGCCTGTTCTATATTTTTCTCTCCCACCAGCATGTTAGGTCTGTGTTTTAGCTCTGTTTTGCTTCTGAAGGTCAGAGTGACGTCTTCAACCACATTTAACACTCCGTGGGCTTCAGCCTTTCACAGGGAATAATGGAAAACTTTTTCTATAATCTACTCTGGTGCACCAGGCCCCTCTATTGTTCCTCGCTCTGCCTTTGTGGAATATGCTTTTATGAGGCATAGGAAAGGCACAAAACATGACAAAAGTCCCATTTGAATGAATTGTGCACAGGCTTTTAGATGGTCCCCGTCTAAAGTTTATTATGGAATATGATTTTGGCAAGCTCTCAGTAGTCTCTGTTTAGAGAACACACATACGTCTCCAGACCCAGTCAAGATTAATGGAGATCCCCGGATTGAGAGCTGATCGTACCTATCCCACGGCCACTGAAAGCTTTTAAACCATTGCCCTGCAGGGAAGATGACATCATTAGGAAGGAAGTGAACATTTGGTCTAGCTTAGCCATATAAATCTAGCTTCCCAAGGTTATAATGTGCTGAAACGGACACGATTAGAACATTTTCTGTGTCTGCACCAACACTCGCCAAGATTGTACATATATAAGCCAGAAATAGCTAAATATGTGAATATTTAATATGATGTACTATAATTCATGACCTATCCATAGAATGCAGTCTTCCATCAGCTACAAATAAAATATTTAATGTATATTTTTATCATTCCAAGCTTTTGATGTATTTTCAGAACCCTTTCAATGCTAAAATAACTCGGGGTTATGCAAAGAAATTTGCTTTGATTCAAATTTTGATGCAAAAGATACCCAACATGCTCTAAAATCTTGCTTTAAGATGCATTGCCCCCTCTGTTCTCTGTTACAGTGCAAGCAGCAAACCATAAAATGGTTTAAGATATGAGCAAGCACAATACCACAAGTTAATGCAGCTGGCATGAGCTTGACACAAAATAAGGATAGACAGAGCAGTGTCATCCAAGTGTAGGGTTATCATCATTTACCATTGATCTTTAACTGACGTGTCAAATAGACTGGTCAAATTTATCAAGATTCATAAGCTAAAGACTGCTTTCACAAAAGAAGTATGCAGAACCACTGTGCACATCAATATCATCCAACATTTTTGACATTCTAGCTTTTCATTGACATTTTCACAATTATAGAACCCCCAAACCAACTGTGTTGTAATTTTTATACAATTTCTATTGATTTCTCAGTGTCAGTTGATGAAATGGAGTGGAATGATACTGTTTACATCTGTGTTGCATTGTAACCAGCTGACTAGCTGAATTCAAGTAAAGAAAAACATGTAGTCCACGTAATGTAGGTCTGTGTTTGAGAACATGTATGATGAAATCATGGGTATTTTGGGGGAATTCTTTATTCTGGTTGGTGAGTTGCGGATTTCAGTTGTCAGATATTTCCTAATAGTTACAATTGTCAAAGCTGGCAACACTGTGTGTCAGATGCTCATTCAGGTGACTGAAACAGGTGCTACTTTACTAAGTGTAGTCTGTGATAATGTATTGCTGACTGTGCACTATCCTTTTCTTACTGCTTGTTGGAGTTTGTGGTTTACTGAAATTTTAGCATTGCATTGACCCTAACCAAGACATTGAGTTAAAATAAATCGTGATGACCAATGTTCTCCCCATGTTCTTTTTGTAATGGTTAATTCAAGCATTTGTTCTTGCCACTCCATGCATCAGCAAGCAAAAACTGTGGGTACATTCCGTAGGAAGACTTCTCAGCTTGCCGTTATGTGTCCGTGGCTGTGTTTGTGTGACAGGCAATGAAATATTAAGTCACTCTCAAGTCAATCTGCAAATGCAAGGCCTGACACATGGCTCCTATTTATAACTCTCTCCCTCTTTCCTTGTGTGGGCTCTCACTGCTTTCCCCCAAAGTTCCTTAGCTGGATTGTTTTCTTGTTAGTCTTTCATGTGGATCAGAAAGTTCACCCCAGGCGGAAATGATCCCTAATCCCGTCCAGCTGCAAACTGAAAAGACAAACTGGAGCGATTCCATGCTTGAACTTCCTGATGGTGGGCTTGGCTCAGATGTCCTCTTTTTGGGAAAGCAAAAGAAAGGGGGAGAAATGTGATCTGTCAGAAGTGAAGTGCTGTTTAAAGACATCTGAAAAGGGACAATGGTTCCTAAGCCTTTCATTGTGCTTTTATGCTGGCTTGGGTGACCTGGGAACTTGGTTGTGCAAAATAAGCAGCCATTCTTTCCCCTCTGTTCAAGTCAGCTGCTCTGAAACTCTGGTTGTCTCAGCGCTCTAGTGACTGCCACTTCAATCACCTGTGAGTTCCCTTTTGTGGCCATGACCCAGGCTCTGTGATAACCCGATGGCCTCTTGGGTAATAGCTGGGCCTCTCATAGGCAGTGTGTCTTTCTTTCCTCATCCCTCACATCTACAATGCTGTTCACGCTGGACTGCAGCTTCTTGTGAACACACCGCCTCCTCTATCTCTATTACTGTCTTTCGTTTGCTCTCATCCTCCCTGTGCAGCCCACTGGTATCACAGACTCAAGGATCTGCTGGATGTGTGAGCCAAATAAAGATGGTGTTAATGAAGGCTATAGTCAGTGATGAGAGGATTCTGAGCGCCGCCGACTGCATCCTCACCCCATGATGACTTTGGTTGCTACCCAATTTGTATACTATCAGTGCTATATATATGGAGGAGGGAGAGGACTGGATAGGGGAAATGTCTTTACCACAGTCCTTGGAGTAGTTTTCACCAAGTAGGACATCGCTGGGGGGTTGGTTTGGGGCTGGAGTTGGGTCTCTGATTTTAAAAGAAAATGCCACCGTTTTTCCATATTCCACTATGTTCTTTCCTCAACTTAAACGAGTTGATACGTACCTCTCCCGTCTCAGTGTGTGCACTCAATCACTGTAGCCCGCAGCCATTATGCTAGCATTTAGCTTAGCACAATTCATTCCTTAGGATCCAAACTGGGATGAATTTAGAAGCCACCAAACACGTCCATGTTTTCCCTATTTAAAGAGTAGTTACACAAGTAAGTATGGTGACACAAAATAAAACGTGGCGATTTTCTAAGCAGATAAAAAATGATAAATATAATGTACGGCGGAAGAGCACTTCACAGCACTTCGACCTCGGTGCAGTAATATCATCACTCCTGAAAACTCACGTTGGTTGTATTGACGGACGTTATAGGGAGAGGGGGAGTTTTTAGGAGTGATGATATTACTGCGCCGAGGTCAAAGTGCTGCAAAATGCTCTTCCACCATAGGGAAAACATCGAAGTGTTTGGTGGCTCCTAAATGTATACCTGTTTGGATCCAAAGGAATGAATGGTGCTAAGCTACATGCTAGCATAGTGGCACTGTGCACTACAGCAATTGAGTGCACGCACTGAGATGGGAGAGGAACGTATCAACTCATCTAAGCTGAGGAAAGAACATAGTGGAATATGGAAAAACGGTGGCATTTTTCTTTAAGGGTAGTTAGCGGGTAGGGACTTTCCCATGATCAGAAATGTACTGTACATTGGTGTGTGTGTGGTAGACATGCATAATGAGAAACAGCCTACATTCCTTTCATGCTGTTTGGTACTTTTTTTTTTTTTTTACCTCAAATCACTGAGCTACTCCTAGAAGACACATCTGCAGGCTGCCTGCAGGCAAGGCATAAGAAATGCAGAGATATATTCATACTGCCAAGCTCTGAAATAAAGAGATTCTGAGGCTCAGCCTGTAATGAAGTAGGGCCAGGAGTCCCTCTTTGCTCTAGCATTACAACCTCAGCAAGGACTCCTGAAACCCGAGATAGGGAAGTGGATTCTTTACTCTTAAAGACCGAAAATAGGCTTGAGAGTGAGGTAGAGGAGAGCCGAGAGCATTCTTTACATGATAGCTTCAAGGTTAAATAGTCCTTTCCCCTCCCACCCGTGGCCTGTTTAGTTATTCTGGACAGTAACACCAGAGCTGAAAAGAGAGCGCCTTGGGAGACTTGCTTTAAAATTCATGCCTGTAATCAAGCAAACAATGCAAATCCCTTTCTTTCCAGGATTGGGTTTTTATCAGGCACTGCTTGTCATGAATTCCTACATATTATTTGAGAGCACCTCTACTGTGAAAGCTATATTACAAGAGCCGGTCAGTGGTTCGCAGGTTAGCATGGGTGATCTGGACGAGAAAGCAATGGATAGATATGTGGGTAATATGACTGAGTTGCCTCTAAGAATTCAGAGAGGCTGAGTAAAAAGAGAAAAGCACAGAAGGAGAAAGACTGAAAGGTGCATCCATGCGCGTAATTTGCACGGGGGTTACGGGGGTCATGACCCCCCCAAAAATCAGATCCAGCTAATATAACCCCCCCCCAATATCATCACATCATTCAGATTAAAATAGATATGAAATATTCAGAATGAATACTTTTGTTCATTTTCTTTATTAATTTCATTTGCCAGCAAGAAAGATAGTATCATATTTTAAATAATCTGTAATGTACCCCCCGCCCACCGCACCGATTTGGTATTACCAAAGTCTCTGGTATTACCCAACCCGCTTTCTGTACCAAGTTTGTTCACTATTTTGCGCAGTCGATGGGATGAATGGTTGGAGAAAGCTGACGGAAAGATGAAAAGGACACTGAAAGGCAGCCAGACAACGATTTTTTATTGTTTGTCGACACCAGCCAAAAAAAAAGAAAAAAGAAAAAAAAAAGAAAAACGAAAAATCCTGACCAAACGGAGGTACCCTTAAGTTAGCTGTTAAGTTAGCTCAGCGTTTCTCAAAGTGTGGGGAATAGAAACATGACAAACAGGTTTTGTGCCCATCTTTTAAATTCCGTTATTTATTGACCATACACTCAAAACAAAAACACATTTAAATGTAAGCCTTGACGTTACTTAACCTCTTCACACGTAAGTTTAAAAGTATTTCAAGGCTACCGTTATTGATCGTAGTATCGCTTTATGGTTCCCATGGAGACGCGCCATTCATTGCTTGTCACACCGTAGCCACAATAGTGCTGAATGACTGATGATCTGCTTTTATTTCCTTTTTTATTCAAAATTTCACAAATGTGTTAGCTATAGCAGGATATATCTGATATTCCGATTGTCAAATATGTGCAAGTGGATGTGTTTTGTTGTTCAAACACCTTTATAACGATCGCATTACTTGAGCTGTATGCGCAACGTATTTTAGGTATCTATCTTATTAAAATACCTAAAAAAATACGTACATTATTAGGAATTTACCACCTCTGGTTCAATTTGAGATTATTTTTATTTTTGTTTGTTTGTTTGTTTTTTTGTTGTTCTTTTTGCATGGATTTTGCAAAGTGTCAAAATGAATCAAAGCACAACTAGGTTAATGTTAGTCCACACTTGTATTGATGTTACCAGAAGCTGAATGCAAACACAATTATTATTATTTTTTAATCTAATTTTGAGTCTTATTTCATGCAAAGTGATAATATAATTGCACTTTCATTTTCTTTATTTGAAATTTTTTAATGCTGTTATTTGATGTTAAGTTTTTAAAATGTGATGTTAATAAAATACATTTTAACAGTTAAACTTAAAGCCTAGTTTATTAACATTTTGTTGGGGTGATTGGGGACAGGTGGGGCTCGGAACCCTTTCCTACCTCTGAAGTGGGGAATGGCAGAAAAGTTTGAGAAACACTGAGTTAGCTGATGATTTGTTTTGTTGACTGGAGTTGGCTGGCTAGATGTTCGTTTGCCAGTGTCCTATGAGGTAAAGCCAGAGGGTGCCAGGGACTGTGTAGAACCAATGTCACTGAATTGTAACTGCTGTTTGCTCCAATACAGTCACCTGTTTTGGGGGGGATTGCATAATTAAATTATGCAAATTAGCATGTTACCTTTTACACAAGAAAATAATACAATAAATTAATAAATAAATAAATATGCCGCAAGTTTAACCCCCCCAATGGTAGACCCAAAGTTACGCCCTTGGGTGCATCTGAGCTGCCATTTTTTCATCCTGCTTTGCAAGAAATTCAGTTGAAACTCATACCACCCACAGTTCTCGTCTCTCCCCTTTGAAAATTGCCACTCTTGGAAACTGCAGCTAAGTTACCCAGAGGAAGAGGCGATTTGCAAATGGCCTCCTTGACTACTTCCCCTGAGCTCTCTCCTCATCGAGGCTCACTGCCCACTCCAGCATCCTGCTACGGGGGCGACTAGCATTATATGCTGAGGTTAGCTGCTAGAAACACTTTGTCCAAGTCTCTGCTTTTTGTGTATGTGACAGAAATTGCATTAAAGTTTTCCATACAGCAAACCAACCTGAAATCTTGCAAGTGTGAACAGCTTCATTCAGTGCTTTCAGGCAGCTTCTGGTCATTAAAGAAGTACTTGCTTACCGAAATGTAAATGCCACACAGCATTTAAAACATTTTCTATTTATTTTTTTATTTTTTATTTTTTTTGTAGGCAAAAAAAAAATAAACGGCTGTTTATAACGGTTTTAGATTCTGCTGAATAAATTAGCACATTGTTTGTTATATAGCTACTTACAGAAAGCATGGTTAAACATAACTTATATAGCCAACCGATAGCACAATCAGCTACTGTAACAAAAGGGTAGCTTAACTTTAGTTTGATTATAAATTATTATAAAATAAAAATATGGAAAACTAATGTTTACACTAAAAAGACAGTAAAAAATAAAGGAACCATGGCATTACAGTGGATTTGTCACTTTTGGACATGTCACCTACCATGTTTTTGAAACTGCACAGTGATAATACCATGCTTTTTGGAGAATTAGGGTACTTTTAGTACCACATAAGTATTTTGGATTGCCATATAAATACAATGGGATGTGAAAATAAGCATTCAGTATCATGGTATTACCATCTAACACCATGGCACTATTTTTGTAAGTATTACACTGATAACTATCATCAGTCTCTGGGAAAGAGTAATTGGTTTCAATGTCAGTGTACTATCACTGGCTTTATTACTATATACACTATCTAGTATATATGAGTTAGATTATAAAATCATGTTCTCCCTAGTTCTTCCTTGAGATTAACTGTGTTTATTGCATACCAAATTCTACAGTAAATCCACAGCACCCCCTCATGCCATTTGATATTACAATGTTTCCATTGCTCTCTACCCAGCTATAGGAACATTCACAGCGCTGCATTGCTGATTGGGGATTAGGCAGTTGTGGAAGACTTTGTCAACAGCTTCCTGAAAATCCAATTACAGAATATCATAGCTGTACATGCATCAACCCCAGTCATAAACCCCCAAGGGGGAAGAAGTAGAAGGAGATTGTTGCAACCATTGCCCTTGTAATTCATTTCCTCTGTGGAGAATGCATGATGTGTTGGATATTTTAACAGGAATGGCAAAATGCTACAACAGTGGATCGCAGCAATTGTTTAAGTGAATTAACAGCATGTTCACATTCCTTATTTGTTGTAATTGGTGGTCATTACTTCTTCTGTGCAGAGACTGTTTTACTTTAACAAGGAAATATAACTTTAAAGGTTATGTGTACAGTCTTTGTATGTTAGAACACTTTGTCCTATTCTTGTTTAATGTGCAGAGACAACTGTAAGTATTTAACTTGTAGGTTAATTTAAAAGAGTAGACACTATGTCACTGACTCTGTGCCTTTAAAGCATTGCTCTGTTTGCTGGAGTGGCTGAGTTAACCAATGCTATGAGTTTTGGGGTTTTGGGTGAAATTAAACACTTCACCTTTAATATTTAGCTGTCACTTAAAAAAAACAGTTTGGTACTTTTATGATGTTTTGCAATTTTTATGCTTGATAGCCCCACATATCCATTCACTTTCATTGAAAAATGAATAACAGTGTGATTCTTTAAAATGTCTCTTTTTGTGTTTCACTGAAGGAAGAAAGCCATTTGAGTTTGGACTGACAATGCATGGTGACATAAACTGTGGAAGATGTATTTTTATATACTTCATCTATGCCCTGCTACTTTGTGTAAAATACAGTGTAGTTGGTCACACTGGCCTTGTAAAATTCTCCAACACCTGCTATCCTGCTGAAATAGTGCTTGTAATGACTTCACCACAAACGGGAATAAGAAAAAAAAAAAAGAATCATAAATAAAAAAAAAAAACAGTTTGTGGTGTTGCTATTATTCTCTTTCTCTGAGGCATACAAGGCTGGACATATTTAATATTTCTAATGATAACAAAGCCATGATTCCCAGAACATTGTGAAACAAGATACAAATCAATATAGGCTCATAAATTAATGCATTAACCTCAGGCAAAGAGTTTTTTTTTTTCTTCAGGCAGTGATTAAGAAAAGACAATGTAGGTCATGAATGAGAGATTTGGAGAAATCTCTATACAGCAATACTACATACAGTCAAACACATTGAATAATTTAGCTTGGGCTCTAAATTATGGATTTTGTTTTGCTAATATTGCTGAAATATGAAAAAATGCAAGATGCCAAAAATAATGCAGACCTTGCTTGATTTTGTGTTAAATTCTGCAATTGGAAACATACACACATACAGTATATAGGATTGCAAATGTTAACATATAAAAAGCTCATTATTTTTGGGAATGTACAACAGAGATTTGCTAACAATATCAAAAGTTATGTACATAAGAGCATCATACTCTGTTTTCTGTGCACAAGCATTGCTTAGGTTTATGAAAATTTCAGTGTAAATCTATGATGCCCATTAACATTTTCATAGGTGCCAGTGTAAGATACTCTACAAAGAGCAGGACACATAACCACGATATTGACTGATTAACTGATTAGTCATGGACTATACCGACTGCTGATGTCACATGAGGTTGAAGGGCCTAGAGAAGACTTATGGTTCATTGTGTGTGGGTGGGGGCGGGGGGTGGAATTGGTGCTGTGAATCATGATCCTTGGACAGAGGAGCAAGACACGATGACTCTATTCTAAACCTTAGTGAGCTACATACCAAAGACAGCATTGTTAACAGGCTGGTGTTAACAATTAAATGTAAATTATATATTTTTATACATTTATACATTTATTCGTTATGGATAAATCAAGTTCATAATGCAGTGATTTTTTTGTATTATTATGTATTTCAATATCTAAACACTAAATTTGGATTCAGCTGTATGCTGAAAAATACTATGTAGTATCCTGTGAATGAGTGTCCACACAAAAAAACTTTCCTCAGGATGCAAATTCATCTGTTCTTTTGAGCCAGTTTGTAACCATAAACAGCAAAACCACCAAAGGATACATTATAAAATGTGGAAAATATATGTGTGCATTCAAGAAGATGCAGAATCTGAATGCATTTGCCTTTCAAAGTCACATCTGAACTGCACGCATCATTATGAGGACAGGGATTCTTGTTTTCAGCTGGCATTTTGACTAAACAGTTTGAAGGACTTCACATGTCTCCTCACAAGGGCAGATACAATTACTTGCTCAAATCCCCAGAGGACTATCTTTCTGTGAGAGTGTTGTGTTTGTAGAGGTGGAATTGCAGAAGTGGTAGGAAGAGAAGAGAAGAGAAGAGAAGAGAAGAGAAGAGAAGAGAAGAGAAGAGAAGAGAAGAGAAGAGAAGAGAAGAGAAGAATAAGGACAGGAGAGGACAGTGAATACCGAAAGCTGGATGATCGACTCTGACATTTGCTGCGATGTGCTTTAGGTCTCTGGGCCATGTACAATCATGGTGGTGAAAGATGGCTTCAAGTGCATGACACTGCGATTACATTATTTCAGTCCCAAACACAGCCATTGGGATGGAGCCTTTTCTAATGCTCTTTATCACCAGTGGCCTCATGGTCATTTGGAGCAGTCAGGCATGTGTAAATGCATTGTTCCTGCTGCAGTGCAGAGAGCGTCCTGATTAGCAGTATGAAGCTTTCGAGTCTTTTGACGAGTGCACGGAAATGAGAGCGCTAGCTGCTCGGGGGCAAGAAGGTAAAGATGGAGGGGCTGAGGAAGTATCCTTGAGCTACAACATTGCTCAGCTGCAATGAGCCCAGCTGCATGCCCCACACCCACCTGAGTAAACACGTTATCAAAATGTGATGTGACGTGCTAGGACTCTCTGTGTAATGAAAAGCAATGAGGCAATGCTTGTGCTTCAAAACAGGGCACATAGTTACTCCAAGCACTAAGATTTGTCTCAATCTCATGGAATTACTTTAAGGAATAAAGCAAGACCAGAGTATAAACACTGTACTTCACACTGATAAAAAAAAAAAAACTTAAATCTTCAAAAGGTTTTGGGGTATTCATGCCGGTGGTCCCAATAATATTACAAACCATGCTCTCTGAATAATTTTAAAGAGTTAGTTCACTTAAAAATAAAATTTCTGTAATCAAATACTCAAAACCCATAAGACTTTTGCTCAGTTACAAAACACAAATTAGGATTTTTAATAAAACCCAATAAATTTCTGAGCATCAATTGAAATGTAATTCACCCAAAACAATGTAGTTTCAAGAAAGTAAAAAAAAAAAAGATATCATAAAATATTGCAGGGTCTAAAGGCTTTTTCACGCTGATAACAACTTGGGTTGTCCTTGTCCTCTTTAGTCCGGATGACATGCCATCCCAGTTTTCCAAAAAGAACTTCAAAATTTGATTCGTCTGACCACAGCACGGTTTTCCACTTTAACAGTTTTCCACTTTTTTTTCCATTTTAAATGAGCCTTGGCCTAGAGAAAACGCCTGCACTTCTGGATCATGTTTAGATATGGCTTTTTTTCAAATCTATAGCGTTTTAGCTGGAAACGGAGATTGTTCCAGAGATTGTTCCAGATTCAGAGATTGTTCCAGATTCTCTGAATCTTTTGATAACATTATGCACTGTAGATGATGATAACTTCAAACTCTCTTAAATTTTTATCTGAGAAACTCCTTTCTGATATTGCTCCACTATTTTTCGCCACAGCATTGGGGGGAATTGGTGATCCTCTGGCCATCTTGACTTCTGAGAGACACTGCCACTCTGAGAGGTGTCTTTTTATACCCAATCATGTTGCCAATTGACCTAATAAGTTGCAAATTGGTCCTCCAGCTGTTCCTTACATGTACATTTCACTTTTCCGGCCTCTTATTGTTACCTGTCCCAACTTTTTTGGAATGTGTAGCTCTCATTAAATCCAAAATTAGCCAATATTTGGCATGACATATCAAAATGTCTCACTTTCAACATTTGATATGTTATCTATATTCTATTGTGAATAAAATATAAGTTTATGAGATTTGTAAATTATTCCATTCCTTTTTTACTCACAATTTGTACAGTGTCCCAAGTTTTTTGGAATCTGGTTTTGTACTTTAAACCATCATTGAGTGCTTCAAATAACTTCCGACTGTGATCTATAGTTGATTTTGATTAATAAGCAGACACAAGCACTCTTTGTATGTTAAATAACGCTACACTGATCATTTTTGTCATAAATATCCTTTATTGCTATAAAAATACCATGGGCTGCATTACAAAGCACATACAAAAAATATATCGTCATAAAAATGTCTATTTGCTTTTTTATATTTCATGTGTGGAAAAATAGTTAACATGCTTTGACTCATAACACTCGCGCACATGGAAGAAAACGGATGGTGCTCTACTGTGAATACATAATTCAATGGCCAAATAATAGAAATGTTATTCTGTATTAAAATGTGAGAATAAATCTGTTCTCATATAGCAACATTAACAAGAACTCGGCATCCACTCTCTTCTCTTCTCCTGGAAACTCTTCTTCAATGTTTGTTTACACTGGTTTTTCGAAAAAGCTTCACCACTCTAAACTTTTTGTGCAACAGCACCTGCTCCGGTCACGTGATCTTAGCTGAAATCTTTTTGGACGGGCCTTGATTTTGCTATGAAATTCGTCGGACTGGTTCGGAAAATGTTTCATAGCTCTTTCCCTGCCAGCGTTTTTGAAAAAAGTTGCCAGCTACCACCAGCATTTTTTTAGTGTTTGAATATCTGAACATTATATCAAAATAAAGAAAAGAGTCTCTAAGTTTAAATTAATAAATAAATCAGTTTTAATCTATCTCCAATATATTTTTTTCTTTTATCACTTTTAACACTTGAATGCAGGTAAGTTTTTATATAATGCAACATTTTGTGCAAAATGTTGAAAAAAAGGATTTTTTTTATCAAATGCTACATTTCTGTCAGGACCAATTTCATCAAAGATAACTTACAATTAGCATACATTTTAGGTTCTGGGTAGCACTCCCTCCCCATCCATGCAGCCTAGCATGGATAGGAGCAGGTAGAGCATAAATTATCCCCCTAGGGTAAACAGAACAGAACCAACATTAATGATTAATGTAGCAGCTATCAATAATGTTCTAAGTTATTATTTTACATAACAGCATAATTCAGTGGTCTGTTGTCTCAATGAGAAATATCCAATGCCGAGTCTTGACTGGACGAGAGGAGTTGGGGATGGAGGTGGGTGATTAGCTCCTGAGCAAAGCGGTAGCTGCTGAATAATCACTAAAAGGATCTTATAAAGGGAACTATGATTGCCATCGTATTCCTATAGGTAGACTTGGATCATCTGAGTGTTAGATGATGTGAGCTGGACTAATGTGCTCTTCCAGAACTAATACTATGCTCCATCTGGATCATATTCTTTACGATGATCAAAGCAAAGATGCAATAGTTGCTTCCATCAGCACCCTCAAAGCTTCACAGTCCACTCCCTGGGTCGACATTTCACTCATTTTGCAGTTTTCATTTATATGTGATTTATTGTTGATGATCGCATTAATTTTCAAATGCAAATGCAAATACTTACATATGAGATTGCTCGTTTCTGTGTCTTCCTTTCCTGTGTTTTTGATCGGAACATTCAAGGTTTTTTTTTTTTTTTTTTTTTTATATATAGTGTGGAGCTGTCTTGAAGAAAACCAGTTGCATTAGTGTTGCCCTTTTTCAAAAACATATTGTGCAATATTGTCCAACTTGTTATTTTGTCCTTTTCACTAATCAAATTGCAATAAATGGTCTTAAGAGTAGTTCAAGGCTGCTTGATGCGACCACTCCCCCGCGCTGAACGTTGTTTTGAGATTATAATGTTTCACTGAAGCGCGTCGCTTGAATATGCCCACAAAACAGAAAACAAAGCAGCAAGACAGTTCAAGTTTTTATTTTATTTTACTGTTTGCTTCGCGATGAGAGGAATAAGACATAATTCACCCCCCAAAAAAGTGATGTGGATTACCTCAGAATTTGAGATTTGGATTTCCTCAGAAAAAAAGAATGAAGTGCTTTATTCAGCAGAGGTCATAAACATGAGTAAGTCTCTTTTTATTTATGTATATACTTGTACTAGTTTTCACATAATGTGTAAACATTTTACTAGTTAGACTTCTTCCAAACTATAATTCCTGACTAAATGTATAATCAAGTGAAACATTATGAAGTTTCAATAACAATATACACTACTATACCATTCAAAACTTAATGTAAATAATATAAATGTAACTAATAAATGTAACTGTAACAAATGTAACAAACAATGCTGTTCTTTCAATTTATCCCCTAAAACCATGAAAAAATATTATCAGCTCTTGTCAACATTAATAATAATAATAATAATAATAATAACAATAAATGTTTTTTTTTTTTTTTTAAGAAAATCAGATTGTTAAAAGGATTTCTGAAAGATTGTATGAGTAATGATGCAAATAATTGAAAGTCAGCTTTGATTGTGCCTAATAAACTGTTTATCTTCACTCGAAAGTGAATATTAAATTATGTTGTGGGATAATTAAATATAATCTAAATAAACTACAAACATACAATCTATACATTTATTTTGTCCTCACATTTTTTCTTGTAACTCCTCCCTCCCAGTGACAGCTGACTGAAGGCTCATTATGCAGCTCATTATGCAGCTCATTATGCAGCTCATTATGCAGCTCATTATGCAGGCCTTTGTCTTCTCAGGTGTAAATCGCAATGATATTCATGATAGTTGATGCCTACTCGCATATGACTTTTACCAACAAAAAGTGTCTTAGAAAATTTTTATCAATATATTGTTTTCTGTAAGTGAGTAAACAAGATGATTTTCACATCATTTAGAAAGAAAAATTATAGGCTACAAGCTCCAGTTCTCAAAAATCCCGGAAACCAATGTTCTGTATGTGTTTTATGGCCTTATTCAAGTGATTTAACATTTAAAAAATGTTTCTCAAAAACACAATCATGTACATATATGCTGCTGACATATTATTATAGCCCAGTTTGTGCTGATTATATATATATATATATATATATATATATATATATATATATATATATATATATATATTAGATTAGATTTTAGCCATTTGGATTTGTATCCAACTGAAAAAAGCACAAATGTCAGGGCATGAAAACTTCTCCAGGCCCCAAGAATACTCTTAAACCTCAGAGGGTTAAGTATTGTAATTTATGTAATACTTGGATTATGATTATTTTGGATAAGCAACAATATTTCTGTGCACGTTGTGCTTTGGAAAACCCAAACTTATTCTGTATATCAAGTGATACTGAGATTTGTGGTTTGAGGAGAGAGTTATTCAGGAAAAGAAAGGTGCCAGACCTGAAACAAGTAAGCTTAGGGAAACATGCAGATGGTTGGGGTAGACAGGCCACAAAAACAGGCTTTAGTTGGAGTTGAGAGAGGACTGCATGCAGAGGCATCTGACATAATTTATGTATTTGTTCAAAGCCTGTCCTAATAAGTCCAGGACAACTGATGGAAGGGAAGCAGCCAGCTCCTATCCCTCAGGAGAAATGCTGTGTCAGAACTGAACCAAATTAAGAGTAAACTGTGGGAAATGTTGAAGACCAACAGAGCCAGTGAGGAGACGGGCAGCTTAACTAGCCCTTTCACAGTATAATTGTCACTCCACTGCAGGCCTGTTATCGCACGTATGTGCAAGAGTAATGCAGCTGTATGGATGACCAGCTGTTGAGCAATAGAGAAGACAAGGATTTTGGAATCACCATTCTGGTTATACTTTTGATTATAGGCATAAAATCTGGTCCACTTAGTAGGTTATTCCAACAAAGAACCTTTGATCATAAGGTTATAAGATTTCAGCCATCTATATACATACTTTTGGATATTTCACAGAATTTCATAAGCCAGTAGTGAATTATGGACATAGAAATGCAAAAATATATAATAAAAAAAATAAAAAAATAAAATACAATGCTGATCAACCAGTTTGTATGCTTCTTCTCACATTCTGTTAATTTAGCCACAGATATGCATTACAGTAACATATTACTTTTTGCTGTAACCCAGTAGTGTTAGGCATTACTAATACATTTTCAGCAATATTTTACTCAGTACATATTCAGTAACGCTTGCAATACAACACACTTTTAGCCCAAAATGTAATTGTTCAAAGAAAAAAAAAAAAAAAAAAAAACAGCAAGACATTACCGATTCAAAGATGCTTTTACATTTCCTGTTCGTGGTCAGTCAATAGCTGCATGTGGTGTCCACGTTTGGAAATAAAGACTAAACAACAGCTTTTGATATATTTGTTCAGCAATTTTTTTTTATTCATCTCTCTTTCACTGGTGGAACTTTGCGAGGATCGTGCCAGCGAGGATACTGGCATGATGCGGCATGATTTCAACCTCTGTGCCCAAGGTCCGAGGCTATTAGCTCCGCCCGGTTTGCTGTTAGCCCCGGCTCACACTGGCCAGTGGAAAAGCGGTTAATGGATGAAAATGGCATGCGCATCTTGTCATTTTTGCATATGGCATTAGAAGTTTACATATAGTCCTGTTGTGTGTAATATGAATAGAGTAGACCAAAACAATTCACAGATATTGCCAGATAATCACTTTACCTCTACCATACTTTTAACAGACTTGGATCGTTTGTCATCCTTTCTTGCATTGTCTTGAGCCTTCACTTTGACAATTATAAGCTATATTGTTAGTAGCCTGGATAGCCCACAGTCATTATGCTACACCATATCGTGCTCTACTGGATGTAAAATGCTCTGCCGTACATTTTGACATTTTAGAATGTTAAGTTCTACTTCTGTAGTTATTTTGGTGAAAGTAACTCAAAAGTAATACAGGAATCATGTATCGCATTACAATTCTGAGACAGTAATATTGTAATGTAAGGAATTACTTTTAAATGACAGTAACAAGTAATCTATAATGTATTACAGTTTGGAAGTAACTTGCACAACGCTGATTATAATGAGCATTTTTAAATATTTTTATGAGTTAGCATCTATATTAATATACAAATTTGCATTATTTCTTGCATACAAAACTAACCATGTTGTTGCCCCTGACTAAATACTGTAATAACTCAGATGAGCAGAGGTTATCTGAAAACTGTTATATTTCTGTGTCAGTAATAGGATGTTATCGGTTCATAGAGATGTGGATAATTATGCTTCATTTGCTTCAAGTGTTTTGGGACAATAAGTAACAGCCAATCAGATGTGAAGTTTTGTGTTTCGTTTAAGGCAAGAGTGTGTTGATGGGTTCTCACTGTCAGATGCAACACAGCACTTTCATCTGCTGGAAATAATGCAATTATTTCTCTGCTCATATTCACATTGTACAAACAAATTTCCATGTTTGTACAGATTTCCCTATTGTTGCGATTATTCACATGCCAACATCGTTTTCCATTTGGTAGGACTGGTTTGGAATTGTGCAGTTGTTTTTTGGACACTTTTTACTGTTTACTCTGTCATAAACAAACTAAGCAAACTTGTCTTGCTCTGATTACAGTTTGTTCGCAGTTCTCCAGAGGGGTGTATGCCATCTTCGGCTTTTATGACAAGAAGTCCATGAACACACTGACCTCCTTCTGCGGGGCCCTCCACACCTCCTTCGTCACACCCAGCTACCCCATCGACTCAGACGTGCAGTTTGTCATCCAGATGCGCCCTCCACTGAAGGGCGCCGTCCTGAGTCTCCTGTCTCACTACAAGTGGGACAAGTTTGTCTACCTCTATGACACAGACAGAGGTAAGTCCTCTAAGCTACCTATGGAACACCATGCGAAATGGTCAGCCTAGATGAGTTAGAGTTAGTGCTGATTTGAATTGTTTTTGCTGGGTTTGTAGCACATAAGGAGCAGGGTGTGATGGAAAATGGATGCCCCATTTGAGTCCTTGGGGTCTGGAGAGAGCGCCTGCAGTACTGGTGCAAAGGTCCAGATATCTCTAAATACATGATGAATTTAGAACTGATGTGCCCCAGTTCTGAGCGGCATAGACGAAATTGTGGGCCCTAAAATACTTTACTTATTAAATAGCTCACCGTACTTTCCTAATACAGTTTATCTGCATTAGAACTGAACAGGGATATTGATTTCAAACAGATCATAAAAACACATGTAGCTATTTTTAAGGAATGGCTCTCCCAAATATGAAAACTGTGTCTTCATTTACTCACCCACAAGTCAATCTTTCCTTCATGGAAGACAAAATAAAAGACATGATCTAGAGGAGGTTCACGTTGGTCTTTCCCATAAAATGAAAAATAAAATAACAGCTTGTACCCTGTATGATCAAAGGTTTCTGAAGGCACACAGTTGGTTTATGGCAGTAAAAGACAAAAACAAATTGACTATTCATTAAAAATGAATTAATGTTGCATCAGTTTGGAAATGTAACTGAGAATTGAGAGAAACAGCAAGATTATCAGTGACTAATAATTTAAATATCATTTTGCTGAAACTATGTGCTAATAAGACACAATGTGATTCCAGTGAATCACAAATGACAGCCAATCAGAAGAGTGTGTTGGTGGGCTTTCTCTGCAAGCACACTGCATTCTCACACTCACAGTGAATTGGAAATTTACATAAATTAATACAAATTAAACCATTTGAATATTTTTCTAAATACTTATTCAGTGACTGATACAGTCTTTGTCATAAAATATACTTATTTGTTTGAATAAAGTTAACAGTTTGAACATTAAAAGTTGTTTTCAGAGGTAAATGACCTATCACGGATAAACAATAATAATAATAATAATAATAATAATAATAATAATAATAATAAAATATATTTTTTTTAATTAAACCATTTTAATATTATACAAAACAGTAATTTCCTGACCTGTCAGCCACGACATCACTGAAATAGAAACTCTCGTCACGTATAGCTGACATGACTGGTTAAAGCAAACACTCTGATTAACAAATCTTGTGTCAGAGTGCTGCATCACATCTGGTTTGGACACAGTGTTAGAACATTCCTGTGGCTCGGTGGTAGAGCATTGTGTTAGCAGTGTAAAAGGTTGTGGGTTCAATTCCCAGGGAACACACATACTGGTAAAATAATGGGTAGCCTGAATGCACTTTAAGTCGCTTTGGATAAAAGCGTCTCCTAAATGCATAAAAGTAATGTAAATGTAATATCCCAACAAACATCTCCTTTTGTATTGCACTGAAGAAAGAAATCCAAATGGGTTTGAAACAGCGCTGGGTGGCAGTAAAACAATAGGATCCTAAAATGTCTTTGTTACCAAATTAAAATTCAGGGCCATAACAGCACCGATGCCTCATCACCCCCTTCCCTAAGCACACCTGTTCTTAGGCCATGGTTTGTGTTTACTAATCATGAAGAGGTCACAATCTCCGTTTGACCCAGAAGACACCTGGCCAATGATTCTGTTCTTCTCGTACTTTATAAATGGCACTGCAGTCAGCTCCTCTGCGGCAGTCACAACATCTGTGCTGTGGTTTCCTCGTTTTGTTCAACCATTCGCCTTTCTGCACCATGTCCTATTTAACCATTCATTCACTCGCAAGGAAATCATAATTTCCCGTCGCTCATCTCAGACGGATTGAGCAATTAATTAAACTCAAGTGCTTTCTGTTGAGGAAATCTGTGATGAGTCAAAGTGTCTCATGGCAGCACACAAGCTTGAGGCGGTAACACTGGCATTTCAGGTCCCATTAAAGCCCGCTAGCATCCTGCGGTTGAGTTCACAATGGTTTTTCCCGCAAAATGCATTGCTAATTAGATGAGACACAGAGCTAGCTCAGAGAGCTCAATGATCCCCCCCTCATTCTTATCCCAATGTGTCCTTCATAGCAACTTCCGCCTGGATTTGTTTCAGTGCGATTTAAAGGTCATTTCCTGTAAGTTGCCAAGGAGCTTCTCATTTCAGTAAAAGACAATATAAAGAGCAGTTTTAGCATATCTCTCAGAATCCAGGACATGTAACCAAGGACATTATCTAAAATTATTGGCACTTTAATCAGATTGCATTAGTATACAGTACATGATATGATGTATAGCTGTCACAACACCAGATTAAAACAAATTCATGAGAGGGAAAAACATAAACAAGATATCCCCTCTATAGCATATTCCAAATGATCAAGGGCTTAGGATGTTCCAGTCAGTGTTGGGTAAAGTTAATTTTAAAAGTAGTGCATTACTATATTGAGTTAATCCCTAAAAAGTAACTAATTACATTACTTAGTTCCTTTTTATGAAAATGCGTTACATTACTTTTGCATTACTTTCACGTTACTATTTAAATTAGAGCAGGGCTTGATTGTTTTTAATATAAGAAGTTATATTTATAGCTAATGTAAAAGCCCTTTCACTCCAAAAAGTGTAACGAATAAGCCACAGGCTGTAGGAAAAGTAAATTCATGTCTGTACAGTAGAACACAGGAGAAGAAGGTTCAACACTTCAGCAATAAAAAATAAATAAATAAAAAAAAAATAATAATAATTTAAGCTTATTAGTATGGTTGAACTGCATCATCAAAGGTCAGCAGCAAAGACATTGGTTAATAAAATGGGATTAGATACATTTGTTTTATTTAACATATTTAATTATTGCAGTTTTGCATCATATTCTGAGTTTGCATTACACTTTTTTAATTAATTTTGATGAATACTAATTTTTTTTTTTTTTCTTTTTTGTGAGTGGGATGAGTTAATGCACATTCATATTTAGTCTAGAACTACATAATGTTCACACAGCACACATAACGCCTCTGTACTTCTGATGGGAACAGGAGACTTGTCAGTCAATAAATGGGAAAACAAAGTAACTGGCGTTACTTTTTTGAAAAAGTAACTCAGATATTTTATTGTAAATTAAAATGTAATGTGTTACTTTGCTAGTTACTTTAAAAAAAAGTAATCTGATTACACTGGTTCCAGTTCAACTGATTGCAGGGGTTTGCCAGTAGTGGGTCTTACGCAATACAATCAATGGCTTATATTCTAATCAATTAGACAGCTAAATTAGAGAGGGAAGAGCTTTAAAAAGTATGTGGAACACACCCTTTTAGTGTTTAGAAGCAGTGAGAGAGATTTTGTAGCCATAATTGTACAAAAGCTTATAAAAATAACTATTGTTGATCGTTACTTCCTGCAGAATGGGGTATCCAACACCCTGTCTTTTTACAGAATCCAAGAAACAAGAAACAAATTAAAAAGTTTTGAATTTGTAGACAGACATCTGTCAAGTTTAGGTAATACGGCCTACTTCAGGGTTGGATGTATCAAATGGCTTCTGAATTAAATTGTATAGGGTTCAGGGACATGATTTAAAGCATTTATATTTTAAATAATGAACTTCATAATGAAAACAAAATGAATGCGTAATAATGATAGCCTAAATTATTACTAATTACAGTAGGCACCTGCATCTCATAACTCATAATATTGCAATTAAGTTGCATTAAAACACTATAACATCTCACTCAGATTATTGGCTTAGATTTAAGCTAAGCCTCATGCCCAGCCAGCATCCCTCCCTTAAAGGCAGCAGTGAAATGTAATCCTTATTACTGGAACCCCAGGAGAAGATTAAGAGAGTTTATTAAAACACTTCATCAGAAACCTCGAGTCAAGTTGACACTTGGCACGTCACATAGACACGTACATCAAATGACATGACCCTGATGTAACATGGATGACTACACCACTGAGATGCTAGCCAAAGATGTTTATTAGTTTTTGGCATTGGTCGCTATCTAGTTCCATCCAAAGGATTGATTTCCATTTGCTGTCTTAAGTAAAAAAAAATTTTTTTTTTTTCTTCAGTTACAAGATCAACTGACAGTGTTTCTGGATAAGTAGGGTAAGGTCAAGGGTGGGGCCTGTCATACTCCTCTGATTGTCAGTGTTAGTTTAGAATTGGGACAGAATGTTTGATAGATTTTGAACCTTGTTTGCTTGACAGGAACATAACAAAAGATGTTGGTCCAGGAATACATCCTGAGATGTTTTCTTTGAAGAGGCAGGAAGGCAGTGCCTCCTAAAAAGATGTACAAAAACAAAACAACATTTATATCACAAAATATGATATCGGATCAACTCAGGCTTATTGGAAATATGTGCTTGTGGTGACATTTCTGCAACACTGATATTGCAATATTACTGTTAACGAAAGCAAAACCTGACAATTGCTGCATTGCCTGAGCTACCGAGCCAATCTGTGTTGGAAAACTCATTCATATGAAACTTTATATGGGACACTAATGTTCAAAAGCTTCAGTTTTCAAAACTCACTGCATGTTAAAATTGTTTTAAGTCATGATATAATGTTGGGAGAAAATTAGGCTTTCCTAGTCAAAACTCTGGCCCTGTAAATAAAAATTTCTGTAAAAAGATTCAAAGTTGTCTGAATTTTACTGCATAGTGTCCATTTCAACTGGATAATAATGTGTGTTTTTTTGTTGTTGTTGTTTTTTTTTTGTTTTTTTGCAGAAATGCAGGTAGAGGCACGTATTTACATAAAGCCTATGTAGGTTTAGATAGGATGAGCGCTTGTAGTGTGAAGTGCAGTGCCTATGTTTGGCTCTGTAATGTTGGTTCATTGGCCCTGTCATTTTAATAATGCTTACACTTGGTCTGCAAATAATTCTGAATGGGTCAAACTGATGGAAATGGAAAGACTAATTACAAAGTTAACAACTCACCCACTCAGATATCACCGCTTTCACTCAACCTAAACTTAAAATGATTTTAAATTATGATCTGTAAGTGAGCTGTTTTTAGCTAATAAATAGCCAAGTTAAATTAAAGCTGCACCTTTGCGTCTGCGATCATCATGACACCTGCATCACTTGCGCATTTGCAGACAATTTGATTTAATGATCCAAAAAGACTATTATAAATATAATATAATATCCAAAGAACAGGTAGAATGCTGTTGTATGGATATGTATATATGTATATTTGAGTGCCTTTTCCAAAGCATTTGGTTTCACAAACAAACAGACAAGCAAGCAAGCAAACAAAAAAAACAAACATAAATAAATAAAATACCAATTCTGCAAATCCACTTAGCTTTGACTATGAATCTACTAGGAGAAAATCTGTGTTACTGCTACAGGACCATTTCTAGGATGATAGAAAACCCCTGTCTTCGTTCTGCAGTTTTCTCTTTCAGTTCAGTTACTGTTATGCCTGGGCAACAATTTAAAGTCTTTTTTAAGGTCCAAAACTGAAACGATGTGTGCAACTAATTAATGTTTGTCAGGTTGGAAAAATAAAATGTTTGAAAAATTAAATAAATTAATTAAAATCAAGTTCTGTTTCAGGAACTTAGTAGTAGGTATCTAGTTACCTGTGGTAAATACTGCTTTGTTTGACTTTCATTCATGAAATTCATTCATTCACTCAGTTTCAGGTCTGTGTTTTTCCTTTAAAAAAATCACCTCTAAAAATCAAGTCAGCTTTATTTATATAATGCTTTTAACAATACAGATTGTGTCAAAGCACTTTGCAGTATTGAATAGGGAAAAAAGTGTGTCAATAATGCAAAATGATAATAGTAAACATTCAGTTTTCAGTTAAAGTTCATCATTGAAATCAGTGATGTCATCATTCAGCTCAGTTCAGTTTAATTAGTGTCTGTGCAATCAATTTGAAGATATGGCTGGATATTAAGTGTCCCCAACCAAGCAAGCCAGAGGTGAAAGCATCTGACAAAAACTTTGGGAGAAACCAGACTCAGTCAGGTGGCCAGTTCTCCTCTGGCCGAACAAAACTGTCTCAGGTTAAGAATGTAACCATAGTTCCCTGAGTAGGGAACGAGACACTGCGTCCTCTATGGGTTGCTTTGGGGAACACCTCTTCGTGACCCGTGTCTGAAGCATACATAGAAAAAACACCAACTTGTTGGCCGGCGACAGCCTCCGACGTCACTACCGGCATGACTATAAATAAGCACCGGGAGAGCACGTCATTATCTTCTTCGTCTGAAGCTTGCGTCCGAAGCATGGCAGGGAGCTAGAGGACACAGTGTCTCGTTCCAACAGAGTATATTAGCAGATACGTAACCACCAGCAATTTAATACACATAAGTATATACAGAGAGGGTTACATTTACTCACCCACCCTCCTGCACTGGAGCCCCGCTCAAGGGGCGCCTCCTTTTGGTCTGGACCATCAGTCAGGTGGTTGCTATGAACCATAAAAACATTATAGGTCCAGCATAGGAGACTGTTATGCGAGAGGTTTCCACCTAACCTCGACCAGGTGGAGAGCTGGTGGTTACAGGGGAATTAGGAAGGGGAGGATAAAAGCAGAAATTAACCCTCTGATGTCGATTAACGCATATACGCGTTATGAGGCTATTTTCTCCAGATAACCTTAGACTCCAGAGGGTTAAAAATCCCCAAAGGGAACGAGTAGATACCTCGGTATCACTCCGATTTGGACGAGAACGCTGCCTCGTCTAGATCACACCCCTTAGGTTCTGCTTACCTCCTCGTGACCCACGATTCTTTCGAGAAGAAAGCCTTTTCTTTCCTCCCGATGTCTGCCAGGTTCATCCACAGATGTCTCTCCGCTGCCACCATGGCCGCCACAGTCCTGCCCATGGCGGAGGCGGCCTGCTTGGTAGCATGGAGAGAGATCCGTGGTGCGGCGCAGCTCAGCTAGCCGATAAGAAAAATTCCCCTGCCTCTATCCAGGTCTCTTAGCAGATCAGTCTGATATGCTTGAAGCACGAGCATTGTGTGTAATAAAGCCACAGCCTGACCTGCTACAGCGTATGCCTAGCCATTTAAGCGAGATGATTTTCTGAAGGGGCTTAGATGGCAAGGAAGGAGATTAAGAGATGATGTTTCCCCTGCAGAAAGAAAAAATTTTCACAGATAAAAATTATTTATAAATTATTTATAAAAATTGTAGCTTTTTCTAATCATAGCCGCTTTCGCGCATCACCTCGATGTCGGCAGATTACTTTCATGCCGAAACCGATGGATGCGAGAAGAAAACGGCATCTTTCATTTCCAACAAGTAAGCGTTTTATCAATGTATGCTTCAGACACGGGTCACGAGTGTTCCCCAAAGCGACCCCTAGAAGACGCAGTTCGAAGTTCCCTCGAAAAGGAACCAGCAATTCAGTTCCAGGCTGCAATGAAGTCACATTGTGCAGAGGACTCATCTGGTTCCTGTGGTCTTGTCCTGGTGGCCATCTAGGAGACAAGGTTAATACAGGGGATCTGAGATCTTATTCCAGAGTTTCGGCACTAAATAAGAAAAAGATCTGCCGCCCACGGTTGATTTTGAAATTCTAGATATTATCAAATTGACAGAGTTTTCAGAATGCAGCGAACGTGGAGGACTATAATGCAATAAGAGCCCGTTCAAATACTGAGGTGCTAAACCATTCAGAGCTTTGTAAGTAATAAGCAAGATTTTAAAATCTATACTATGTTTAATAGAGAGCTAGCGCAGTGTTGAGAGAACTGGGCTAATGTGGTCATACTTCCTGGTTCTAGTAAGAACTCTGCTGCATTTTGGAAAAGCTGGAGATTGTTTATTAAACATGCAGAACAACCACCCAATAAAGCATTACAATAATCTAACCTTGATGTCATGAACGCATTAATTAACGTTTCTGCATTTGACATTGGGTGCATAGGTCGTAATTTAGATATATTTTTGAGATGGAAAAATTCAGTATTACAAATGCTAGAAACATTTCATATGGAGGTTTTAGGTCCAATAATTAGCACCTCTGCTTTTTTCATAATTTAGCAGTAAGAAATTACTCATCATCCAGTTTTTTATATCAACTATGCATTCCAGTTCCACTTTCCTGCAAAGTTTAGCTCCAACCGTAATCAATCAAACCTACCTGTGATTTTTTTAATGATCCTGAAGACACTGATTAGCAAACTCAGGTGTGTTTGATTAGCATTAGAGCTAAACTTTGCAGGAAATTGGATCTCAAGGGGGGCATGTTTGAGGATCACTGATGTATTCTGTTTTTCAAATTGGTATGTTTTGCCAGTCTAGAAAAAGTAATATAGAGCTGAGTGTCATCATCATAACATAAAAGCTAACACACTGTTTCCTAATGAATTCTTCCAGGGGTAACATTTAAAGCATGAAAAATAATGGCCCTAGTACTGAGCCTTGAGGAACTTTATACTGCTCTTGTGATCAATATGATACCTCTTCATTCACTACTACGAATTGATGGCGGTCAGATAAGTATGATTTGAACCATGTTAATGCACTTCCACGAATGACAACAAAGTTTTCTAGTATATGCAAAAGAATTTTGTGATCAGTAGTGTTGAACACAGCGCTAAGATCCAGTAGCACTAATAGAAAGCTACAACCATTATCAGATGATAAGAGCAGGTAATATTAACTCTAAGGGGAACAGTCTCCGTACTATGATATGGTCTAAATCCTGACTGGAAATCCTCACATATACCATTTTTCTCTTAGAAGGAATATAATTGTGAGGATACTAACTTTTCTAGTATCTTGGACAGAAAAGGGAGATTCGAGATTGGTCTATAATTAACTAGTTCCTTGGGGTCAAGTTGTGTGTTGTGTGTGTGTGTGTTTTTTTTTTGTTTGTTTTTTTAATAAGAGGCTTAATAACAGCCAGATTTGAAGGTTTTGGAGATAAATCCCAATGACAACGACTAATTAAGAATAGTCAGAAGAGGATCTATAACTTCTGGAAGCACCGCTTTTAGGAGCTTAGATGGTTTAGGGTCTAACATACATGTTGTTGGTTTAGATGATTTAACAAGTTTATACAATTCTTCCTCTCCTATAGTAGAGAATGAGTGGAATTGGTCTTCGGGGGATCTATAGAACACTATCTGATGTGATCCTGTAGCTGACAGATGCATGGTTTCAATTTTATCTCTAATAGTATCGATCTTGGAAGTTAAGTTGTTCATGAAGTCATTACTGCTGTGCTGTTGGGAAATGTCAAAACCTTCTGATGCTTTTGTTTTTTTTGTTAATTTAGCCACTGTATTGAACAAATACTTGGGTTAATGCTGGGTTTGTCTTCTTCTAAACAAGATGGAAAAATAATCAGATCTAGCTGATTATTTATTTATTTATTTTTTTCTGTAGGATACCGTACTTTCCCACCAAGCAATACTAAATACTTCTAGTTTTGTTTTTCTCCAGCTACGGTCCATTTTCCGGGCTGTTCTCTTTAGGGTGCGAGTTTGCTCATTAAACCAAAACAAACTCACAAGTTGCTTTGCATGTCACTAAATTGCCAGGTTTTGGATGATATATAATAGGACTTTATGACAAGAGTGTTTGGGTAAACATCGCCTGTATCTGCTTACTTGTGCAGACTATGTTTTGGCCTTTAGATGAAACCAATCAGCACTAGAAGTATTCTTTATTCCTGCAGACTTTAAGTTTCTCCTTGACATTAGTTGAGGTATGAATATATTTATCCACTGTATGCATTCAAGGAAAAGAGAAGAAGCTGTGTGTGTGGGAGCAGTGGGGAAGAAGTGAGATGGATTTTGCCCTTTCTGAAGTGGCGGTCAGGTATGGGCAGATAATTGCCGGGCTTGTGCTGCAGAGACGGATGATTACAGGGTTTATTGTCTCTCGCAGGCACAATCAACCTTACCTCATGTCCCTGATTCAGCACACTCACTGCCACTTGATTTATGGGGTTTGGTGGCTCTCTCCCTCACTCAGGCTTCACGGCCACTATATTCCTTGAATTTCCTCTCTTATATGCATTCTTACTTGTTTCCATCTCGTGTGTACACTATATTTTCCTTTCTCTCGCCACCTCCATGTTTCATGTTGGGTTTTGTATGCTGTCTGTTGTCTTCCACTTACAATACTCTGTGTGCATGTGTACAAACATGTCTGCTGGACACAGGGTCATGCACATTTTAATTCCAGATTTCAAATTCATGGACATTCATGGTGATGTTTGCGTACACATCAAACAATATTTATACCAAATCTACAATTTGAGCAGTACCTATGAAATTAGGTTCCATGCCTCCATTTTCAAAATATGTTACATTTATTTACATTTAATTCTATAAATTCCATGGCTAATTCATGGCTAATTCAATTCAAGTTCAATTCCCACACAAACTGTGAATTTCATAAAGATACTGTCTTCTAGAAACAGTAGAGGAGAAAACCATCCTAGTGGGCTACTGTGACACAATGAAAGCACTTTTCTTTCATTTGACATTTGTGACTGGCATTTTGAAAAAGAAAGAAAAGTGGCATTCAGTCAAAGAGATCCACCAGCCATCTATTTGGGTACAGAGCAGCATCAGATCAGGATCTTGGCTCTCTTGACCCCATCTACTGCATGACTAGTGTCTGGGGAGTGAGAGAGAAGACTGCAGTCCACCTTCATCAGCCTCTGCACTCTGATCAATGCCTGCATATCATACAGTCCAGTCAGTCATATATGCAGAATAATCAGGGCATGACTACGGTTCAGTCCTGAAACACTGAATCAATAATTTCAACCAAAAGCATTTCATGGACACACAAAATACTGTATGCAACATATGCAATTTAGCATGAATTTGTTTTTTGGGCTGTAAGTCTTATCAAAAGTTCTTACGGGGTCTAATGCAAGGAAAAGCAATGGTGAATACAAATAATAAAATGCAACTAACCATATAATCAATAGTCTGAATCTGTGTCTCATCATTATAATATAATATAATATAATATAATATTTTTTTTTCAATAATAATCATTAATATTAACCTTAAATGTTTCTGGAATAATGATGGTGAAAATTTTGACATCTTGATATATTATGTTAAATTTAAAAATGCTTTTATAGATAGCCATTAGTTATTAGTAAGCCTTTTTGAGCATAAGGAATTATAAAAAATAAATATAAAAACATAAAAAAAATTATGCTGCAGTGTAATATATTTTAAATTGGTTTGATGCATCTTTTGCATCTGCAGTGCAATAAATGAGTAGCTGTGCCCAGTAAATGTAAAAAATATGCATACATTTAAAATCTAGATTTGGGTGATGTGTAACATCCGTCATTATTTCATGTGATTGTTTTCTCACTTGTAATGAATTTACACTACCCTTCACATAAACAACTCCCGCAATGTCTGTGTTATGAGGCTGTGTGGTGTTTGCGAGCAATACAGCTGGCATGAGAACATCTTCAGTGTAATGACTGCAATCCATTACTAAATGTGTGTGTGTGGGGGGGGTGCAATAGAAAACACTAATCTGCATAAGGCACACATACACAACTACTGAGCACTGCCTCAACTGTCAATACAAGGCTTGTTCAATGAAAAAACTAATTTATCATTTTTCATTTGCAGCAGCTATGGAGAAATAAGATTTCACTTGTCCATGCAGTAGTGTGCCCACAACGATTAACTGTTTAACAAATGAATGATACAGCCAGAACCAAATGTGAAATGTCCTGATAAACAGATCATTCTCTGAGCTGGGATCAGGATCTGTGTTTGCTTGGAATGGAATGAATTATAATGTTTACATACTAAATATTCCAGAACATACCAGAAACGTGTTCAAAAATGAATGGATGTAGCAAAGATAGTTTTGTTTTTAAAGGAATAGTTTGACTGGAAATTTAAACCTGTCATCGTTTATTCATCTTTGTTCTTTCAAACCTGTATGACTTCCATTCTTCTGTAGAACAAAAAAGGAGAAATGTTGGATGACATCTCTTCTTCTCATGCAGTTCCAATGAATGGAAACTGAAGCTTTCAAGCTTCAAAAAATGCAAATGCAAGATAAAAATAGCATAATAGTAGTCTGAATGACTAGGGCAGAAAACTAAAATTAAAGTCTTTTCCCGGTGGTCGCCTGAGACCAGGTCTTTACAGGGGATCTGTATCTGGGGCCCTAGTTGTCCTGGTCTCCGCTGTCTTTCAGGGCAGTAGAGGTCCTTTCTAGGTGCTGATCCACCATCTGGTCTGGATACGTACTGGATCCGGGTGACTGCAGTGACCCTCTGATCTGGATACAGACTGGATCTGGTGGCTACGGTGACCTCGGAATAAGAGAGAAACAGACTAATATTAGCGTAAATGCCATTCTTCTAATGATGTAGCAAGTACATAGGGTGTTATGGGAAGTGTTCCTGGTTCCGGTTTACCTTATTAATACAGCCTAAAAATCCTTTAACGGATTTGGATATTAGAAGTGTATAATTGTGTTATGTGCAAGCCAGTTTAGAGAGATATTAAAGATAGAGTCTTTAATCTATATTTAAACTGATAGAGTGTGTCTGCCTCCCGAACAATGTTAGGTAGGTTATTCCAGAGTTTAGGCGCTAAATTGGAAAAGGATCTGCTGCCTGCAGTTGATTTTGATATTCTAGGTATTATCAAATTGCCTGAGTTTTGAGAACGCAGGGGAAGTGAAAAACAACAAGAGACAATTCAAATACTGTGGTGCTAAACCATTCAGGGTTTCTTTATAAGTAATAAGCTAGATTTGAAAATGCTTGGCTGCATAATTTCAATACCATCAACATCAATTCCATGTGACAGTATTAAATCTAGAGTATAATTTCGACAATGAGTAGGTCCTGAAACGTGTTGTCTAATAGTGTTGTCCCAGTAGAGTTCAGAATGTCTATAAATGCTGATCCCAATGCATCTTTTCAATGTCAACATGGATATTAAAATCACCAACAATTAAAACTTTACCTGCAGCCAGCACTAACTCAGATATAAAATCAGTACATTCTTTAATAAAGTTTGTATGGTACCCTGGTGGCCTGTATACAGTAGCCAGTACAAACATCACAGGGGTTTTATCATTTAAACTTGTTTCTCTGGACAATGTTATATGAAGTACCATTACTTCAAACGAGTTATACTTGAAGCACGCCCTCTGAGAAATCCTGAAAACATTTTTTACTGCAAGCATAACACAACAGCTTGTAGCTATCATGTCTGGAAGTCTTAAGGACCACATTTCTTACAGAATTATTATGGATTTATACAGTCAAAAGTGGCCAGGATGTTCAGCTTCTGACAAAATTCAGCTGTTTTGTTTGGGAACAACATGATGGTAACAACTTGAATTATTTTTTTCATTTATTTACTTTTTTTGTGAACTATCCCTTTAACACTACCATTTAAATGTAAATTCTGGTCAGGCAGAGAGAAAATGGCCAGCATTTTTCTCAGAAGCCTTATGCGATGAACCGTTACCAAGCCCAAGACAACAGCGCTCAATATTGCATGGCAGGACTTGTAAGTGAAGATGGTTTGTGATGTGTTTCAGGGT
Organism: Carassius carassius; assembly: GCF_963082965.1. Lineage (NCBI taxonomy): Eukaryota > Metazoa > Chordata > Actinopteri > Cypriniformes > Cyprinidae > Carassius > Carassius carassius. Next base: position 28,731,750 of record NC_081783.1, read on the forward strand.
AAATCCTGCAATATCCTTCCTTTATTGACTAAAAGCTTTTCATTAGGGTAAATAAAACAGAGAAGCCAAGTCCTCCCACCGTGAGAGCTTTTTCGTCCCACTGCAGCACAATTAAAATCTATATTTCACATTTGGTGAAGAAAAACATCACAAATGTTGAACAACAAATCATTATTTTGAATAAAAAACATTTAGGACGCACAGAGGAGAAGTACATCAAGCACACAATTTTTCTTTGGTTTTGACCCACTGGCAGTATTCTTGAATTAATTTGTGTTATTACCAGGGGCATGGAACTCACACACTCTCATGGTACAAGCTATTTAACAGCATATGATGCATTTTATATGTGCATAGTAATTAAAGCCCAATTGCCCCCAAATTGACGAGTGTCCTTCAAATGACCCAACCACCGGTGAACATTCAACATGTCACAAATCAATACGCATGCGATGCCTGAGCCTGTGTGTAATCAATGAGCTGACAATAGCAGAGCTTTACTCATTCACATGAGGAACAACAACAGTGTCAGAGCTGACCTGCAGTGGGTATTATTAAGAGATTTTGGGGGGAGGGTTTGGTAAATGGCTGCACCACATCCCCTCCCCCAAAAGGACATTTTCAGAGGTCTGGGGCCTAATTTATAAAACGTTTGCTGTGCTAAAATTCACGCCAACATTTACAGTATATGTACAAAAAATGGCCTTTGATGTGGAAAAGTGCTTAGCGTCATGTCAGGGTCTAAGCAGACTTTGCACTTCTTGTGTCAGAGAGACACACAGTACTGCAGGTATTTGGAAGTTTAAGCAATTTTCACCATTCTCAATGATTTGGACATTGACTGGTGTTCTTTTCAACATGTTCTCACTCCGAACACATATTGACACTTGGTCAGGTCTTTTTGACACTCGAGGTAACCCCTTTACCATTTAGACTCACAGTGACACAATCAACGCAAAGTGGGAAGCCATCAAGACTGTGAGCAGAGCACTTTCGAGAAGGTTGCATTGCAAATCTTCGGAAGCCATACAATATCTTTAAGCAAAGAAGAGAGTAAAACATTATGTTTTAATCACTGAAAATGATCCCTCTCTATTAATGCGCTCACATCTCATTCAAAAAGATACTCAAGTACTTTATGCCATGTCCACACATACACAGGTATTTTAATAAACAGAGTTTTTGCTCCTTACATTTAAAAAAAGTCCACATGAAAAAGCAAAACATACTGTGAAGCACAGTCAAGAGCATGTCTAGCCAACAGGTAGCGATATAATCTCAACCGTAAAGCCATGTTGGCCAGTCAGAAGCCTGAAAAAGTTTCCAATATGCAGCGATAACAGCACATGCCCCGTCGTCACAAGTCAAAAATGTTCGGTTTCAGTGACCTGGTGCTGCATTTGCATGTGGACGAACTGCATAGAAAAAGCTACAGTTTTGAAAATACCAGCGTTCGTATGGACAGGACCTTAGCATGACACAATCGGACAAATGGTTGGTTTAGGGCCCGATGTTGGTTTAAGTGCTCATAAATGTGTAAATAGTGTATGACTGTTTACAATGAAAAATCACACCCAAACATATATGCAATAATGACAATATTATTACCCAACATACAGTATAATTTAATCATAATTATAAAATTCCCAATGACATTGGCATTGACATATTGACGTCAAAGTTTCCTTATTTAAAGCAATGTTGAAAAATGCCCCAAAGCATCAATATGTGACGGGTTGGGAGAGAGAATGTGTTGTTCTTTTATATGCTAATGATATTAATTAGGGGGCATTTCAAGGCAGAGATCTGAAACAGTCTGGCACAAATTCAAAATCATTTGCGATTTATAAATTTCTTATCTGAAAGAGGCGTACAAGGTTTTTGCATGCATTTGTTCTATAAATAACACGTATACACATTTGAGAAATGAGAGTAAGATCATGTATGGTTTCTATGCATTTTTTAATAAATGAGGCCTTTGAACTCCAGGGTATCAGCCATTCAACACTCCTGAACCCATCCAAAAACAGGCCGGATAGAATGATATCGTACGACTAACATTTTTTTGTGCTTTAATTTCAGTTGATTTTATTTTTATTTTATGTCAGTTTTTCATATATATATATATATATATATATATATATATACACACACACACACACACACACACACACACTGTATATACTGTACATAGTTTTAGCTTCATTCCAATTAACAATGTTTTAGATAATTGTAGTTGATAATAAAATCCCTGGTTAGCTGATCCCTTTGCATTGCAATTCCCCATTATCCATTTTTTAGAATTGTTTTTTTTTTGCACACATCCTGATTACTAATTCACACATCTCTGATTTAGTGCACACTCCAATGATCTCTATTTAATGGCAGATAATGTTGTAGTAAATGATTGTCAGCAATTGTAACGGTAACATTGTTCATTTGCATTTGTACTGACAGTTTCTGATGCTTCTGAATGAATTATTCCTAAGGTCTGCTAAGTTTAGCGCCCTGCCGTGGAGATAGGTCAGACATCCCCCACATGAACTACATATAAAAATACATATTTTATGGCCTACATTGATGTAAGTTATGCTGCTGTAGTACCCTTGAGTCACTTCATGCACTTCATAGTGTGGCTAGTGTCAGACAAAATCAATGGAAAGGCACAATGTGGAATGATAAAACTTGCCTGTGAATGCTGTGAATGGAAGGAAGCCCTTGAATGGGTTTAATGTTGAGACACAGAGACCTTCCCTGCAGCTCATTGAAGAATCTCAAAAGGATGCTCTAAATGAAAGGCCATTGGCTCTGCATTAAACTCCCATGATTCACAATAATGAGCCTGTTTACCGGCTTTCAGTTTAACGCAGGGGATGAATGCCGCCTGGCACAGTTGGCAGAGATGGGCGGTGCAGGGGCCAAGGCGCCTGTGAATGGAATGATTAGATGACCACACTCAGTTAGATCATCGCTCTAATTCATTAGTCAACCTCAGGAAGAGGAAATGGCCATATCATGTTCACAACCATCGATGAACAGCTTTGAATGGGACGGCCCTTTTTACTCTTGCCCTTCCAACTATTTTTACCATCCCTGTTCATATATACACTCCTCTGGAGTTCTCTGGTACCCTCTGAATTAAATGACATTCTTCTTCCTCTTATAGAACAAATATTCTAAAAAGGGTTTCCAAAAGGGTACAAAATAAGGGTTGAAACTCTTATGTTTTTTATTATTATTGTTATTATTTGCAACCCTGCTACTGTCTTTCAAATGTGTGATTGTTATTTTCTAGCAAGAAACTAGAAATTATAAATTAAGACAGTCAAATGGGTAACAGGGTTGGATTTGTATAAAAGGTTGCCATTAGTACTATGCTTGTCACTTAGGGGCTTAGAAACCAAATGATTGCCAAATAATGGTTTGCAGATATTGGTAATCTTAGTTAAAAATAGTAACAGGGTTGAACAGTGAATCATATTCAAATCAAGATAGATAGATAGATAGATAGATAGATAGATAGATAGATAGATAGATAGATAGATAGATAGATAGTTATCAAAATGAAACATCTTGGACTTAAAAATAAATGATTATTTTCAACCCTGTTAATGTCACTTTTGAATACAGTTTACAATGGTCAAACATTGATTTGTGTTTGTTTTATAATAAGAAAAAAATTAATAGAGATAACATTTAAATTAATACAATTAAATAAAGACATACATATATAAATACCGGAATGGGTAACATGGTTGCAGATTTAGTTTGTATAAAGTTGGCCTACTATGTCAAATGACTGTCTGTAGTTATTAACAGGATAACAGGGTTGAACAGTGAATAACAGATTTGAAAATAAAAACAATGTACCGTTTAGACAGTAGATTACCTTATTTAGACATTATTTAAATAAATAAATGAATAAATGAATGAATAAATATTATTTGCAACCCTGTTAAATTCATGTCTAAATACAGTACAAATGAACATAATTTGTATGATTGTGATATTTTCTAGCAAGAAACACTAAATAAACATAACATTTTTAAAAGACAGAATGGTTGCACTTTATTTCGAAAGTCCACTTTAGACATTCTACTGATTATAAGTGACTTTGTAACTACATGTCAACTACATATCAACCAAATCTCAGAAATTTGCAACTACATGTCTACTAACTCTCAGAGTAGACTGTTAGGGTAGGTTTAGGGTTAGTGTTAGGGGTAGGTTTAGGCTTAGTATAAGTTGACAATAAGTTGACAAAGAAAGTGTTAGAAGATATTAAGCAGACAGTCTACTAATACTCTACTAACTGCTAGTTGACATGTAGTTGCAAAGTTACTTACTGCTAGTAGAATGTCAATGTCAATGTCAATGTCACCTTTATTTATATAGCGCTTTAAACAAAATACATTGCGTCAAAGCAACTGAACAACATTCATTAGGAAAACAGTGTCAATAATGCAAAGATGATAGTTAAAGGCAGTTCATCATTGGATTCAGTTATGTCATCTCTGTTCAGTTAAATAGTGTCTGTCCATTTATTTGCAATCAAGTCAACGATATCGCTGTAGATGAAGTGTCCCCAACTAAGCAAGCCAGAGGCGACAGCGGCAAGGAACCGAAACTCCATCGGTGACAGAATGGAGAAAAAAACCTTGGGAGAAACCAGGCTCAGTTGGGGGGCCAGTTCTCCTCTGACCAGACGAAACCAGTAGTTCAATTCCAGGCTGCAGCAAAGTCAGATTGTGCAGAAGAATCATCTGTTTCCTGTGGTCTTGTCCTGGTGCTCCTCTGAGACAAGGTCTTTACAGGGGATCTGTATCTGGGGCTCTAGTTGTCCTGGTCTCCGCTGTCTTTCAGGGATGTAGAGGTCCTTTCTAGGTGCTGATCCAGCATCTGGTCTGGATACGTACTGGATCCGGGTGACTGCAGTGACCCTCTGATCTGGACACAGACTGGATCTGGTGGCCACGGTGACCTCGGAACAAGAGAGAAACAGACAAATATTAGCGTAGATGCCATTCTTCTAATGATGTAGCAAGTACATAGGTTGTTATGGGAAGTGTTTCCGGTTCCGGTTTACCTAATTAATGCAGCCTAAAAATTCTTTAACGGATTTGGATAATAAAAGCATATTAGTATGTTATGTGTATGCCAGGTTAAAGAGATGGGTCTTTAATCTAGATTTAAACTGCAAGAGTGTGTCTGCCTCCCGAACAATGTTAGGTAGGTTATTCCAGAGTTTGGGCGCCAAATAGGAAAAGGATCTGCCGCCTGCAGTTGATTTTGATATTCTAGGTATTATCAAATTGCCTGAGTTTTGAGAACGTAGCGGACGTAGAGGATTATAATGTAAAAGGAGCTCATTCAAATACTGAGGTGCTAAACCATTCAGGGCTTTATAAGTAATAAGCAATATTTTAAAATCTATGCGATGCTTGATAGGGAGCCAGTGCAGTGTTGACAGGACCGGGCTAATATGGTCATACTTCCTGGTTCTAGTAAGAACTCTTGCTGCTGCATTTTGGACTAGCTGTAGTTTGTTTACTAAGCGTGCAGAACAACCACCCAATAAAGCATTACAATAATCTAACCTTGAGGTCATAAATGCATGGATTAACATTTCAGCATTTGACATTGAGAGCATAGGCCGTAATTTAGATATATTTTTGAGATGGAAAAATGCAGTTTTACAAATGCTAGAAACGTGGCTTTCTAAGGAAAGATTGCGATCAAGTAGCACACCTAGGTTCCTAACTGATGACGAAGAATTGACAGAGCAACCATCAAGTCTTAGACAATGTTCTAGGTTATTACAAGCAGAGTTTTTAGGTCCTATAATTAACACCTCTGTTTTTTCAGAATTTAGCAGTAAGAAATTACTCGTCATCCAGTTTTTTATATCGACTATGCAATCCATTAGTTTTTCAAATTGGTGTGTTTCACCGGGCTGCGAAGAAATATAGAGCTGAGTATCATCAGCATAACAGTGAAAGCTAACACCATGTTTCCTGATGATATCTCCCAAGGGTAACATATAAAGCGTGAAGAGTAGCGGCCCTAGTACTGAGCCTTGAGGTACTCCATACTGCACTTGTGATCGATAGGATACATCTTCATTCACTGCTACGAACTGATGGCGGTCATATAAGTACGATTTAAACCATGCTAATGCACTTCCACTGATGCCAACAAAGTATTCAAGTCTATGCAAAAGAATGTTGTGGTCAATTGTGTCAAACGCAGCACTAAGATCCAATAAAACTAATAGAGAGATACACCCACGATCAGATGATAAGAGCAGATCATTTGTAACTCTAAGAAGAGCAGTCTCAGTACTATGATACGGTCTAAATCCTGACTGGAAATCCTCACATATACCATTTTTCTCTAAGAAGGAATATAATTGTGTGGATACCACCTTTTCTAGTATCTTGGACAGAAAAGGGAGATTCGAGATTGGTCTATAATTAACTAGTTCTTTGGGGTCAAGTTGTGGTTTTTTGATGAGAGGCTTAATAACAGCCAGTTTGAAGGTTTTGGGGACATGTCCTAATGACAATGAGGAATTAATAATAGTCAGAAGAGGATCTATGACTTCTGGAAGCACCTCTTTCAGGAGCTTAGATGGTATAGGGTCTAACATACATGTTGTTGGTTTAGATGATTTAACAAGTTTATACAATTCTTCCTCTCCTATGGTAGAGAATGAGTGGAACTGTTCCTCAGGGGGTCTATAGTGCACTGTCTGATGTGATACTGTAGCTGACGGCTGAATGGTTGCAATTTTATCTCTAATAGTATCGATTTTAGAAGTAAAGTAGTTCATAAACTCATTACTGCTGTGGTGTTGGGAAATGTCAACACTTGTTGAGGCTTTATTTTTCGTTAATTTAGCCACTGTATTGAATAAATACCTGGGGTTATGTTTGTTTTCTTCTAAAAGAGAAGAAAAGTAATCGGATCTAGCAGTTTTTAATGCTTTTCTGTAGGATATGTTACTTTCCCGCCAAGCAATACGAAATACCTCTAGTTTTGTTTTCCTCCAGCTGCGCTCCATTTTTCGGGCTGCTCTCTTTAGGGTGCGAGTATGCTCATTATACCATGGTGTCAAACTGTTTTCCTTAACCTTCCTTAAGCGTAAAGGAGCAACTTTATTTAAAGTGCTAGAAAAGAGAGAGTCCATAGTTTCTGTTACATCATCAAGTTGTTCTGAGGTTTTGGATATGCTAAGGAATTTGGATACATCAGGAAGATAACTTAAAAAGCAGTCTTTTGTGTTAGAAATGATGGTTCTTCCATACTTGTAACAAGAAGTAGAATTTACAATTTTGGCTATATGAATTTTGCAAAGAACTAAATAATGATCTGAGATATCATCACTTGGCTGAATAATTTCAACACCATCAACATCAATTCCATGTGACAGTATTAAATCTAGAGTATGATTTCGACAATGAGTAGGTCCTGAAACGTGTTGTCTAACACCAATAGAGTTCAGAATGTCTATAAATGCTGATCCCAATGCATCGTTTTCATTATCAACATGGATATTAAAATCACCAACTATTAAAACTTTATCTGCAGCCAGAACTAACTCAGATGTAAAATCACCAAACTCTTTAATAAAGTCTGTATGGTGCCCTGGTGGCCTGTATACAGTAGCCAGTACAAACATAACAGGGGATTTATCATTAACATTTGTTTCTTTGGATAATGTTATATGAAGTACCATTACTTCAAACGAGTTATACTTGTAGCCTGCCCTCTGAGAAATCCTGAAAACGTTGTTATAAATTGAAGCAACACCTCCACCTTTGCCTTTTAGACGTGGCTCATGTTTATAACAGTAATCTTGGGGGGTGGACTCATTTAAAATAATGTAATCATCAGGTTTTAGCCAGGTTTCTGTCAAACAGAGTACATCTATATTATGATCAGTGATCATATTATTTACAAAAAGTGTTTTCGTAGAAAGGGATCTGATATTCAATAAGCCAAGCTTTATCATTTGTTTATCCATATTGCTTCTGTTTTTTATTTGTTGAACCTCAATTAAATTGTTAATCTTAACCTGGTTTGGACGTTTTTTGTTTTTTCTAGTTCGGGGAACAGACACAGTCTCTATAGTGTGATATCTAGGTGAAAAAGTCTCTATGTGCTGAGAATTAACTGACCTCTGTGACGGGAGGCAGCTAGCAGACGGTCGGTTTAGCCAGTCTGTCTGCTTCCTGACCTGGGCCCCAGTTAGTCAAGTATAAACACTAAGACTATTTGCCATATTTCTAGAGAGAAGAGTGGCGCCACCCCAGGAGGGATGAAGACCATCTCTTTTAAACAGGTCAGGTCTGCCCCAAAAGCTCGTCCAATTGTCTATGAAACCTATGTTATTCTGTGGGCACCACTTAGACATCCAGCCATTGAGTGATGACAATCTGCTATGCATCTCATCACCACGGTAAGCAGGGAGGGGACCAGAGCATATTACAGTGTCTGACATCGTGCTTGCAAGTTCACACACCTCTTTAATGTTATTTTTAGTGATCTCCGACTGGCGAAGTCGAACATCATTAGCGCCGGCATGAATAACAATCTTACTGTATTTACGTTTAGCATTAGCCAGCACTTTTAAATTTGCCAAGATGTCAGGCGCTCTGGCTCCCGGTAAACATTTGACTATGGTGGCTGGTGTCTCTATATTCACGTTCCGTACAATAGAATCACCAATAACTAGAGCACTTTCATCAGGTTTCTCAGTGGGTGCATCACTGAGTGGGGAGAACCTGTTTAATGTTTTGATCGGAACAGAAGAGCGGTGTTTTGACCCACGACTACGCTGCCTCACCGTCACCCAGTTGCCCTGCTGCTGGGGCTCTGTTTCCGGAACCGAACAATGTACAGGAATCCCTGAGCTAGACGCATCCAAAGCCGTATCTAGAGCCCTAACATTTTTACTATCCTCAATTAAAGTTTGGATGCGTGTCTCTAATTCTGAAATCTTCTCTGTCAGCCTAACTATTTCCCTGCATTTATCACATGTGAATCCCTCATCAGCGACAGAGATAGATAAACTGTACATGTGGCAAGAGGTGCAAGAAACAATGATAGGAGAAGCCATTACTCACCGTGCTTGATGAAAATTCTTACTGCGGTTGTTTGATGAACTTGTGAAAAACTGGAGCGAGGGAGAGGAGAAAAGAAAACAGCGATAGGTTCGAATGAAGACGCTAATGACAAGCTAACGAATGCTAACGCTTTGCAGGTGTACTGCACTCACGGAAATAAAATAAAAGTGAACGATCAAAGTTAATCTGATAAGATTGATCGATAATATCAGAAATATGGTGTGAATTAAGTTATATTTTACCACTTTAAAAAACAGAGAGTGATAGTAAGATAAAGATTCTAGAGAAAAAAATAAAATAAAAACAGCTACACGGAGCTACAAAATGTTACACAAGGCCAACAGGAAGTAGAGAAAACACTGTCCAACCCTATGTGGACATGTCTAATGTGGACTATCAAAATAAAGTGTTACCGACAGAATTAATGAATTAATACATACATACTTTACATACAGTACATACATAAATGGGTTGCAAATTAAGTTATCTATATTTAGTATATTTGGAAAATTGGAAATGGTAACCGGGTTGAACAGTGACAGGTATAGCACAGAGGGTTCTCTGTCTGACCAAATGGATGGATTTAAAGACCAAGCCTAATATTGATTTTTAAGTCCACTGATGTGACAGTCCGAAAATGATCAGCTGTACAGTAGATCTTTCACACAAGCATCTCATGTGCCACTGCATCAGAGGCTAAATTATGCATGAGGTGGATTTAATCAGCTGTGACACAATGACAGCTCAGGACACTTGAGACAAGACCTAAGGACATGAAGCTTATTTTTAAAAAGGACTGAACAAAAACAGGCTCTTTATTTTACTCTGCGGCACCACAGTGGTCCTGATAAACTCAATGCAGTAATGTGTTATGTCGCCTCAGAGGACAAATAGCTAATTTTCTACTTTCCATGTGGAAAAGCAGCTCAGAGCAATTCCAAGGTGAGTGCATGTGTCTTTTGTCAGAAGCATGTTTAGAGAAATATAGTGGTAACTATACAAAAAGAAGCAGATTGCTTTATTACGTCCACTGCTAACTGAACCTGGAATAAAGTCGTTCACTCACCTACCTACCAACAGCTCCGGCAACCATGAAATTACTGCTAGGGGCACTATATATATATATATACTATATATATATATATATATATATATATATATATATATATATATATATATATATATATATATATATTAGAAATGTTATACAAAGCCAAAATGACCTGCTCTTTGCTATAAACAACCAGCTAGCACATGATTACTGTGATGTTGCTGTATATATCAAGCAAACATGTAATGTGTGTGAGCAAAGTTGCCACACACAGAGAACATTATAAACCAATGAAATTATGAGGAGCTTAAAATGACATCAGTATGAGGAGACATGTATCAATCTGCATAATTGACATGAAAATAACAGATTAATGAGCCTGAGCAAACACACAGGTTGAATTTAGTGTTGACATTTGCTCACAACACACACTGGGCAAACAATATTATATTATATTTAATTTTGCATTTAAGATCCTGAAACCCACACAAAGATTATATTTATTTGCATATGTAATTATTGCACAATTCATTTGCAGCATATGGAGGTTTAATTAAATAAGCAATTATGTTAATTAATGTATTTAATGTGGCTCCTTTGTAACTATGGACACTTTCATAATTCTTTGCTTAATTAAATTTTGGATTAAATAATTAATAAAAATTTAGGTAAACACTATACATGTACTTTCGTTTGAATGCAAATAATGAACTTTGTACACTTTGTACAGTATGCATGCAACATAAAACTGAAAAAAAAAGAAAAGATATACAAAATACCAATCAATCGATCAGTCAGTCAATGAATACGTGCCAAATTATCAGAAAAATCTGTACAATCATGTAAAAGGTTATGAAATTAATACTTTGTTTATTTATTTTTAGGGAATTAGATGGAAGTTGTTGGCATCATAAGGCTCTGACTGCCTAATAATAGCTCCAGGATCAGAGGTCCCAAAAAAGTCACACTTAACACGTATGAATGTCATGGTATTAGACCACAAAATATCAGAGCAAGTGACATTTATTTCAAAGCAAACAGACATCTGTAGACATCTCCCTTTTGCTGAGACACCTGTTTGTCTTCATACATGGTGTATATGTCTACACTGGAAGACATGCGCTGATCTCTGTTTGAAGTGAAGCTAGATCAGCTAAGCCTTGGATAAATGGAAATAAGGCCATAATTTGTAAGTTATTCCCCCTTAATGGGTTTTTCTTACTGAACTGCAATGGTAATGATAACACAGCATGATACTAACATTTTGTTGAGCTCAGGCTGGTTTTGTGTATTTTGTCATGTTTGTTCCTTCCTAATGGAATAGTTCACCATTACCCTTTTGAAACATTACACTCCAGGAATCATGTAAATCAAAAATTAAAAGCATTATCTTGCTCCAGTTGCTGCGAGGGAGCATGAAACTCCCTCATCCGTTGTATTTTTAAACCTTTGATTTAATGTTTTTTGGGGGAGCAAAAGGTATACTAAGGTAGATTAGATGTTGAGATTTACTTGATATTTTTCTTGCCCGGAATAAAAGTGTCCTCACATCATTTTATGAGTCATATGGCTGATGTAACAGATAATTGAATAGCATCCATCCACAAGTGTGGGCTATGTGTTTTTTTGCGGAGGTGTTTACTGTCCTGTGCATGTGTGTGTGTGTGTGTGTGTGTGTGTGCGTGTACTCGCTGGCTCCAGCAGTCTGTAGGCTGTGCAAATGAAAAACAGTGCTGAGAGCCCCTACACCCCGCTGCATACATGCTCTTTTATAGATATGCTTGACATGCTGCTTTGCATTTTGATTTTCGCATCGGCTGTCTGGCCGATTAGAACTGTACTTGGCTCGAGATGGTTTTAATTAAAATAAACACACAACATCAAAGATTCTATCCCTCCTCAACGGCTTCAGCAAAAGCACACTTAGGACTCTTCCAATCTATCTTCTTTATTACACAATACAACAAGCGCATGCACTGAGAGGTGGGGAATTTGGTCCAACCGTGTGTGCCGGTAGCTGTGCATTATTAAAGATGAGCTCGTCTGCTCTTAGTGTGAGGTGAGCAGAAGCAAACACTCATCAAACGATAAGATGGTATTTATTTTGGCTGTGGCAGAGGACTATGAAGATTAAGTATCCAAGAAGAAAACGTCGCTCATTAATGTGCGCTCATTCCCAGCTACAGCCCAGGGAGCGACTTTTCTCAGGAGAAAGCAATATCTGCCTAATGAAACATGAAGTATGAGTAAACTAACCGAAAGTCAATGACATTGTCTGTTCCTTTTCCTGTTCCTCCGGTGTTTGCGTGGTGCAGTTGAACAGAAACGAAACTCTCTTTGATGTTTCCAAACGATCTCTCTCACGAGTCTGATGAGATTTCTGGGGAAAATTCAGGAATTTTCCATAGTGTTGCAATATAAAGTCCAGCGCTCATCTGGAGTGCTCTTATCATGGTGGATTCTGTTCATTTCAGAGGTGATTCAGCTGCAGACAATGGTAGATATTAACATATATAAATTCACAGATGCTTTTATTCACAGCAACGTACAAATTACAAAAATAATAATAATAATAATAATAGAAAAAACACAACCAATTAAGGTTGAATTATTCCTATTAGCTGTCATTTGTGCACCACTAATAAGACCAGACAGAATCACATTTTTTACACTTGTATCCATCATGTAATGAGGTTGCTGGGATGTTCTATCAAGTGATACTGAGTGTAAAGAACCTTTACACCAAAGACAATAATCATAAACTATAACGTTTTGACAGGGAAGTCCACAACATAACTATAATGATAACAGCACAAAGATGATCCAGAATCCACCCGACTTTAAAGAGTATGGGCATTTAAAGCAGTAGTTGACTGTGCAGTACGCACTTATAATATACAGAACTTTGTTGTGGATGCAACAATAGTTATCTTTATAGTTATCTTTATACAACGACAAAAACATTTTTATACAAAAATGATAATAAATTGATTATATATTACATATATAAATATATACACACATATATATATATATATATATATATATATATATATATATATATATATATATATATATATATATATATATATATATATATATATATATACATACATTGAATTACATTCAATGTATAGGAATTATTCAAAAAGTTAAACTTGTATAATTATATTCATTCATTACACACAGACTGATATATTTCAAATGTTTATTTCTTTTAATTTTGATGATCATACCTGGCAACTAAGTAGAATCAAAAATTCAGTATCTCAGAAAATTTGAATATTACTTTAGACTGATACAAATAAAGGATTTTTAGAAATCTTGGCCAACTGAAAAGTATAAACATGAAAAGTATGAGCATGTACAGCACTCAATACTTAGTTGGGGCTCATTTTGTCTGAATGACTGCAGCAATGCGGCGTGGCATGGAGTCGATCAGTCTGTGGCACTGCTCAGGTGTTATGAGAGCCCAGGTTGCCTTCAGCTCTTCTACATAGTTGGGTCTGGCATATCACATCTTCCTCTTCACAATACCCCATAGATTTTGTGCAGGTGCCAAGTTCTGTTGGAAAATGAAATCTGAAAACTCAGAAAACACAGTGGATCAACACCAGCAGATGACATGGCACCCCAAACCATCACTGACTGTGGAAACTTTACACTGGACCTAAAGCAACATGGATTGTGTGCCTCTCCTCTCTTCCTCCAGACTCTGGGACCCTGAGCAAAATTTACTTTCATCAGAGAACATAACTTTGAACCACTCAGGAGCAGTCCAGCCCTTTTTGTCTTTAGATGCTTCTGACGCTGTCTGTTGTTCAAGAGTGGCTTGACACAAGGAATGCGACAGCTGAAACCCATGTCTTGCATACGTCTGTGTGTAGTGGTTCTTGAAGCACTGACTCCAGCTGCAGTCCACTCTTTGTGAATCTCCCCCCGGTTTTTGAATGGGTTTTGTTTCACAATCCTCTCCAGGGTGCGGTTATCCCTATTGCTTTGTACACTTTTTTACCACATCTTTTCCTTCCCTTCTCCTCTCTATTAATGTGCTTGGACACAGAGCTCTGTGAACAGCCAGTTGCTGTTTAGTCAGCAGTCTTCCCCATGATTGTGTAGCCTACAGAACTAGACTGAGAGACCATTTAAAGGCATTTGCAGGTGTTATACTGTATATATAGTGAAATAATTTTGTTATATATTATCAAATATCATACTACTTAATTTGTATTTTTTTTTTTTTTTTTTTTTTTTTATGTTTCATTTTTACTGTGAGAAGTGCATTAACCATTTTTGACTAGACCAGTATAAAAAATGCACTTTAAAAAATGATGTTGTCATTTCATTTTTAAATGTAAATTATGTATGTGAATGGGCCTTAAGTCTAAGGGTCTTTTTATTATTTATTTTATTCAAAATTAAAAACATCTGTAATATGCAAGTTTTACCAAGCAGGAAATGAGATCATTAAAACTAGCTCTTTCATCACCATAGCATATGAGTTCAGTCATATCTTTAGCCTGGAGCAATGAATGACTTCATCATCATGCTTTCAGAGCGGGCAGTGAGATCTCTCAGTTGTTTTGGAGCTCTAACCCCATCACAGAGAGGATGCTAAGCAACCCCGCTCAAATGGCGCTCCGGAGGTGGCACAGCAGTCACAGCTCGCATCCCAAACGCAGCCCAAACTGGCCGTGGCATTTCAATTAGCCACCGTGAGGAGCACAGGAGCAGAGAGGAGATTAGAAACAACTAAATTCAATTACAGCTAAGCCTCCATGTGTAATGCTTCAAACTTCATCCTGTTAAGATCTAGTTAAGAGTACAGCCGAAAGGACACTTACTTACTGCATGATTCCTGCACTCGGATTTCTGCGTCTGAGTGAACTGCATCCATCCTAAAGTGAGACAACATTACACAGCCAGAGATTCCAGTCAATAAGCATAGAAAACATCAAACCAACAAACCAAGAAAGGAAAACTCACAGCTCACGAGACACAATGGAGCTCTCAGATGTAGTTTAAGTTGCAGCTTTGTTTCAGATTTGTATCCTGGGGAGAAATTAAAAATTAGACAATTAACCCTTCGCTAAGCTCTTCTCCCTTTGGTTACAGTTGCTTACTCGGTAAAGCTTTATTCATGATTTTCAGTAAAATGTGCTCATAAAATAATAATAATAAAAAAAAATAATGTAAATAATTCTTACATGGACTGAACTGAATGCTGACATTTACAAATTGCTTTTAAAGTGCTTTTAATTGTTAAATTGCCTGGTAAAATGACTAGAAATGGCTACATTTGACTGTGGAAACGCTAGTTACTAGCAACACTACACTATTGAAAAATGGAAAAACATGCTTTATGCTATTATCAAACCACTTATTATTACTTTAGCCTCAAAATCCTAATTTGCTGCTTAGTGTTCCTGTAGCTCAGTTGGTAGAGGATTGCACTATCAAGCGCAAGGTTGGGGGTTCGATTCCCCGGGAACACATGATACAGTAGGTTAAAATTGATAGCCTGAATGCACTGTAAGTCGCTTTGGATAAAAGCTTCCGCTGAATGCATAAATTAATTTTTTTAATTTAATTTAATTTAATTTAATTTAATTTAATTTAATTTAATTTAATTTAATTTAATTTAATCATAGTTAGTACGGTAGTTGTTAAGTACACGTATTGGGTAGCATTAGAGATCTGACTGTCTTTCTATCTATCTGTCTGTGATTCATTGTTTAACCCTTTTACAATTTTTCCTAAAAAATAAGATTATCAAGCAAGATTGTCAAACCATTATTTGGCCCAAGCTTGTAAGCCCCTAAGTGACAACTTAATACAAACTGCAACCTTTTATACAAATTCCAACCCTGTTCCCCATGTAATTGTATTTTTTTAAATGTGTATTCGATGTTTATTGCTAAAAATAACACACATTACACATTAAAGGTACAATTTGTAAGATATTTGCAGTAAAACATCCAAAAACCACTAGGCTAGTGTTGTATATTTTGTCCAGCTGATATCTCTATCAATATCTCTAATGTTTTCAACTACTTGTAAATCATGCGAAAATTCCCATTCTAAACAGTGACACGGGGCAGTGCAGTTACCTGTCAATGATGTTAGTTCCCCTTTGTTACCGTCTTTACTGACGTAGAAACCACATGACAGTCTCGAGGACAAATGCAGAAGTAGCTTCGTGACAAACTTCAACTAGAAAGAGATGCCGATCTTGGTTGTGTTTTACTCGACAGGTGAGTAGTTTTGATTCGTATCTTTACAGAAAACGTATGCTATTATAACGTTCAACAAGATTAGTATTATTGGACATACACGGCAAACGCGGGGCATCGAGGCTGATCCCCATAGTCTGATCGCGTCTTTGCATTGACTTTGTATGTAATCTACTTGCACGAATCGTTGAAGTCGCGTTAAATCCATGATTAATCTTTCCGTCTGATTGATGGCCGTCAGCGGTTGGGTAGAAGACAACAAATCCCATCATTCCATGCTCCTTCTTAGCATCATCAAACCACGCGATTGTTATTATTTTGGTAGTGCACCCTCTAGAGGCAGGTCCTACAACCTGTAGCTTTAATCACACATTAGAAAGACAGTAGCAGGGTTGCAAATATTATTAATAATAATAATAATAAAAGGCATGTATAAAAGTTTCAACTCTTATTTTGATCTTTTCAAAAATATTTAATCATTCAGGACTTATTGTTTTGTAAGATGAATGTCATATTTCACTTTTTTTTTTTTTTTTGGAAGTACATAATAAGAAATTATTTTTACATTTAAATGATTTGTTATCTTGAAAAATCTGAGGGCAGTTTGAGACATCCTTGAGATCTTGAAGGTCCATCAGGAGACACCAATGACAGATCGCATAGATTGTTTTCCATTTCATTAGAAACCTGCTCATGCTTGTTGGACACGAGTGTCAGAGCAGTTTTGAGTTAAATATATGAATGAGGGGAACACATTATCAAAATGTGATGCCAACCCCTGAGTGAATGTTTGGAGAGAACGCCGACGAGCCCCTGACAGAGTGCCTCAAATAGAGACATTTCAGTCCTCACAGCCTGCAAATAATCAGGCAGGCATCATATGCTCACCAGTGCCGCAATGCTCAGGGTTTTACAGTGTATTCAAATGCAGCAGGCTCAAAGTGATGATTAGCACTTAGCAGTGCAATCAGAAATGACCCACACCACCCACATTTCAGCAGGCAAAAATTAATAATCACAATACAGAAATCTTGTCGTCAGAATTTATGTTCCATCCAGTATGACTTTTGCTGCAATCCCACCCAGCTGTGGCTTATTTACCTAAAGAAGCGAATGCAATTTATGGGGGTCCACACAGGGGTCATGGAGATATCAATAAAACACAATGGCTGTGCCAAGGATATCAGCACAGCCTGTTACGCTCAAGCAGATGCAGGGTTTTTCTGGTCCGCTAATGTCCTAGATGGTGACTGGCAAGGTTAGAGGGCCCGTCTGCTGTAAATTACCGTTGGCAGAGACAGGGCTTTTTTTTTTTTTTTGGCAATGACTCACTACAGGATGCATATGCAAATGCAGCAGGCAAGTCATAGAATCATTCCAATTCAGTCTCAAAGTCAATTAACTTTGCCACTCTAATTAACTGTCAAAAACAGCTAAAAGAGTGAGAAAGCCATTATGTGTATTGATAAGTGGCACAGATAGCTCAGCCGGGTGTCTGTTTATGGGTGCAGACAGCTTTGTCAGGCTTGTCAGAGTTCTGCGCTTCTTCCACAGTTTGTCCGTCTTGGGTTTTGATGTCTGTGGAAAACTTTTGTGCTGACTTTGAAGAAGTGGATGTAAGACTTGTCTAATTCTTTGGAGAATGTTTAGTCAGATTTAATCTCTTAATTTCCATACAAATGCGGATCCAGACGGGCATGGGATCTTTTGATGAATCTTCAATGAATTCTGTTGCACCCATTCAGATTCTGTCTGGCGGTCAATGAGAGATAGCACCTCGATTTATCATGCTGTTCACAATAAATGATGTATAGTGCTGTGACAGTTGTCTGGTTTCCAGTAGGAATGCTGCAGTACCTAACGTCTGATCTGACTTTCATTTGACTGTCAAACTAGCAGGGAAGTCCTATTCATTAAACATATAAAATATCACATAAGGGGCCAGTGTACTGTATACTTGTTAAGGTATTTTCTCTATTGATTTGTTTTGTATAGTGTTTTAGGATAAAATAATCCATAAAGTTAACATTATTTTTTTTTTCTTACAGTACACTGGGATTGATATTAACAGTATTTTACCTTTATGCAGTAAAAAGCTTACATTTGATGTAATTTAATAATATAATTATATATATATATATATATATATATATATTAGTTTTGGAAGTGGAGATGAGCAAGTTAATTGGCATGCATTGACAGTAATTTATTTATGTTATAAATGTATTTATTTATTTTAATAAATGTTTCTTCTGAGCTAAGCATTGCAGGACGTTTAATCCATATTTGTCCCAATCCTTGAAATAAAATAATTTCTGTTCAGTTACATTTTTGAAATGTCTAGCTTAAACATTGTGCTTCCAAACATTGTTTGGAACCCAGTGGATTGCATTATTTATTTTTTAACCTTTGTTGTCCAAACCTATGAACGGCACTCATAGTAAAACATTAACAAAGACATCATCAATCAAATAAAAAATAAAAAATAAAAATAAAAATTCCAATTGTCCTTTGTTGTTTGTTTGAGGATTTAATGTTATTCCAGCACTGATCTTTGGAGATTTCCTCAGGGGAATAACAGTAGAATTGAATTCCCTTGTAATCGGACCTTTTTGAATTCATCCTGTAACTCTTTGCAGTCTAGTGAGCTTTAACAACTCTTCAGGAGTCCTCTGAAATCTCACTTGATCTGCCCATATTGCACTTGAATAGAAATGTGCAGGTGACCAGTTGTTTGCAGGTCAGGTAAACTCCACGCCTAAAAAAAAAAAAAAAAAAAAAAAATATATATATATATATATATATATATTCCAACAAACAATTATTGTTTATTTTAAATGAATAACAAACAGTGAAGCATTCTTCTTTATATACAATAGTGCTCAAAATGTCCGTGATATCAGTATTTTTTTTTATAAATAGATACTTTATTCATCAAGAACGTTAAACTGATCAAAAGTGGCAGTACAGCCATTTAAAATATTTTGTACTCATATAAAGTTTTCTATTCCAAATAAATGCTGTTTTTCTCAATAAACTCAGTTTATCAAAGATTACTAAGGAAAAGAAATCACTTCCACACTTTATTAAGCAACACAATCATTTTCAACCAAAAATAAAAACAATCCGAAATGTTTCTTGAGCAGCAAGTCAGTATATTAGAATGATTTCTAAGGATCACGTGAGATTGGAATAATGCAAAAAAAAATATGCTGACAATTTTAAATAAATATAATAATACAATATAATAATAATCAAAGTTATATAATATAATGTTTCATGAATATCTGATTTTTACTAATTATTTAATAGAGTCAGTGTGGTGTAACTTACATACATGAACCTTCACTACTCACTAAGTGGCTTCATCAGCTGGGATCTGATGATGTGATCTCTTCATATTTAGGGACCTCATCTAGCAAAAGTCATATGAAGATAATAAATAACATCGTATTAGTGCTGGAATCATGAGATTAACTGAGAGATTAAGGATATAATCATAGGTATAGTGAGAAGCATCAATGGCCTCCTTAACTTCTCTCTGAGACGCTCTGTGCTCACTGTCTAAAATCTTCATTTGACTGTCCTTGAGCGCGTGCTCCTTGTCCTTTAGATGCAGATGCACTTCTGTGTTTTGTCCGCAGGGCTCTGTCCCTCTGTGTTGTGACATGCGCTCACACTTCTCCTCATCGCAGAACTGCATGGATGATGGTACTCTGTGTTTGTCCTCTGTGCAACCCGTTTAAAAATGTATGTTGTGTTTGTTGATGATCCTGTATAGTTTCTCAAATCAAGAAATCTATGAAAAGTTTTGTTGATTTTGCTTTTCAGTGTCTTTTTTGTGACCCTGGAGCACAAAACCAGATTTAAGTGTCTATTTTACAAAATTGAGTTTTTTACATCAGCTGAATAAATAAGCTTTCCATTGACTTATGGTTTGTTAGGATAGGACATTATTTGGCCGAGATACAACTATTTGAAAATCTGGAATCTGAGGGTGCAAAAAAAAAATCTAAATTCTGAGAAAATGGCCTATAACTTTGTCCAAATGAAGTTCTTAGCAATGCATATTACTAATTAAAAAAAAAGTAAGTTTTGATATATTTAGGTTATGAAATTTACTAATTTTTTTTTATGAAACATGAACTTTGTGTAATATCCTAATGATTTTTGGCATAAAAGAAAAATGTATGAATTTGATTGTACTATGTATTTTTGGCTTTTGCTAAAAATATACCTGTTCTAAAATCTAAAATTCTGGATCAAAATTTAAATTTCAAGATGTAATTATTATAATTTTTTTTAACTATGGAAAAGTTAACATGTTAGTTACATTATAGTTTACATTACAGTTATTGGAAGATATTGCATACATAGGTTTAGCATGAAATTGTTTAAAACATTTACAGTGTTATGTTTTTACATTTACAGTCTCTCTCTCTCTCTCTCTCTCTCTCTCTCTCTCTATATATATATATATATATATATATCTATATATATATATATATTAGTGATGTAACGGTATTGGGCCGATATTGAGCTCCTGTACTCATCCTCGTTAAAATGCCCCAATACCAAACAGCATGTGATAAGTGCCATATTCAGACAAAGAAACACAAACAACGAAAAGATCGAAAACGAAAAGGAGTCGGTGTATGTGCATATATAAGGTCAGATTTGATGTTTAAAGAGAGAAACGACTTTGCAAATACTGCAGTCGAGGCAGTTTAGCTGGATATTCTGTTGCCGAAGAGTAAACCGATTTTGGTTGGTATTTGCTATCGTCCTCCTGATCAAAGTGACTTTTATGAGAGTCTCAATGAGATTTTAAATGTGTCAAATTATGTTTTAGGTCAAGAGTTAATCATTTTGGGTGACTTAAATACAGATATGCTGAAGAAGGATTTGTCAGTGTTTAAACATTTTATTTCATTTTGTAAGTCATATGCATTGAAACAAATTATTGTTCATCCTACTAGAATTAATCTCCTAAAAGTAGAACAATTATTGATTGTATATTAGTTTCAGATAATTACAAGATTTTTAGAAGTGGTGTTTTGGAGGCTGGATTAAGTGATCATAATATGGTTTATGTAATTAGGAAATTAAAGAGAGAGGCCATAAGGCAACATAATACATTACAAATTTGATCGCTTAAAAGCTATAATCACAAATTTTTGTTGAAGAATTTAGTAAGATTAATTGGATTGAGGTGACGCAGTGTGATGATGTGGATATAGCTTGGGAGAAGTTTAAGAACAATTTCTTGAAAGTCTTGAACAAAGTTGCGCCTTACAAGGAGATGAGAATTAAACAAAGAACAGAACCTTGGATGACAGATAGTATTTTGAAAGATATTAAGGAACGCAATGATAGTTTAAAAGCATTTAGAAGGAATGGAAATAAGGATGACTATGAAAATTTTAAACATTAAAGAAATGAGACAAGATGTAAGATTAAAGACGCTAATTTTTTTTTTTTAAGAATAAGATTAGTGAAGTAAAGCAGGATTCTCAGAAGTTATGGCGAGTTTTAAATGATTTAGGGTGTAAATCCTAAGAGTAAAGGTTCTAGAATTAGTTTTAAAGTTAATGATCAATTGTTGACAGACCAGAAAGAAGTAGCCAACTGTTTTAATAGATTCTTTACTACTGTTGCTGACAATTTGATAAAGGAGTTACCAGTCCAGACCAGTTTATATAATGACAAATTAGTTAAGGAGTATTATGCTAATTGTGGTGTCACTTTAGGAGGTTTTTCATTTAATAAGGTAAACTAGACTACAGTTTATAAGAAATTAACAGATCTGAAATGCAATAAAGCGACAGGTTTAGATAATATTCCAGCAAGGTTTATTAAAGATTCAGCTAATTTTATAACCCCTGTGGTCACTCATATTTTAAATCTCTCTATAGGCCAAGCTAAGGTACCTGATGAATTAAAACAAGCAAGAGTTTTCCCCCTTTTTAAGAAAGGGAGTAGGTTTGAGTGTAATAATTATAGGCCTGTGTCAATTCTATCTTCCTTATCCAAAGTGTTTGAAAAGATTTTATTTGACCAAATTGAAGAATATATTTTTAAATCTAATATTTTGTATGAACTTCAGTCTGGCTCTAGGAGGATGCACTCCACTGAGACAACAATTTTGTATTTGACAGATTACATAAAGAAAGAATTGGATAAAGGTAAATTAAGTGGGATGGTATTACTAGATTTACAGAGAGCCTTTGACACAGTTGACCATAATATTTTGTTATTAAAATTAAATGCTATGGGTTTTGACTCTAAAGCATGTAAAAGGATTAACTCTTATCTTTCAAATAGGTGTCAAAAGGTAGATTTAAACAGAGTGTTTTCAGATAATTTACCCATCTCTTGTGGTGTACCACAAGGCAGCGTATTGGGACCCTTATTTTTTTAATGTATATAAATGATCTAAAAATGGCCTGTTCTAGCCACCTTCTATTATACAACCCGAATTCCGGAAAAGTTGGGATGTTTTTTAAATTTTAATAAAATGAAAACTAAAGGAATTTCAAATCACATGAGCCAATATTTTATTCACAATATAACATAGATAACGTAGCAAATGTTTAAACTGAGAAATTTTACACTTTTATCCACTTAATTAGCTCATTTAAAATTTAATGCCTGCTACAGGTCTCAAAAAAGTTGGCACGGGGGCAACAAATGGCTAAAAAAGCAAGCAGTTTTGAAAAGATTCAGCTGGGAGAACATCTAGTGATTAATTAAGTTAATTGATATCAGGTCTGTAACATGATTAGCTATAAAAGCTTTGTCTTAGAGAAGCAGAGTCATTCAGAAGTAAAGATGGGCAGAGGCTCTCCAATCTGTGAAAGACTGCGTAAAAAAATTGTGGAAAACTTTAAAAACAATGTTCCTCAACGTCAAATTGCAAAGGCTTTGCAAATCTCATCATCTACAGTGCATAACATTATCAAAAGATTCAGAGAAACTGGAGAAATCTCTGTGCGTAAGGGACAAGGCCGGAGACCTTTATTGGATGCCCGTGGTCTTCGGGCTCTCAGGCGACACTGCATCACTCATCGGCATTATTGTGTCAATGACATTACTAAATGGGCCCAGGAATACTTTCAGAAACCACTGTCGGTAAACACAATCCGCCGTGCCATCAGCAGATGCCAACTAAAGCTCTATCATGCAAAAAGGAAGCCATATGTGAACATGGTCCAGAAGCGCCGTCGTGTCCTGTGGGCCAAGGCTCATTTAAAATGGACTATTTCAAAGTGGAATAGTGTTTTATGGTCAGACGAGTCCAAATTTGACATTCTTGTTGGAAATCATGGACGCCGTGTCCTCCGGGCTAAAGAGGAGGGAGACCTTCCAGCATGTTATCAGCGTTCAGTTCAAAAGCCAGCATCTCTGATGGTATGGGGGTGCATAAGTGCATACGGTATGGGCAGCTTGCATGTTTTGGAAGGCTCTGTGAATGCTGAAAGGTATATAAAGGTTTTAGAGCAACATATGCTTCCCTCCAAACAACGTCTATTTCAGGGAAGGCCTTGTTTATTTCAGCAGGACAATGCAAAACCACATACTGCAGCTATAACAACAGCATGGCTTCGTCGTAGAAGAGTCCGGGTGCTAACCTGGCCTGCCTGCAGTCCAGATCTTTCACCTATAGAGAACATTTGGCGCATCATTAAACGAAAAATACGTCAAAGACGACCACGAACTCTTCAGCAGCTGGAAATCTATATAAGGCAAGAATGGGACCAAATTCCAACAGCAAAACTCCAGCAACTCATAGCCTCAATGCCCAGACGTCTTCAAACTGTTTTGAAAAGAAAAGGAGATGCTACACCATGGTAAACATGCTCCGTCCCAACTATTTTGAGACCTGTAGCAGAAATCAAAATTGAAATGAGCTCATTTTGTGCATAAAATTGTAAACTTTCTCAGTTTAAACATTTGCTATGTTATCTATGTTCTATTGTGAATAAAATATTGGCTCATGTGATTTGAAAGTCTTTTAGTTTTCATTTTATTAAAATTTAAAAAACGTCCCAACTTTTCCGGAATTCGGGTTGTATGCTGATGATGCAACAATAATTGTTACTGATGAGAAGAAATAAATAATAGAAAGTGAATTAAGTAGAGAGATTGCGGAAGTATCCAACTGTTTTTTTTCAAAATAAACTGTTTTTACATTTAGGCAAACTGAAGCTATTTTATTTGGTTCTGCGGCTAAATTGAGAAAATGTTCCAAATTAGAAGTGATGGTTGGAGATTTGATGATTACTGCTAAGCAAGAAGTGAAATATTTAGGATGTATTTTGGATGATAAATTAACTGGGGATAGTATGGCTGTTCAAGTTCATTCTAAAGTATGTAATCGAATAAAATTCTTTGGAAGACAGGCTGCTTACTTAGATACTCAAACCTTAAAAATGTGAGCTGGTGCATTAGTGCAAGCACATATTGATTATGCAGCAACTTTCTGGTATAGTGGCTCTATGAAACGAGTGAAAATTAAATTACAGACTACTCAGAACAAGTTGTGTAGAATTATTCTATACCTTCATCCTCAAATGCATTTAAATACTAATCATTTTAGGGAAATAGGGTTTTTAAAAGTGGACAAGAGGGTAATTTTTCTTAAGTTGATGATGGTGTATAAAATATTACAGAGAAATGTTCCAAAGTATTTGTGTGACTATTATGTTTTCATAAGAGATATTCATAGTTTTTCTACAAGGTCAAGGATAAACAATATATACTTGTGTCGGTATAAGAGTTTAAATGGGAAGAATTCGTTTTTATATTCTAGCGCTGTTGCTTGGAATGAATTGCCTGATTGCTTAAAACAAATTCATGAAGAAGGTCTTTTTAGAAGAGAAGTTAAAAAATGTCTTTTTAACGATGTTTGAGGTATTATCAGAGATGGGACCAAGTCACACATGTGCAAGTCTCAAGTAAGTCTCAAGTCTTAACCTTCAAGTCTCAAGTAAGTCCCAAGTATTTTTTTTTCTTGGGCAAGTCAAGTCAAGTCAAGTCACAAGTTATGTCAAGTCAAGTCAAGTCCTGTAGTAAGTCAAGTCAAGTCCAAGTCAAGTCACCTTATTATTGTAATTTTACCTGCAGAATCTGATCTTAATAAAGTTAAAGACAAGATATAAGTAACAGTAAATTAAAATAATTTGGATTTGCATTGTAAATACTCATGTTCAGTAAAATACATCATGGAATCAAACAAAATTTTAACTTCATAAAATTATTTATTTTTCACTTCTGCCAACAGAAATGTTTTACATTTTCAACATTGAGTCCATAAAACAAATAACAGCTAAACATCCAACAGACTTCTCTCTGAACACCTCTCTCTCTCTCTCTCTCTCTCTCTCTCTCTCTCTCTCTCTCTCTCTCAAACGACGTGACATGACATGACATTCGGCCATACTCAGAATTCGTGCTCTGCATTTAACCCATCCGAAGTGCACACACACAGAGCAGTGAACACACACACACACTGTGAACACACACCCGGAGCAGTGGGCAGCCATTTATGCTGCGGCGCCCGGGGAGCAGTTGGGGGTTCGATGCCTTGCTCAAGGGCACCTAAGTCATGGTATTGAAGGTGGAGAGAGAACTGTACATGCACTCCACCCACCCACAATTCCTGCCGGCCCGAGACTCGAACTCACAACCCTTCGATTGCAAGTCCGACTCTCTAACCATTAGGCCACAACTTCCCCTCAAACACAGTTTACATACAACATTAAACTTTCTTACATTTCTCCTCTCTCTCTCTCTCTCTCAAGTTCAAGTTGCTTTATTGGCATGACATTTGAGTTACAGTATTGCCAAATTTAGCATTTAGATACAGAATAAAATATGATTACAATAAAATACAATAAAAATAGCAGCAGCAGATAATATTTCTAATATTAATAATAGTAATTATATAGAACTAAGAATATAAAATAAAACAGTTGAATACAATAAATTATCCCTTTCGTATGGTGTGTATGGTGTATAAATATTTAGCAGCTATTGTGACTGCCGTCTCATTCTCTCCAAGTATATAGAGTAGTTTCTCAGAGTCATTTAGAGACAAGAATGAATGATTCAAAGCTTCAAACTGTGGGAAGAATGTTTTCTCTTGTAGTGCTGTATTTGGGACAGACAAGAAGGAAGTGTTTCTCATCCTCTGATTGATTCAGCTCACAGTGTTTGCACAGTCTCGCTTCTCTCGGTAGCCAGGATCTTTTATGTCTACCAATCTCTATTTCCAAATCATGATCACTGACTCGATATTTTGAAAGGATTTGTCTTTATTTTAATGGCTTTAGTGATAAGTAATTTGCCAGTTTTGTGGTTCTGTTTAGGGCCGAATAACACTGGAGTTTGGTTTGGAGCTCAAATTCATTTTTTTCATCATAATTATACTTCAGATTTTTGTCAATTAGTTTCTGAATGTTGGGGTTGTGATTGGAGTCAGACTCAGTTTGGGTTTCCTTCATCAGGTGTTCCTTCATCATTCATCCTTCATTCACGAGTGTGTTTCTCTCTCACTCTCTCTCTCTCTCTCTCTCACACACACACACACACACACACACACACACACACACACACACACACACACACACACAATCTCTCTCTCAGAGTACATCCGTAAGTCATTACCTTTATTAGAAGGTATTGCACTTGCAAAATATAAGATTCGAGAGTCTTGTCTGCAAGCCGAGCACGATGTGGCCTATCCCACCATGTATGCGCCACCGTTATGCGCGCTCATAATGGAAGCAACGTGGTGCGACTCGCTCGACGCCTCAGGGGCGCAACTGCCCGAGTGCTTTGGAAACAATGAGAAAGCGGCGCGACTAGCGATTTCCACGCGTTTTTAGGCGCGAATTATTGACGACAAAAGCGATGACCCTCAGTACCCCTCAAGCTGAGATGTTGATGTGATGTGATATCTGATCTAAGTGGGCGTGGTCTGCGTAAGGTAGAGAGGGCATGACTGATGATGTCATGACATGACAACGCGATTCTCAGCCTGCGCTCCAGCTGAGTAATCAATTTTATTTTTAAAAAATAATTTATATATTTTATATTCAAACTGAAAACATAATGTGATTAACACTCAAGTCATTCAAGTCATCCTGTCTCAAGTCAAGTCAAGTCCCGAGTCTTTAACTTCCAAGTCCGAGTCAAGTCTCAAGTATTTTATTTTTTGTCAAGTCAAGTCACAAGTCTTAAAAATAGCGACTCGAGTCGACTCGAGTCCAAGTCACCAAGTCACAAGTCCCCATGTCTGGGTATTATATGTATGATGATGTGTGTTGTGTTGATCTCATTCCCATTATGAACTGCTCGTCCATTTTTGAATTCTGAGGACCACAATGGAAATAAGCCTATGGCTTTTTTGTGTATTTTATCCTCAACAGTTTTTTTTAAAGATGTGTATGAATTGGTCTTTTGGGCTTGATTGTACTTATTTTAAATATATTGTCAAATAAATCAAATCAACTCAAAAAAACAACAGAATTGAGTTATTAGTGACATATGGCCAAGTATGGTGACCCATACTCGGAATTCGTGCTCTGCATTTAACCCACACAGACACCATGAACACACACCCAGAGATATGGGCAGCCATTTATGCTGCAGCGTTACTACTGTTCCTCTCGTTCTGAAACAGCACAAATACATGCACACATTGCGCATGTTCCCTTTCAGTCGGTCACGTTCTACGTTACGTCAGAAAGAGACTGACGAATGGGATCTCGCACGAGAGCCCAATCACCTTTGAGTGGTAACAAAACGAGCCAATGGTACACAGAGCACCTTGGTATGTGGAATTTGCATCTCTAGCTCCGCCCCTGTGTGCGGGTATATAAGGAGCAGCGCGAGCAACTCGCACTCAAGCTTTCGCTTCGGAGCCGAGCACAACGCTTGCTGCCTTCACTGGAGTGTTACAAGATGAATCAACTGGTGTTGGTGTGACGGCGCGATACAGCGGTTCGTCTGGGTTTCCTGCAGTCAGCTCCCGCGTTCCCCTGAGCACTTCAGCACCACTAAAAGAGCTTTTTCTATCAAGCCAAAATAATGAACGGGCTGATTTTGCGTCTTTTTAAAGATGTCATTTCGCCCGTGTGTTTCTGAGTGCGGTCGATATATTGCTCCTCGTGACGGCCATGATCGCCGTGTCACCTATCTGGGCTTTCAGCACGCTGAGACTGTGTTTGTGGATGACTCATGTTTTCATTGTGGGGACATGACCATCTCGGCATTAAGATCGAGACTTGATTACCTTAAAAGGTATAGAGTCACTCTGCCACACCCTGATCTAGCTCCTCTTCTCGTAAGAGAGCTACTTCGGCTGGTGGCCAGGGTGACCCGAAGGTTACCGTGTGGGCTTCCCTCCAAAGCCATCTCGTCACTGAGGGCTCCCCCCTGCGGTCTCCTCCACTCCCGCTCAGCCACAGCAGCAGCCTTCACCCCTGCTGCAGTGAGGAGATGGTCGCAAAAGGGCGGTGCAGAGATATGGGCGACCCGGAGTTGGGGATGTCAGCTTGTCAGGAGATGGTAGCAGGACCACTCCTTCCCCCAGAGTTTTCTTTTTATTCCGCCACTGGCCCCGCGGTCCTCGCTGGTCCCGTTCCCCTCTCCCCTTGTCAGTTTCCACGCATTGCCTTCTCATGCCCTCTTTGCCACTTGGAGTCAGATGAATGCTCGCACTTTGCCCCCGCTAAGGGACGCTATGCCACCCATGCCGGGGCTGTCTGTTCCACTTTGCTGCCCTACTGTAGGTATGCCTGTAGTTCCCTTGACCCCACTGGATCGGTTTCTGGGAGCCTGGCTAGAGCTCCCCAGGCCATCCCGCTGGCTCATCTGAACGATCAGGCTCGGCTACGCGATTCAGTTCGCCTGGTGTCCCCCCAGGTTTCGGGGTGTTCGCACGACAAATGTTGGGCAAGGATGCTCCTGTCATACGTGTGGAAGTCGCGACCCTGATGGCAAAGGGCACAATAGAGTGGGTCCCTCCAGCCGACTTAAAAAGTCCACCTTTTACAGCCCCTACTTCATAGTACCCAAGAAAACAGGTGGGTTACGGCCAATCCTTGACTTGTGTGCCTTAAATCAAGCTCTTCACAGACTTCTGTTCAAGATGCTAACGCCCAAGTAAATGCATTTGTTCGTTGGATTGGTTTGCAGCAATCAACCTGAAGGTCAACTGGGAAAAGAGCAAACTCTACCCTGTGCAGAGGATCTCTTTTCTCGGTATGGAAATAAACTCGGTCGCCATGTTCGTGCAGCTTACGAATGAGCGCACGCAGTCACTGCTAAATAGCCTGAGACATTTCGTAGGCAAGAGAGCGGTTCCACTGAAACTGTTTCAGAGGCTCCTGGGGCAAATGTCATCCGCAGCGGCAGTCATAACGCTCGGGTTGCTCCATATGAGACCGCTTCAGCACTGGCTTCATGACCGAGTCCCGAGATGGGCATGATGCTCCGAATGACCATCACTCCGGCCTGCCCCCAAACATTCACTGGGCATGCTCTATCGTGCAGCTGACAAGCAGTCACTGCAGCAGTCTCGGCCCGGGGAATGGAGACTCCACCCCGAGTCGGTTCAGCTGATTTGGGAACGCTTCGGAGATGCTCAGGTAGACCTGTTTGCCTCTCCAGAAAATTCCCACTGCCAGTTGTTTTACTCCCTGACCGAGGGCACCCTTGGCACGGACGCTCTGGCGCACAGCTGACTGTTGGGCCTGCGCAAGTATGCGTTTCCCCCAGTGAGCGAGCCTTCTTGCACAGACGTTGTGCAAGATCAGGGAGGACGAGGAGCAGGTCCTCATGGTTGCACCTTTCTGGCTCAGCTGGACCTAGTTCTCAGAACTTGTACTCCTAGCGGCAGCGCAGGGACGTCGCAGTGTTTCTATCAGCACTGCAGAGGGCACCCTTCGAACCATTGCTCTCAGTAGAACTAAAGTTTTTATCATTGAAACCTGTGCTCCTGGCGGCTTTGGCTTTGGGTAAGAGGGTCGGGGACCTGTAGGCATTTTCAGTTGATTAAGCGTGCCTGGAATTCGAGCCGACCAACTCTCACGTTATCTTGAGACCCCGGCCTGGGTACGTGCCCAAAGTTCCCACCACTCCTTTTAGAGATCAGGTGGTGAACTTGCAAGTGCTGCCCTTGGAGGAGGTAGACCCAGCCCTGGCGCTGCTCTGTCCAGTACGTGCACTCCACACCTACGTAGACAGAACTCAGTGCCTTAGGACCTCAGACCAGCTCTGTGTTCATTACGGAGGCCAGCAGAAAGGAAAGGCTGTCTCCAAGCAGAGGTTATCCTACTGGATAGTGGATGCTATTTTCCTGGCTTATCAGGCTCAAGACCTGCCATGCCATGGGTGAGAGCTCATTCAACTAGGAGTGTAGCCCCCTCCTGGGCGCTGGCGCATGGCGCCTCACTAACAGACATCTGTAGAGCTGCAGGCTGGGCCACACCTAACACATTTGTGAGATTTTATAATCTCAGTGTATAGCCCGTGTCCTCCCGGGTACTTGCCCCTTCGAGCCAGTAAGGACTTGCTCAGTGTCAATCTGCTTGCTGCGCCATTTCACTCCACGGACTGGATGCATGCGCTATTCCCCTCAGGTGAGTTCCTCAGTTCAGAACCCTGGGTTCCTCCAGCACTGTTGATGTCCAGCACTTGCATGCATGCCCTATCGGTCAGCCCTGTGTGGGACTAGGTGCCTCCATGTGTTGGGATTCCCCCTTTTGGGCAATCCCACGTGTGTATCTCCACAGCAAGTCTCTTCGTAACATGTGTTTTTCCCTTGGGAAGCACCTTGCCAGCTCTGTCGTGGAAACTTCCACCCTGCTGGCTGGTATGTCAGAGTTCTTGTGTATCACCACCTCTCGGTTGGTACCTGCCTTTGTAAGTCCTCCTATGAGCAGGTGGCCTGCTAGCAGTGTATTCTGTGTCAGCTATAGGCCCTCACTCATGCTGGCCTAACGACAGGGTCCTATCACTTACACGGGTCACTGGAAGACAGCCATGTGGCGTTTTGTAAGGGACCCCATTCGTCAGTCTCTTTCTGACGTAACGTGCAACGTCACCAACTGAAAGGTAACGTCTAGGTTACGTATGTAACCCTAGTTCCCTGAATGAACGAACGGTTACGTTACGTCACCTTGACACATCGCTGTTCCGCTGAACGGCCGGGTCACTGGGCTCGGCTCCTCAGCGAAGACTTGAGTGTGGGTTGCTCGCACTGCTACTTATAAACCCGCACAGCGGGGCAGAGCTCGCGAAGCAGATTCCGCAGACCAAGGTACTCTGTGTACCATTGGCACGTTTTGTTACCACTCAAAGGTGATTGTGCTCTCGGGAGAGATCCCATTCGTCAGTCTCTTTCTGACTTAACGTCTCCGTTCCCTCCTTCAGGAAACCAGGGTTACATACGTAACCTAGTTGTTTTGCTTGATTGAGTGTTTCTGCATTATATGAGTGGCTTTGTAATATTTATCGGAATTAAAATATCACCAGAGATTTATAACGAATGGTTCCCTGCATTATTATAGCAAAGCACGTCATTACAGTACTAAGTTGCTGCAGTGGAGCAGCTCTAATGCTATTATATTACAGATGATGAACCATAGAGCAAAAACTTGAACAAAGAAAGTAAATCTTTTTTTTTTTTTTTTTTTACGGGTGCACAACACTATAGTTCATTTCTGCAAAATTTTGCATTATGCATTTATAGCAAAATAAAGTAAACTGTGACAAACTATACCCAAACATTCTTCAAAAAGTGGACTACCAGTAAAACTGATACAATTTTGGGAGCCAAAATTATTTAGACCAAGCCTGGGGAAGTTCAGGTTTGCATGAAGCTGGATGACAGCATGCCAAGGAGACTACAGGCAGTCATTAAGACTAAGGGTTGCCCGACTAAGTATTGATAGTTGTGTAAATACTGTCATACTAACAGCTGTCTGAATAATTTTTTGTTGATTGTAATCCATTACATACCTTTCTATCAAAGTTACCTAACATTTTCAAGATGAATTTGTAATGACACAGTTTAACTATGAGTTCTTCTCATGTTTTATTACCATCTTCTAAACTATAGAGAATAAAATGTGATAATGTGAAAAGTTGAAGGTGTCTGAAAATATTTTGGTTTGACTGTATCTATTTAATAAATTTAAAATTAACCAGCTAATATTATACATACTCTTTTGGTTTCTTTACCCAATATAAAAAAATATATATAAATGCAATACAAATATTGGTATCTGCAAGTACCAAAAATAAAAGTATCGGTATCGGGCAAGTACTGGAAAAAGTGTTATCGGTGCATCCCTAATATATACACACTCTCCTTGAACTGTCACCTTATCGTGGTGGAGAGGTTTGAGTACCCGAATGATCCTGGGAGCTATGTTGTCTGGGGCTATATGCTCCTGGTAGGGTCTCCCAAGGCAAACAGGTCCTTGGTGACGGGCCAGACTAAGAACAGTTCACAAACCCCTTTATGTTGATAAATACAGCAAGGACGAGACGTCGCCCGGCATGGTGCAGCCGGGGCCCCACCCTGGAGTCAGGCCCAGGGTTGGGGCTCGTATGCGAGCGCCTGGTGGCCAGGCCTCCCCCCATGGGGTCCGGCTGGGCTCAGCCCGAAGGAGTGATGTGGGTCCGTCCTCCTGTGGGCTCACCACCTTCAGGAGGGAGCGTTAGGGGCCGGTGCATAGTGGATCGGGCGACAGTCGAAGGCGAGACGCCCGACGACCCGATCTCTGGACACGTAATCTGGCTTTAGGGACATGGAATGTCACCTCGTTGGCGGGGAAGGAGCCTGAGCTTGTGCAGGAGGTCGAGAGGTACCGACTAGAGATAGTCAGGCTCACCTCCATGCACAGCTTTGGCTCTGGAACCACACTTCTTGAGAGAGGCTGGACTCACTACCACTCTGGAGTTGCCCATGGTGAGAGGTGGAGGGCTGGAGTGGGTTTGCTTATAGCCCCCCAGCTCAGCCGCTATGTGTTGGAGTTCACTCCGGTGGACGAGAGGGTCGCTTCCCTGCGCCTTCGAGTCGGGGATAGGTCTCTCACTGTCGTTTGTGCCTACGGGCTGAACGGCAGTGCGGACTACCCGGCCCGCTTGCAGTCTCTGGGAGGTGTGCTGGAAAGTGCTCCGACTGGAGACTCCGTCGTTCTACTGGGGGACTTCAATGCCCACGTGGGCAGGGACAGTGACACCTGGAGGAGCGTGATTGGGAGAAACGGCCCCCCTGATCTGAACCCGAGCGGTGTTCTGTTATTGGATTTCTGTGCTAACCACGGTTTGTTCATAACGAACACCATGTTCAAGCATAAGTGTGTCCATCAGTGCACGTGGCACCAGGAGGTCGATGATCGACTTTGTGGTTGTGTCATCAGACCTTCGGCCATATGTCTTGGACACTCTGGAGAAGAGAGGGGCGGAGCTGTCAACTGATCACCACCTGGTGGTGAGTTGGATCCGATGGCGGGGGAGGAAGCTGGACAGACTCGGCAGACCCAAACGTACTGTAAGGGTCTTGTTGGGAACGTTTGGCCGAGCCCACTGTCAGAGAGATCTTCAACTCCCACCTCCGGCAGAGCTTCGACCGGATCCCGAGGGAGTCTGGAGATATTGAGTCCGAGTGGACCATGTTCTCCACCTCCATTGTTGCCACGGCTGCTCGGAGATGTGGCTGTAAGGTCTCCGGTGCCTGTCGAGGCGGCAATCCCCGAACCTGGTGGTGGACACCAGAAGTAAGGGATGCCGTCAAGCTGAAGAAGGAGTCCTATCGGGCCTGGATGGCTTGTGGGACTCCGGAGGCAGCTGACAGGTACCGGCAGGCCAAGCGGACTGCAGCCCGGGTGGTCGTGGAGGCAAAAAATCGGGCCTGGGAGGAGTTCGGTGAGGCCATGGAGAAAGACTATCGGTTGGCCTCGAAGAGATTCTGGCAAACCGTTCGACGCCTCAGGAGGGGGAAGCAGTGCCCTACCAACACTGTTTACAGTGGAGATGGGCACCTGTTGACCTCAACTGGGGATATCGTCGGGCGGTGGAAGGAATACTTCGAGGATCTCCTCAATCCCACCGACTTGTCTTCCGTTGAGGAAGCAGTGGCTGGGGACTCGGAGGAGGACTCGTCCATCACCCGGGCTGAAGTCATCGAGGTAGTTAAAAAGCTCCTCGGTGGCAAGGCAACATGGGTGGATGAGATCCGCCCTGAGTACCTCAAGTCTCTGGATGTTGTGGGGCTGTCTTGGCTGACACGCCTCTGCAACATCGCATGGCAGTTGGGGACAGTTCTGGACTGGCAGACTGGGGTGGTGGTCCCTCTTTTCAAGAAGGGAGACCGGAGAGTGTGTTCCAACTATAGGGGATCACACTTCTCAGCCTCCCCGGGAAAATCTATGCCAGGGTACTGGAGAGGAGAATTCGGCCGATAGTGGACCCTCGGATTCAGGAGGAACAGTGTGGTTTTCGTCCTGGTCGTAGAACACTTAACCAGCTCTATACCCTTTCCAGGGTGCTGGAGGGTTCATGGGAGTTTGCCCAACCAGTCCACATGTGTTTTGTGGATTTGGAGAAGGCATTCGACCGTGTTCCTCGCGGCATCCTGTGGAGGGTGCTCTGGAAGTATGGGGTCGGAAGCCCCCCACTTAGGGCTGTTTGGTCCCTGTACGACTGGAGCAAGAGCTTGGTTCGCATTGCCGGCAGTAAGTCAGACCTGTTCCCGGTGCATGTTGGACTCGGGCAGGGCTGCCCTTTGTCACCAGTTCTGTTCATAATTTTTATGGACAGAATTTCTAGGCACAGCCAAGGGCCGGAGAGTGTCTGGTTTGGGGACAATACGATTTTGTCGCTGCTTTTTGCAGATGATGTTGTCGTGTTGGCCTCCTCAGACCAGGACCTTCAGCGTGCACTGGGACAGTTTGCAGCCGAGTGTGAAGTGGCTGGGATGAGAATCAGCACCTCCAAGTCCGAGGCCATGGTTCTCAGTCGGAAAAGGGTGGATTGCCCACTTCAGGTTGGTGGAGAGTTCCTGCCTCAAGTGGAGGAGTTCAGGTATCTTGGGGTCTTGTTCACAAGTGAGGGAAGGATGAAACGGGAGATTGACAGACGGATCGGTGCAGCTTCTTCAGTAATGCGGTCGCTGTACTGGTCTGTCGTGGTGAAGAAGGAGCTGAGCTGTAAGGCAAAGCTCTCGCCTGTATCCCGAATACAGGCGGCCAAAATGAGCTTTCTCCGTAGGATGACTGGGCGCTCCCTTAGAGATAGGGTGAGAAGCTCGTGGATTTTGCTGTCCATATATGGGATATCAATCACAATTATTTTATCCAATTGACCGCCATAGATTTTACCCGTAAATAATATCAATAAATAAATTACAGTAAATGGCATTAATACATTTTTTAAATGAAAATGCTACCATATATATGTGAGCATTATGTTATGGTCCATGGCTTGAAATATGTGTCTAGAATATTCTGGATAGCAGAATCTTCACAGACATACTCATGGCTTTAAGACTGAGTGAAAAAATCACGATTATACACAGCCATAAGACCATTTTAGTTTATATTAAAGTCTCTTCCATAGACATACATCATGTTGACTGTAAATTAATTAAACTGAACTGAGTACTCCCTACCATAGTGTACAGGTAAAAAAATAAAATAAATAAATGCTGAGAACCCATTTCTCAAGTTCATTCTCCCATCAGAGTGCTAGGGAGTGCATGCAAATATTGTGCATCACAAACCATAATTCTTATTTTTTAATTCAACATCAATTTACAGAAAAAGTAGCTCTATCTGGAGATTGCTCTGAGCAAACATGCATACAGCACCTCATATATTATGAACTGGACACATTGTGCGGATGAGGAAGCCAGACGTGCTGAACATCACATCCATTCATTCGGAGCCATCCTGTGATGGCTGACACGTCACGCTCTTCTGGTGTAGACGGGTCGTATAGTGCAGATTTTATTTAAAAAAAAATTTAAACCATTTGCGCAGCGTTTTTCAGAAAAGTCATTTAATGGGGTGGGGAGAAGTGTGATGGCAGCTGCATGCTGGGAGAGCAGACACAAGGCTTTTCATGGCACCTGGGCCGGGCAGAGCAATTGAGCCGTGCAAAGCCTGAATAGAGGAAGTGCAAAGAGAAGTTCAAGCAATCTGCAGTACAGACGAGTTGCCCAAAAATGTTGACTTTGTTGCATTCGTGCCTGTGTTCACCACCTGTGATAAGGCTTTCGAGGGGCGGTGGCACGTGATCTCGGCCCTGAATGAATGCATTTGCATAATCCGCAGTGAATTACTCTGGCTATCACCTTTAAAAATCTGCATTTTTTAAATGCATGTTTATATCTGGAAAAAAACACTGTCAGAATGTTCTGCTCAAAAGTACAGTGGGTCTTTGCAACAACCATGACACATACACACACACACACAAAAAAAATTTATATACATATTTATATTACATTTGGCATACAAGGTACATTTGATTAATATTGTTGCCACTCATGAATATGTTCTATGATTTCTGGTCATTATACAGGAACTAAGTTAATCCTTTTAGCAAATCACGTGCAAACCAAATTAGACCTTTCAGTCTATCAACTCACTGCTTATTATGGAGGAAATTTGAATATGATTTATTTAAAAAATCCAGGGGAGCTATTCTACATGATCTTTCATATCTGAATGATGTTTTTAAATTGTAATGATTATGCATATTAAAAATACCAACAACATTTAATACAACAATTTTATTCATTTATTATTTAAGGACACATTTTAAAATATTTTTTTAGTAAACAAACTTCTTCTAATCAGTAATTTCCTCTATATATATGATTTTTATAATGCAATTAATGAGCTACTTCTACCTAATCTAACTTATAAAGATTTGTTTTGTTTGTGTGAATGAACATATTACAGTATGTTTACTTCAGCATTATGTATTAATTTATTAATAATTAGGACATTTTTTAAACCAAATAATTTAGATGTTACTCTTTTTAGTTTTCATTTCATAGATGTTACTGTATGAATATTTCAACATGGCCGGAATTCTGTATCGACCAATCAGCATCTGGTATGATGCTATCTGTTTTATATTCACCTCAAGGTGCATTGCAGATGTGTTTTAATTTGCACAGTTGTTTTTCAACCTAGAGATCTAATCCAAAATGACAAAGTCACATTAATACTCTTTGTGCATATACATAATACTTCATTTGTGGAAAATTGAACACGCACACTGGATATATTTTATGTGACAGCATGTCAACACCTATGAAGCTCTGGAGTGTGAGCTAACGCAAAAATGATTGTTTTCCTGTCAGGATTTTCCATTCTTCAAGCCATTATGGAGGCTGCGGTGGCAAATAACTGGCAAGTTACAGCGCGCTCGGTGGGCAGCATCACGGACCCCCAGGAGTTCCGGCGCATCATTGAAGAAATGGACAGGAGACAGGAGAAGCGCTACCTCATCGACTGTGAAGTGGACAGAATCAATGTCATCTTGGAGCAGGTAAAGTCTGCGTTTACCCCCTGCCTGTTTTTTAGCTTTTCTGGCAGTCTGGCTGGTTTGATGTCCCTTCCCTACCCATAATGCCCTGCATCTGAAGACTTGTTCGTTTAGCAAGAATCCAGTCCCTGATTTATTCATATTCCCGAAGTCCATCAGTCTACCGTGTCGTTTCCACATGGATGACCTGACAGAGTTGTAGATGGGTTCTGTGAGTGTACAATTAAACTGAATGGGTGAGCAGATATTTGAGCACAATTGTCTTCTTCTTTCTGGTCTCTAATAGATCGCAGCGGCTCTTTGATATCTGTCTGTGAAGGGTAATCAGCCCCTGAACTGGAATGTGCTCGTTAGCACTAATTTAAATGTATTAGCTCCAGTAGCACAATACCTCCTCATTGAATCTTTTGTTCTGCTTGCTTTTTTGAATCTGTTCTACGTTTAATTTTGATCCATAATATATATTAAGCATTAATTTATCACGGCCAGCATTACTCTGGCAAATTATTTTGTCATTGCTGTAGATTTTTTTAAAGACTGCTACAAATCAATAGAGTGCAACAGTAACTACCAGTTTTTTTCTGCAGCCTGGGTTCTTGAGATTATTTCCCCATTCATTTTCTCCATAGTGATTTCAGAAAATCTTTCAATAAAGCTCTAAGCCTCAAACCACAACAGCCAGCTTTGAGATGAATCATAACTTTACAGCATATGCTTGTATTGATGTTAGTGTAAAAGTGTATTGCAAAATATTATTTTAAAAAGTACTAAAATAAAATATGAGAAGACATTTAGAAAAAATGTGAGTAACCAAACTGTTGCTAGTCCCTATTGACTTCCATAAAATTGGAACAACTTGAAAGTGAGTAAATGATAAGATGAGATGTTTTTTTTGTTTGTTTGTTTTTTTTTTTTTTTTTTACTGAATTAAAATCTCACTGGTCCTGATCCATAAAACACAAGCAAACTTTAATTTAAGTACCAGTTCTCACTAGTTGTTTATTAGTATGAATATTACTAGCATGTCGGCTGTTTACTAGTGCTTATAAAGCACATATTAGTATCAGTATCAGTAATTAGTTAATAGTTAATAGTAAGAACTTGTTCCCAAACTAAAGTGTGACCAAACATCCTTACATAAATTGCCATGTCGATTCAAACATGAAAATATCTTGAGCTTGTGTTCACTACAGACCTTGACTCGATTTCAGTGTTAAAATGCTCATTGCTTGATTTTGGCCTACAAAAATCCATGAAACCCTCACAATTTATTCACAATTTGGCCCCTAAAACTAAATCTATGTCTCTTCAATAAGTCAGTGAAATATTTGTACCTTGTCTTTGCCTCTGGCGGTACCTTTCCTAAATGTTACAGCAGTTTAAGGGTGAAAACGAGCAGGCAGGAGAGGAATTAGGAAAATTACAGCAGGAATCTTATGTTATTGCCCTTGGGAACACATGTTTTTAATCCCTTTTCCGACCTCATCATGTATTGGCTAAACTGGATCTAACTGAACTAATCTCCCCGGCCCTGCTGACACTGATAGCCGAGATAAGTTTCTGGACTGCGGCCCTTCAGAGACCTGCAGCAAGACAGGAGAACCGCGCTATAGAGTTCTGCTCACCATAATCCATCTGCATTTTGTGATCTCCAGCACAAACTGCGAATGGGAGCCAGCCTCCAGAGGGTTTCAACAGCTGAGTTAAGCTTCACGAAGAGCAATGGTGACAGCTTTTACTGCCCTGCTATACTGAGTATGTCAACCCATCGCAATAATTTATAAGCAAGTGCCCTTGCATTGGGAGTGCAGAGGGGTTTGTGCCTTTTCAAGAGGAAAACTAGCTTGTGATCTGGGGTTTAACACTCGAGATGTGTCATATTACTCTGTGAGAGCATAACGGCCTGTCAGAAGCAGAGTGACATTTCAAGTGTCATGTGTGAATATGGTAAATAGCGCAGTAAAATGGTACAAAATGCCAATATCTGCTTTATGAAGGATTTGATGCAGTCGCCAAGAGGATTTGGATGTGTCTCTGTAATGACTGCATATGAATGTGCGTATTGTTTGATGAGTGTTTTTGTTGGGGCATTGGCTCAACCTGGGCTTTCTGCGCTGAAGTTAAAGACATCAACCTGTCCATCTTAATTTAGGGGATATGGTGGGATGAATAAATGACATATGGGACTAACTCTGAGATACAATGTGCAGCACTAACTAGAGATCCAGGATGTGTCTGGAGTATAAGAGGAAAAATATTAAAATGCGTTGAGAGCCTGTGCTTCACTGAAGCCTTGCTAGATCTGCCACCAAGAAGAATAAAGAATAGGTCCCTTCAGAGATGGAGATGTACCTTTGAATTCATTCAGTCTGTGCAATGAGGTGATATGCCTGGCAAAAATCCATATACAATAAATGGCCAAATGGGAAATAAATATACAAAATCATAATAAAATATAACAGAATATAATTAAAAAAACCTTAAAGTACATACAATAAAATACAAATATATTTCTAAATTTATAGAAAAGGTTCATTCAACAAAATTGTTAAAATAAAATACCTATGCATTATCTGTAGCTTAGCCGTCATAAATTCTGATATTTGATCAATGGGGAACGGTTATCAGCAATGAGCTGGAATTGCCCAGTATTCAAGTAAATGTTTTAGTAAATACATTAGTCTGTCACTTATTCCCACTCATTGACCTCATTTTTATTTTTATTTTATTTTTTTTTGTGAATGTCCTATAATCATTGGTACAGTCAATGAAACAAATTTCAAATGAAAAGCTTTATCTGGTAAAAACTTTAATTAATAAATTGTATTTTCTAGTCAAATTTGCTCCAATATTATTAATTTACAACATTGTATATATATATATATATATATATATATATATATATATATATATATATATATATAAATATATATATATATATAACAAAATCATGCATGCAAAATCTATGCAGTTTTGGTCTGACTTGTAATAAATCAGACATTAAAATGTACAAAAACATCATCATCATACATGACTCCTCATTAAGAAATGGTTTTGTGCCAACCTTGTTTCAAAAAGACATGTTTCAGTGTTGAATGTTGCATGAAGGTCAGTTTATAATGGCTAATATCAAACTTAAAGGGAAAGTTCATGCAAAATAATTTTCTCACCATCATGGCATGATAGAATTCATTTTTAAGAGAGCAATCCCTTTAGCCGTGCAAACAGAAGCAGGCTGAAAAAAAGTATGACTCAAAATAAAACAATGCTCGAGTCATCTGAGGTAAATCCTAAAGACTGTGGCCTTAAAATCTCTTAAAAGCTCACAGGCTCTGGAGAGTGTTTAACGTGTCACTTTAACAATCTAATGGGATTAGGGGGTTCGAGTTGTACCGCAGGAGGCAAACAGAGTGAGACGGAATGAAACAGGATTCAGGAACATCCAGTAGTCAACACAGTAA
Source organism: Carassius carassius (assembly GCF_963082965.1). Classification (NCBI taxonomy): domain Eukaryota; kingdom Metazoa; phylum Chordata; class Actinopteri; order Cypriniformes; family Cyprinidae; genus Carassius; species Carassius carassius. The sequence continues at coordinate 28,773,196 of NC_081783.1, forward strand.
AGAGGGTAATCCGAAATCCTAATTAAAAATACACTAACAGTAATCCACACACTCTTTTTTCTAGTTTTGATAGTCAAATACACTCAAGTTGCAGCTGCTGAATTAACCAGCTATAATTATTTCTTCAACCACAGAGACATGAATATGGGAAGAACAAATATAACACAGAACATCATGTACATTGAGCTTAGACATGACGAAGGACAACTGTATAAACATTAAGAAAGAAATGACCCTGTAGCATCTTGGCAGTTGCTGTAAATGTAAAAGGACACATGAAGTCTATTTATATATCTATTTTCTTTAGATGAAAATATTATTAGACTTTTGCCTCCCCAGGCTCATTGAAAATGCATGTTTATGACTTGAAACTACTGTTAAACAAAACAGCTCAAACTCATGTTAACAAAACACGGTTGCACAAGCAAATACGTTTTTAACATATTTTTTTTACATATTTGATTTGTAAGCTTCTATCGTAAACACTTATGGGTAGGTTTAAGGTTGGGTTTGGTGTAGGGGGTATTGGTATTTTCAACAAGACAAAGCATTGACATTTTAGTGACACTCATTGGACATTTGAAGTCTGAACTGCCGCAATACGTACCTGTACCAAAGTAATAAAAACATGGCCATTGTCATTTCTCATCAAAAACTTCCAAGACTAAAAATGTCAAAAATCTCATTAATAACTGTAGAAAAAAAATAATAGGTCACTGTATTTTTCTAAACAATCATACTGAAAATTTGTCCAAATATAAGTCACTTAATATTACTTTAAATGTAGCATATTTTAAAATGCATGCACTTATTTATTAATAATATAACCATGGTTAAAATATAAAAGAGTGACAGGACAAATGGGAATCTGGCTCAAGGCTGTTCTAGTAGGTGAACACATTTTTTTGTGCAACATAAAATCAGACAGATGGTCACCATAGTGATGTTGCTGAGTTTAACAAAAAACAGAATCCATTGGCTCGGTCATCTTTCAGGTCAACTGGGGGTGGGCAATGATCAGAGACCCCAGAGCAGGACTGATTTTTCAGCTGAAGATCTCACTCTACAAACTTTTACAGGAAAGCGTGGATATGGAGAGATTGTTAAAATGGGAACTTTATGATTTTAGATGGGTCACAGCTGTTTTGGGTGGATTTTTAAGCATATGTCTTAGATGAAAAGCCAGATTGGTGTTGAAAAGGCAGCCATTAGTGCTAATGGTCCACTTTTAAGACTGTTCTTCTTAAAGTATATGTATTTTAAACTATCAACAATTATTACCTCAGAGGGCTTTCTACTATGAAAACAGTGGTGGTTGGTAACCGCTATCAATACTTCTGCCTCTCATTGTGTCAATTCCTTCTTTTTTTTCTCCCACCAAATACTTCAGGTCAACATCATCTTACTTTCTTAGATTAAACCTGAATCTTTTTTCCCCTGCAAGCTCACATAAAACATTTCTATCCATCCATTCTATGTAGGGTTGCAGTGATGCTCGATGGACTCATCCTCAAACAAATATCTAATTATGGAAAAATGTACTTTGCTAAAAACATTTTTATTTTGAAAAAAGAATAATTGTATTTAGATCATTCAAACTTCATGCATTTCTATGATATTCTTACTGATATTTACTGGGATAGCAGTGTATGCATATTCATTTTATTGATGGTATAACGGATTTAAATCATTATGGTTTGGGAGGTTTTACTGTACATGTGGCTTTTTAGTAAACCACTTAAATGTATTTTGGATTATGCTTTGCATTGGATCAGTCCGATGTTCCAATGGTGATTTGAGTAAGAAAAAAATTTAACGGTGTCTAATGTTTCAGACAAGTTATACCTGAATTCAAATCCAATTGCATAGGCTAGTGTATTTAGTTTGTCTTTTGGAAAAGAGCCAGACCTGCTCAGCTCACAGAGGTTTGAATTCAAAGCAGCTGAGAGGACAGGAGAGGTACAGATGCCTCTGCCAGTTAATTAGAATGTATCCCCCTGGGATCACTCGAGCTTCTGGCCTGCCCACATAAAAGCTAGCCTGAGGGAGCGAAAATGAAGATAACTGAGTGTTCTAGAGAGCTTTTGGAAAGCGTTTGGGGCAATTTGTCCTCCCCCAGCCTCAGCCCTCAATGAGTTTTGAAGAACGCTTATTGATTGGTCGTGCCATGAGGTAAGTGTTGGAGGATGAATTGATGATGCTGCAGCTTTTTTGTTACCCGAGCTGCACTCATGCTGTGAGTGAAGATAAGGCCTGCACATGACGGGTTAAACCCACTTCTGTTTTTGCATTCAGAACAATATTTTTTAATTGTTCTTATACATTGTTTTTTTTCCTATGCATTGTTAGTTGTTTAGTTACAGTGCAACACTGCAGTGAATATTCTCTTTTTTTATTATTCTTCTCCACAATGTTCCATAATTAATTTAGCGTCAACTGCATAATATACAGACTTCATTTGAAATTTGTTTTGTAGCCTTGGGTATGTGATAATTTATTTATTTTTATTTATTTTTTCTTCTTCAGATATAGCATTGTTACAATTCACTAAGGACGGCAAGAATATTGTGATATTGTCTTTGGGGCTTATAAACATGTGATTATTGGGACACACCTGGAATCAAATACCTAACCCTAACACAATCAACATGAGGAAGAAACTTGGTCACAGGGAGCAAAAACACACACAGGCAGGTCCATATCCCTGACATAACTCCCCCTCCTAAAAGTGTGTACCCGCACAATAGAAACAACATGGGGAGGAGAATGGGTGGGAACTAGGGAGGAGGCTCAGGAGGAAAATGGAAACCAAGGAGGAGGCCGGCAGACAGAGACCAGAGGGGACAAAGGAGGGAGGAGCCAGGGAGGCGATAGGAGGGACCCGAAACAGGAGAAGGACAGCAGGACCAAGGCCACAGCCATAACAGCTGCCCACGGTGGAGCCCATGGTGGGAGGAGCCATGGAGGAGGGATGGCCGCAGACTCCAGGGGGTCGACCAATGACGGCGGAGCAGGTGGAGGAGGAGCCCAAGGCACAACAAAGCCAGAGCAACCGAGGACCAAGGTGGATCTAGCAGGAGGAAGGAGCCCAACAGAGCCGGTGATATGGAGTGATGTGGCACAGCCAGAGGAGAGGAGTCCAATGGCAGTATTGGGTTGATGCCCGACCAAGGCGGGGCTGGAGGGATGAGGGAGTCTGGTGGAGCTGATGGATTGACAGGTGACGGTGGAGGTGAGCGAGCTAGGGGCCAAGGTGGAGCCACTGGGTCTACGGGCCGAGGCAGAGTCCAGGCCCCGGAGGCTGGAGGCGAAGGTGAGGGATACTCCAACCCCAGCGACACTGGTAGAGGACAAACCAATGATGGTGGGCTGCTGGGTGGGAGGCCAGGCATTTTCAAAGGCACTGGAGGGCACTTTTGAGGAGTGGGCACTGAAGGATCAAAAGCCCCCTCATGGCTGAACGAGGGAACCAAGGACGAAGGAGGGCTGGACGGGACCAGCAGAGATGCCACTCACACTGCTCACACCATCCGCGGCTTTCTTCCTCATGGTGGGCTCTGTAGCCGGGTCTTGCACCTGGTCTGATGGGTTGAGCTCAACTTCTGGGGCGATCCTCTGCTCAGTCGCTTGACTTTGTTCTGGCTCATGGATCGCTCTATGAAATGGCTCTCCAGCATCGGTGGGCTTGGGCTTATGCTCTGTGCCGCGGGGACATGGGGGGCTGAGCTTTGGTTCAGGAGAGGAACTGGCGTTCAGCCCGTGGAACGGAGATCCATTTCTCAAAAAGGTGGCAAAAAGAAATCTAAAACAAAACAGAGGGGAAACACAATAAACTGTATTTAGGTCAGTTCTTCTGTCACAATTCACTTAGGACAGCATAACACAAGGAAACAGTGTTCTTGAATATCACTGTCTTAAATAATCCAATAACAAGGGGAATGTAGGAGATAAAGGAACTCATGGAAAGATGTTCAGAACCGACAAACACAAACTGAAATGACTGATGCTTTTAAACACAGGATAATTATGGAAGAACAAGACACACATGGAATCAAAATTATAGAGTCTTTTTTTTTAGAAATCAGTAAAATTGTACAATTACATAAAAAAGTCACTATTTTTGATATACTAAAGTACAGCAAAATATTGCTACTAAATGATGAGTGTAATACAAAATAATAACAAAAAAATTGTTTCCTATAAAGTTTGTAAATCTCTCTAAATTACATTACATGCTGCATAGAATGTGGAGCATTCAAATTCTAATAAACACAGATGATGTCATTGCAGTATTTGCAAAGTATTTGCTAATCTTTCCTTAGAAAGCCATGTTTCTAGCATTTGTAAAACTGCATTTTTCCATCTCAAAAATATATCTTAAATTACGACCTATGCTCTCAATGTCAAATGCAGAAATCTTAATCCATGCGTCTATGACCTCAAGGTTAGATTATTGTAATGCTTTATTGGGTGGTTGTTCTGCATGCTTAATAAACAAACTCCAGCTAGTCCAAAATGTAGCAGCTATAGTTCTTACTAGAACCAGGAAGTATGACCATATTAGTTTGGTTCTGACAACACTGCACTGGCTCCCTAATAAACATCATATAGATTTTAAAATCTTGCTTATTACTTACAAAGTCCAGAACGGTTTATCACCTCAGTATTTGAACAAGCTCTTGTTACATTATAATCACCCATGTCTGCTGCATTCTCTGGCAACTTGATAATACCTAGAATATCAAAGACAACTGCGGGCGGCAGATCCTTCTCCTATTTAGCGCCTAAATTCTGGAATAACCTACCTAACATTGTTTGGGAGGCAGACACACTCTTGCAGTTCAAATCTAGATTAAAGACCCATCTCTTTAACCTGGTTTACACATTAATACACTTCTTATATCCAAATCCGATATATTTTAAGTCTGCATTAATTAGGTAAACCGGAACCGGGAACAGTTCCCATAACACCTGATGTACTTGTTACATCGTTAAAAGAATGGCATCTACGATAATATTAGTCTGTTTCTCTCTTATTCTGGATCAGCACCTAGAAAGGACCTCTACAGCCCTGGAAGAGGTCCTTTCTAGGTGCTGATCCACCATCTGGTCTGGATACGTACTAATTTTTAATTAGAGGAGACCAGGACAACTAGATGAGCCCCAGATACAGATCCCCTGTAAAGACCTTGTCTCAGACGAGCACTGGGACAATATCACGGGAAAGAGATGATTCTTCTGCATAATCTGACTTTGCTGCAGCCTGGAATTTAACTGCTGGTTTCGTCTGGTCAGAGGAGAACTGGCCCCCCAACTGAGCCTGGTTTCTCCCAAGGTTTTTTCTCCATTCTGTCACCGATGGAGTTTTGGTTTCTTGCCGTTGTCGTCTCTGGCTTGCTTAGTTGGGGACACTTTGATTGCAAATGATTGCACGGATACTATTTAAACTGAACTGAGCTGCATGATGACATCACTGAATTCAATGATGAACTGTCTTTGACTGTTATTTTGTATTATTGACACACTGTTTTCCTAATTAATGTTCTTCAGTTCCTTATATACAGTAGCACTATATAAATAAAGGTGACTTGACTTGACTTTTGGTCTTCCTTTTTTAAATTAATTTACATATTGAATTATTGTGATTTATCTTTTCTTTCTTACATACTTTAGTCATTAATTTAGCATGTTACTATCAGCCTCTCTCCATTTCTCTCTCGAACACTATATTTTACCTAACATTTGAACACTCTTTTGCTGCCTTGCAAGCACAGATATTTCCTTTGGGAAATGCAAATCCAGTTTTTTTTATTGTAATTATTATTTATTATTCTGTTTTGTTTACTTCTATGGTACTATCCAATATCATTTTCTACTTCAGCCCCCAAGAAATGAAACCCTAACCACTCACTGTAAGGAAGAGCAATTATATAGTCCCTGCTATGCCATTTAACATCATTTTCCTAAAACAATCAAACTGATTTTGCAGTTATTGCTCTCAAGTCCAAATCCCAGCTCTGCATGTTTTAGCTAAAGGTCACGCCTGAGCTGTAATGACCCAGCAGTCTGATGTTTGGTTTTATTGAACCTCTGGACTGAATGCTTTGTGATTGCTTTCACTTGGGCTCATGTGCTGGGCTCTCTCTGTCAGACCCGTGTGAATAGGTTATGTCTGTGGGCGAGCACAGGGTCACTCTGGTCTGTCTTTGCCCGTCACGACGGGGTGAAAACTACCCTCAAGGACACCAAATCTCTTTCTGGCTGGCCAACACAAAGGTGACAGAGCTAGAGGTGGGATCAATGTACCAGCGGGGGGAGGAAGATTACAAAGTGAACACAGGAATCCTCGGGTATTTACTTCACATTAACTGTAATCCAGCCCCATAATGCCTCTCAGAAATCAGCCCACCTTCATCTGTCTATGTTAGATGCTGGGATTTCAGTAATCTGCTGCTGTGAAATGTTACAGTTGTTGAATATTGTCATTTAAAGTGCTCATATTATGTTCAATTACAAGTTCATAATTTTATATTTGGGCTAGAATACATTTAGATGATTTACAGATCAGAAAGGACTTTATTTTTGTAATTCTATACACTGCAGCAGCATTTCTTTTCACCCACTGCCTGTAACACTCTTGTTTTAGCTCCTGTCTCTATAAACACCCAACTCTGTCTGCTCCAGCCCAGTCTGTTGTGATTGGTCAAACCTTTAAAGTGTGTGTTTGAAATGTTATCGCTATTACCATATTTAGGTTTTGTCTTCTGAGGCTTCATGAGCAGTTGTAAACAATAACTATGGCATCTCTATAGTATGTCCATACAATGTTATTTGCCCTTGCAGTGAAAAAACAAAAACAAAAGACAGCATCTTCTCAACATACCCAACTGTTGTTGAGCTAATGATCAATTTTTAACCAGATCAGGACCAGTTGGCTTGCTTCAAAACATACTTGACCAGCTTATGCTGTTTTTTGTTTGTATGTTTGTTTGAACAAAAAAAAGCAAAAAAAAAAAAAAAAAAAAAAAAGCAAAATCACCTAACATCAAAGAACACTGGTTATTTCAAGGACTGATTCACATGAAATGTTAATTCTATCATGTCTTCTGTTAGCGCTAGTGTTCTATGCCATGTGTGCGTCAGGTCTCGGTCTGGACCCTTTGAATGAAATCGTGTCATTAGACCCTGGCTGTGTCCACATCAAGGTTGTAGAGTGGTCCTGCTGGCCCGCAGGCTGTGAAGTTCATCGTGATCTCTGTTCTTCCGCCAGTTCTCACTCAGGTGTGAGGAGCCTGTAGCAGTATTTGTTTGTGGGACAGGACTGATAACCTCACTGGCTCCGAAAGCCTTCAGTGGATCCAAAAGTCAAGGGCATTATGGCAAAAGAGCATCAGAGAAGATACGGCTGCATCATTAGATTACAGTCCTTTATGTTTTTGGGGAAGTGTTAAAGGTTGGCCAAAAATGAAAAATTCTGTCATTATCATCTCACCCTTATGTTGGTTCATATCTATAGGAGGTTGTCTTTTCTGTGGAATAAGAAAGGACATGGAATATTCTAACTGAAGAATATTCACATCAGAAATCATTAAGTCGAGCGAACAAAAAAGGTCTCTAAAAGTACTGCAAGTATTCCAAATTAGTGTGCTGTAATCCATTTATCTCACACTGGGTAACACATTATTTCAATTCCACTTCAAGCATTCTATTAACTATAACCCTGCAACTACCTGTACATGTAAACTAACTGAATGTCCTGAATGAGCAAATAACTAATGAACTGTAATACATTTGCAACTCTCATTAGAGTATCAGTAGACCCTTAGGGTTAGGGTTGGTAGAATAAATTGACATACAGTACTTGCAGAGATGCTTAGTCAGTTGAATGTGTGTTGGTGGTGCATCAAAATAAACTGTGAGCAGATATTAAGCAGACAGTATACTAATACATAAAACTTTAATGTCTACTTTTTGGTATGTAGTTGCTGTTACTTATAGTTAGTCGAATCTTTAATGTGGACTATCAAAATAATCTATTACCCTAGACTGTTAAATAAATATTTGTTATGTTTATGGTGCTTTTTGTTGTCTTTTGGACTTGACAGTGCCTAGTCACTATCTACTCCTTTACGAAGAATTGAGGGTTTAGTAAATGGTGTGACAAGATGTCCATTTTTGGGTGAACATGTTGTTCTGTCTAGAATGGTGCAATCGCTCAACTTATTGCTCATTGCTCATTACTGCTTTCTCCATGCACTTTCCTTCATGATCTTCAGTTCAGGTACACTATTATATTATATCCATTTCATAGCATGATATGAATTTGCAGTATTGCTGCTGTCAAAATTGACCAGCATTCACAAGCAGTCATTCTTCACCTGAATTTTAATAGATGGAAAAAAGGTGGCAAAATTATTGTTATTATTATTTTTAATTTGTACAAAAGTTGCCATAGCTTACTAATACAGAATGAATGAGTAGAACAAACAAGAAACATCTGTAAAAAGAGCTTTTTGGTAACATATTATTTTCATGGTTCCATGGACCATACTGCCTAGAGTATAAGTCATTTCATGTCAGCTAGCAGCCATTAGAGTATTAGTACCCTAATTAGAGTACCCTAACCCAACAATCTACTTATACTCCACTAGAACTCTAATGATATTTTCATTGATAGTGACATAGAATAAAATTAATTTGGAAGTGAGCATTACTATCACTTAAAAATCTGTCTTTTAAGTGCATATGTGTTTACCCTGCACAAAACATGTGTCTTATGTTAGAACTTACCTTGGGGTTTAAATGAATCATGAGGACACATCACCCAGGATCATAAACAGCAAAATTATGACCATGAAGTGAACATCGTCTGTACGCTTCACTTATGGCCACAGTTGAAAGGGAGAGGTGAAGGTTGCAGGGTCAGATCGGGTCAGTCACCGGCACCAGGGCAGTGACACCCTTTGTGCATGCGTAGGAAGTCAGAGACATGTAGAGGTTTGTCTATGTGTATTCCTGTTGGCCAGCGTACAGTAGCAAGCCACATCAAAGACTGTCAGCCGCTGCATGTGGAAACATCCATCAGTGTTGAGCGCCTTTGTCAGTTAAGACAGTGTAAATGGAGAGAGGAGCTCACCTGAGGGACGTTATAAGGCCCCTGCGCTCTTCTTACATGAATTGTAAACTGTTATTGATTCTCTTTCCTGTAGGTTGTGGCACTCGGAAAGAACAGTCGGGGCTACCATTATGTTATTGCCAATCTGGTAAGTTTCAGCACCTCTGTACTCTAAACTAAATCAGAGACATTTTCAGAAATAATGGCAATTCAAAGACAAATAACAATGTTCAAGAAGATGAAAAGATACTCATCCACTACAAAACATGCAACAAAGTGTAATATATGTATACATTACTGTTTTTTGTCAGTTTTATATGATTTTCAACAAAATGTAATAAAAAAGAGAGTGTAAGTGTAATCTGTAAAAAGTAACAAATACTTTTATATATTTCTACACACTTTTTATACACAAGTGTCATTTTTTTTAATCCTAAAGTAATATATTTGAATCATAAATATCGGTTTTCTGATGGTTCTACCAATTTACCATTACAACACTAATTTCAATATACCACAAGTAACACCAGTGATTTTCCCCTTTTAGGTTTTGAAGCAGAAACACTGTTTTGAATCCATTTTCACATGATGGTTGTTATATTTTCAACATCTCATGGATGCTAAGCTTGCTTCTTTTCCATGATCTCTTTCCTCAGGGCTTTACCAACATCAGCTTGGACAAGGTCTTTCTCGGCGGAGCAAACATTAGTGGCTTCCAGATTATCAATCCTGAAAACACAGTTGTTCAACAGTTTCTCCAGAGATGGGACCGTCTAGATGAAAGAGAGTTTCCTGAAGCTAGAAATACTCCGCTGAAGGTCTGAAACTACTTATAAACATACATCCATCTTTGGTGTCTCTTCTTCCTCTTCTGATCTTTGACTTTTTCTTTCATTGCCCATTTTCTCTATTTTCCTTCCTTGCAACAGTCGATATACTGACATTCAGTCCAAGGTGCTATTAAAACTGGGGCTTAATTGACATCTAATTAAACAATGATCATGAGATCAATTGATTTTAAATGCTGTTTTAATTAAGCTTTTAGTTAGTGGATGGGTGGGTAAGAAATTATCACACTCTCGTCAAACTGGCAAGCAGGTTTAAAAACACCAGAATGTTGTAAAAATGTCCAAAAAAAAAAACCAAGGGAACATTTTAATTATATTTTGCTTTTAGAAGCCCAGTACATATTTTGCACTGTGTCATTGTTTCTATGAAAATTAAGTATATTTCACGCAATAGTCTCCTTATTTTAAAAGACAACATTTTCTTTTTCATTAATTTCGCAGTTGCAGCCATTGTCCAAGTCTTTTCCAAAACAGTATTTTAATGAAGGCATCAAAAAGCATTTTGAATTGAGAATGTAAATGCACAATATCTCCTTTGATGTTACCTTTGTTATATTTTAGTCGCTACATTCCTCACTACAGTCGTTTGAAGAAATACAAAACAATACAATAGCGCATCTCATGGCAAATTAGCAGATGCCAGCTCATTCTCTTTTCTTGGTTGAAATGGGATGTAATTACAGGTTACACCCATGAACAACAATAGCAGCAAAACCCTGTAGAGTCTCACATAAACTAAACATTTTACATATCTCTGTAATTAGAAACCTTGTTAACACTCTTTACATAGCAAGAAACAATGCACAAGCTACATCCCTGAAGTGTGTAGTCTTTTGTTGCATTTGCCAGCTATGATTACATGCAGTAATACATCACAATTATCCTTCATTATGTACATCAACATGCGCTTGTAGACCTGGAAGAGGGCAGCTTATTTTAACCCTCTTCGAAATGTTTACTTACAGATAATGTGTTTGCTTATTTTACACTGCTCTAACAAATAACTGTTAATGTGAGGTGCTTAATGGTTGTTGTGCACAGTACACTTCAGCACTGTCTTATGATGCTATCCTGGTAATTGCGGAGGCATTCCGATACCTACGACGCCAGCGAGTAGACGTGTCCAGGCGAGGCAGTGCAGGCGATTGCCTGGCTAACCCTGCGGTCCCTTGGAGCCAAGGCATCGACATTGAACGAGCTCTCAAAATGGTAAAACATCTATCTTTTCTTTTGCTCATGCAAGATTCTGATTGCTTAAGCTTGTATGAAAATGAGAATAACCATTTGTAATCTCTCAATGTGTAATTCAGATTGTCAGAGTGAGCACTTTGAAATGAATTATGCCTCTGTATGATTCATATGCTCTACTCTACCACATACGAGTTTATTCTTAAATGTCATACAGTACATCATTGTTATTTTGCTGGTTTCTTTGTTTCTGGCAGGTCCAGGTGCAAGGGATGACTGGCAATATCCAGTTTGACAGCTTTGGCCGCAGATCAAACTACACTATTGATGTTTACGAAATGAAAACAGGGGGCCCAAGAAAAGTAAGTCATCAGTAAATTTGTCCATTTTTTTGGGTGAGCTTTGTAAATTCAGTGTAAGAACCCAAACCAGGATACATTTAAACACATACAGTACATTCACATTTAAAATGTATAGTTATTCTCAATAGAGAAAATAGACCAACAATACTGGTGACTCATCTTGCAATTGACTTACTGTAGCAACAATTAAGTCAAGACATATCAGGTAAATTGAATAAAAACCTCCCCAGTTAATTAACAAAAGTACATTTTGTTTAAAAGTTATGTAAATTTAGCATTATCTACTTAATAATGCACTAATATGCATACATGGCTCAGAATTCTTGTTTCATTTTGTGTACTTACCGTGTAAGAGCTAAATGTATTTAAAGAGAGGATTTTGGATCTCTTTTTATCACTCCATAAATCAAAAAAACACTGACAACAGCCAGAAAAATAAAAACATTTTCACCATAGAAATAAAATGTTCTATAAATCAAGCAAATGATATATGAGCAAACCATCTGTAAAAACCTTCAGAATATAGATAGAAAAGAAAACTGTGAAGTCTGCTGTATGTAAGTGTTACTGAAGAGATGTTGATAGATAGGTAGGAAGGGATGAAGGAAGGAAGGAAGAATTCACAATAGTGCAATGTTTGAATAGGATCTTTCCTAGGTCGCAAAAAGTAGTAGCTGGACAAGACCTTTAATATGTCTTAACTTCTAATTTCAATAAGAAATATATCACAGAAAATAAAACTGTGCTCATCAAACTGTATTCATCTTTAAAACCGCCATCCCCATTTAAAACAGTTTACTACCTACCACTTACAGCAGCTTGAATCAACATAACCAGTATTCATCAGTCTTCTTGTGAGCTAATAGAAACTGCCCTTTGTAACATAGCATTCCAGCAACAATCGCCACGGATGAGAGTAGATTAGCCTAAGGTTAGATGGGGTCAGTGTCTGTAAGGAGAAGTGCATTGACAGTGGCTGTCAGAAGTGATGTACAAGACTGTGTTGGACCTCTCTGCAATGTCACCTCGATGATTCCCTAGTGGCTAGTGCTATTGCTAACTGTTCTGACACATGTCACTCAGCCGCTAAACAACTCCAACATATAGCAAAGAGGAAACATACAGCGCACTCTTGTGAAAACAGAATGTGTAAATCATTAAAACCTAACCAAGTTTAGTTTTTGTTGAGCAGAATTACATCCAAGAGTAACTTTCAGCTTCTGCATGCCTGAAAATTCCACCATACGCATTTTTTAAATATATATATTTAACAAATGTCAGCCAAGAATTTGCCTTTTTTCGTTTAACTCCAGGCAATAACAGCCGCAGCACGGAGACCTAATACTTTTTTAATGAACACAGTCTTATGAGAGTACACATCCACAACAGCCTCCTTAGCCGAACAGAATGGCTGGGGGGGGGGGGGGTTGTTAGTTAGCGTTAATGCAGTAAAAATGTCTGCTGTTTGATAATAACGCAAATATTTTTCCTTTGCAGATCGGATACTGGAACGAGTTTGAGCGCTTTGTTAATATAATGGATCAGCAGTACACCAACGATTCCTCAGTGGAAAACCGAACAATTGTGGTCACTACTATTATGGTACACGCTCCATGACATTTTAAACGTGTCGCATATTCTGCCCATCAGGGTCATGGTGTTGACTCCTAGATTGATACATTCTGTCCTGGGCGGGTAGAAGTACATTTCTTTTGTGTTGCTTTCCATCCACTCTTTACACGTTGAAACAGTCGAACACGAGGAAACGTGATGCATGAGTGTTTCAACTGTATCCGTGTGGGTGTCAAAGCATTTTGATTTTCCATATATCAGTGGCCTGTCGTAGCAGTGACATCACAATAACGGCATTAGGTATGATGGTTTTACATTGACATCATCAAAGTAGACATACAATGTATATCTAGGTAAGACTTGTTTCCACTCATCAAGTAAATGGTCAATGACACATGAGCTACAACAGCAAGCTAACGCTTACCACAACAACAAAGGGTTCGATGGTTTGCCCCGGCAAAGTTAAAGTGTATTTGAGCGAGGCCAGGTATGAGGCCCCTGCACGGATCCACTTTACATTGACCGGAGGACTGTTCAGTGCTAACATATCACTTCATCTCCTGCCGTTAATGACATTAGCTTTAGCATCCGCCTCCAATTGGCAAGGCCAACACGCATTTCTGAGGAATTCAAATCAATGCTCACGACATCATCCCATGTAAAACAGCAATCGCTCGTAATTGTTTTGTTTCACCAAAAACCAAGGTCAGTCTTTCAAATGACTTGAATGTGAGCAATTAAACCAGCAGCTGTCCGTTATTCCATCAGAGGGATTCAGGAGGAAAACAATTGCACAAAAGGATGAGGTGAGAGGTACATTCAGCACAGAACAAACAAACCATTGCTAACCCACTGGCACCCTAATTGTCTCTGACTCTAATGGGATGCATTCTCTCTGTGAGAAGCCATATTGTTTGGTAATAATGATGTGCTTAAAAAAGCAAGCCTCTGCTGCAATGTTTGAAATAGGGGGGCGAAAGGGAGGATAAAACCAGCTTGCGCAAAGTTCAATTCTGTTTGTCGACAAAGTGCTTTTGAGTTTGGATCCTAACAATGTTTTTTTATTTTATTTTATTTTTTAAATGTTTTGCTTTGGTTTGTTTCCCTACTGAAAAGACCATATATTGTGTTTTTGGATGCTGGTCCCCAGCATGGCACGCTGGTATGCTACTGGTGTTCCCTAAACCTGTAAATCAGCCAATATCACTAAAACGGTTATGCTAGTTGTGATGGTCCAACAACTAGACCAAAACAGCAGTAGACACCTATCCATCAAAACCCAGCATAAACCAGACCAAAATGTATGCTGGTATAAGCTGGTCTTTTTAGCAAGGCTACAGTATGTTCAATGTTCTTTCTGTTGGAATGATGAAGGCTTCTGTCGCAAATAGACGCAACGTGCTTGAAATGTGTCTGAACAGAATCAAAACATTGATTCTTCTGCAGTCACTGCCATTTACTTCATGAATCGGATTCCTTCTCACTTCATACGTTCTTGCCTACCTCACCTCTCACCCTCAACTGCCAGTGCATTTCAGACCCCTGGGATATTGCACCACGGCCGTGTGTGTGTGTGTGTGTGTGTGTGTGTGTGTGTGTGTGTGTGTGTGTGTGTGTGTGTGTGTGTGTGTGAGAAAGAGAGAGAGAGAGAGAGAGAGAGAGAGAGAGAGAGAAGCAGAATCAAACCTACTTTGTCTACCTACATAGTCTCCAATGTTGCTTAATGATCTCATTCCCTATTTACACCTGATATCATCCATCTCCAGTGCTTTGATCCCAAGAGGATAGTGCTAAATATAGGTAAACAGAGTCCAGAGATGACCCAGTCATCAGAGGTGCTAATGGGGAATGCATATGGCAGCCACTCAGTGCTACAGTGATGTTTGTGATAAATAACACGTGGTTACTTAATAATACATTTTATTTGTAATGCGCTTTTCTTAGACCCAAAGCGCTACAGTAATAAAGTAATAAATAAAGTAAAACAAAACACCAAAAGCAATACAACAATTCATTATAGAAAGACAGTCTTGAATAAATGTGACTTAATCAACTTTTTAAAATCATCCAACGTTGGTGCATTTCTGACGTGCAGAGGAAGTACATTCCATAGCTTAGGGGCTTTATATGAAAAGGCTCTTTCCCCCTTGGTCTTTAGCTTGCATGATGGCTGGTTAAGTGAAAGAGAGTTAGTAGAGCGAAGAGAGCGTGATGGAATATAAGGGCTGATGAGTTCACAAAGATACTCAGGTGCAGTCCCATGAAGTGCCTTGTATGTTAAAGTATGAATTTTAAAATCAATTCTCGCATTTACGGGAAGCCAGTGTAATTGTGAAAGAACCGGTGTAATGTGTTCACGAGGAGAAGTACAAGTGAGCACACGAGCGGCAGAATTTTGTATATACTGAAGCTTGCTCAACGATTTAGCTGGAAGGCCAGAGAACAAGGCATTACAATAATCTAACCTAGTTGTTATGAAGGCATGTATAAGCCTTTCTGTGTCTGCAAAAGAGAGAAAAGGTCTAAGTCGAGCTATGTTTCTCAGGTGGAAAAATGCAGTTTTAGAGATGTGTTTTATGTGTGCTTCAAATGATAATTGTGAATCAAAAATGACACCAAGATTTCGCACCTGTGAAGTGGGGATTACCGTGCAGGAATCAACAATCAAACTGATCTGCTCGGCCTTACGTGTGGCTGCCACTGTACCAATCCGCATCAGTTCAGTTTTGGAGCCATTCAGCTTCAGGAAGTTGTTATGCATCCAGTTACTGATCTCTGCTAAACAACCACGTAAAGCTATTAATGAGCAATGGACATCAGGACTAGTGGTGATGTAAATCTGCGTATCATCCGCATAGCAGTGATACCCAAGACCATGTTTCCTAATGATCTGCCCAAGTGGAAGCATATAAATATTAAATAATATTGGACCCAGTACTGAACCCTGAGGAACTCCCTGTCGAACAGGCACGGTATCTGATTTATAGTTACCCAAGCCAACAAACTGGGCACGTTTAGTTAAATAAGACCGAAACCAATTGAGGACAGCTCCAGAAAGACCCAACCAATTTTCCAGCCTGTCAAGCAGAAGAGAGTGACATATAGTGTCAAAAGCAGCACTGAGGTCTAACAAGACCAAAATACTGTATGCACCTGAATCCGCTGTGATAAGAAGATCATTTATGACCCTAATTAAAGCGGTTTCAGTACTATGCCCTCTTCTGAACCCAGATTGAAAAGGTTCAAAGAGACTGTTAAGAGCTAGGTGATTATTTAACTGAACAGCCACAACACGCTCAAGAACTTTAGCCAAGAATGGGAGGTTAGAAATCGGCCTGTAATTGGATAAATCAGATACATCACAACCATTCTTCTTAGGGACTGGTGTAATGGCAGCTATTTTTAGTTCTGGAGGAACAATTCCAGAGGTCAATGACAAGTTCACAATTGAAGTCATAAAAGGGCAGATTGATGCAAGGCAGTTCATGATGACCGAGCAGGGAACCGGATCTAAAATACTGGTTGTAGAGTTCATGGACTTCACTGTACTTATAATAAAATCATCTCCGACCATTTCAAAGTTTGAAAAGGTAGTAGTTGGGAAGTTTGAAGGCTGGATATTAACTAGCTCAAGAGGAGTGATGGTATTTAAAGTGCTATATATATCCTCAACCTTACCAGTGAAATAATGAAGAAACTTATTGCACTGTTCAACAGAGGAATGAACAACGGCCTTAGTCGGTTTGAGAAGATTGTCAACAGTCTTAAACAGCGATTTAGTATTTGTTGCAGCGTTACCAATAATGCTTGAATAGTAGCTCTTACGTGCAGTATTCAAAGCAGAATGGTAAGCAGACTGTTGTTCAGTGTAAAGAAGCCTGTGCACCGTCAGGCCAGATTTTTTGTACTGCCGTTCTAATTGTCTTCCGGCAGCTTTCATTAAACGTAAATCCGGGGTAAACCATGGACAGGGTTTCCTAAAAGTAACAAGCCGTTCTCGCACAGGTGCGAACTCATCCAAAAGTGAGGAAAGCATGGAATTATAGTGCTCCACGGAGTTAGTAGTGGGAAGCCCAGAGACAAAAGTCGAAAAAAGAGTGAAGTCCATGTGCTTGATGTTACGGAATTTGATAGTGCGCTCAAAAATAGATCGTGAAGACATAACATTTATGTCAAAAGTAATAAGTCTATGATCACTTATACTCATGTCGATACTATCCAGAGATTGGATACCAACACCAGCAGAACATACCACATCCAATATATGGCCCAGCCTATGGGTCGGAAAAGTAACATGCTGTTTAAAGTCAAAACCATCCAAAATGTCCAAAAAGGTAGCAGTGTTGCCACAGTTTGGATTATCAATATGGAAATTGACATCGCCAGTCAAGACCATAGACGGACAGAGTGGACTAAGAAGTGTCAGCAACTCAGTAAACTCAGAAAAAAATAAAGGATTAGGTTTTGGTGGACGATAAATTAGCAGCACAAGAACAGGTGAAGCACCATTGACTTTAAAAACCAGACATTCAAATGATGAAACAGTAGGAGCATCAATAACATCAATTGATATATTAGATACAAATATTGCAGCCAAGCCACCACCCTTACCCGAAGCTCGAGGCACGTCAATATATTTATATCCAGATGGGGCACACATGTTCAAATTAAGATAGTCATTGTCTTTATGCCAAGTTTCACTGAGACAGAGAATATCAATTTTCCTGTCAAGGATAGTGTCAGTGATAAGTGCCGTTTTATTGTTTATTGACCTCGTGTTGAAGTGAGCGAGTCGCATAGTGCTACAGCACACATTCGCCGCGGGTTTTTGAGAGAGAACCTCTGGATAGCGTAGGTTACTATGGCCGATTCCACGGGAACCCGAAGTACGACGCAGCGAGCGCCTTCGGTTAGACCAAAGTGCAGTGACTCCAGCACCGGCAGTAGAGCGACTCTGACGAGACCCTCTATGATTATAACTAGGCCGGCGGAGGAGCTGCATGGAACGCAAAGTTTGTATGACGCTGATATCTGGACGGTAATGGTGTCCCAGGGACAAAAGATCAGAGAGAGAGTACCTCAGCATGGTGAAGTCCAGAAGTACGGTCCACTGCTTTACGCTGGTTCCTGATAAAATCAGATCGCAAATAATCCAGGTGATCATATGAAGTCGCATGATAACATCCAAGAGTTGTTACACAGCCATTGCACACGGAGAACTTGACGCAACTCCAGTGACTCGTTTGATCCCACACGGAGACAGCAGCAACAGGCAGAGACAGTGCAGGTGAATCACGGCAACCAGATGTGAGCAGCAGCAGATAGACCAGGGGGAAACACTTTAAAACGCTGGCTCAGTAAAGGTAAATATATGGAAATCCAGCAGCAGGTTAAGACTCAGAAGAGTTTAAAATTATTCAGAAGAGTTTAAAATTAATAAACTAATAAAATAATAAACAACTAAAAATACGGCAGGAGAAGTGGCAGCCAAACGTGCGCCAACGTCCTCTCCGAAACCGGGACACCGTTTATTGCAAGTGATTGTGTTGTGCATGTTAATTCCAAGGCCCTTAAAAAACATGGATCCAGACTAATACCAGAGCCCAGATCTAGACCAAGACCCAAGATCCAAGACCCAGACCCAAAACAATAATAATGGGGTGTGTTTCTCAAATTCATCGTTAGATAACTATGGTCATTAGTTCCACTGAACTCTATTGGTAACGACGGTGTCCAGGGAAACGCACCCCTTGATGGTCACTGTTCTACAGAGTTTAATTCCATCCCTGATCAAACCTGCCTAGCTGCAATTTTCAGGTAATCCTGAAGACATAGGTTAGATCAAGGGTGTCCACTCCTGTTCGTTGAGCTAGCTAGACAGCTAGACAGTCACTCAAAGCCATGAGTTTCTTGCAAATTCTCTGTAGTTTAAAAGATACTGTGGCAACTAGAAATTAGGTTGATTATCACCTGTAATATGTGTGCTTGAACCCCTATAAGAACACTACAAATCACACTGCGTGACATGGAACTTATAAACTTGGGTATGACGTGTTTAGACTGTATGATGATTACCACCTATTGACTCGTAAACTACGATGCATGTTACTATAGAAGAAAAAAAATATCATCAGCATGTGCTAGTGGTAAACAAAAAGCATGATGAATCACATTTTAGCAATTGTAGTCTTTATGTATATAAAAAAAAAGTGAGAGCAGCCAAAGAGGAATGCATAATAATTAATAATAATAGTTACTTGCATTTATATAACGCTTTTCTAACCATTTAAAGCACTTAAGAGATTGAGTTAAACAGTTTAATGTTTTAGCGCCATGTCGCATTTATTTCATCACTTTTTTAATGGCTGGCCAGTAATGAGGCTGCAAACACACTGTGCAATGAGCATACTGAATTTCTGACACTGTCATAAAATGATCGCAGGATATCTTTGGTCGCAAGACCGTGACAATGGACATCTTTGAACCTCTTTCACTGTACGACAAAGGATGACCATTTAAGAGCCATGATCACAGAAACTGCCACGATTGTTACACAGTGCCAATCGTTCATCTGGGACAGCCGAAAATTGTGTGTCTTGAGCTTAAGACATGAAAGAATGTGATATCATGTGATATCTTGAGGTCTCAAGACCAAAAGCATGAAATCCAGACTTTAACTGTCAGACTGTACTTCAGGTGTCGACAACAATTTGTCTCAGTTGGCAACCTGTGATTGGATCACCTGAGATTGATGGTAATGTTAGGTGTAAAGAGGGCCTTAGAAATAACCAGTTTGGTCTGACTGTGGCCACATGTGGATCAATGTCCTGCAATCCCCCGTCTGCTTCTTCAGTTGTTCCTCTTGTATGTGTTCCAGTTTGGTGGATTATGTGTGTGAGAGAATGGGTGGGTATGAATGCACAGTCATGATATCCCAGCATGCCTGCATGTCTGTGACTGATAAGATGTCGGTGGGCTCTGGTGCCTGTGACACCGGACAATGAAAGCAATTAGCAAAGATGGTAATAAATGAGCATGTGTTTGATTAACAGGAAGCACCATATGTGATGTTCAAGAAAAACCACATGCATCTGGAAGGCAATGACAAGTATGAAGGCTACTGTGTCGATTTAGCTTCTGAGATTGCCAAACATGTTGGGATTAAGTACAGACTGTCCATAGTCATGGACGGAAAATATGGCGCCCGTGACCCTGAAACCAAGACTTGGAATGGGATGGTGGGTGAACTAGTCTATGGGGTGAGTATTGGATTTGTTTCAAACTCTTCCAGAGAAACTCTAACCTTTCCTTCTGCAGTAGTCTGTTTTATTCATGAACCTTGTATAAACTATATAAAGAGAAATTGCTGTCACATAAGGGTTTGGAAGACGTGAATTGCCTTTATGTCTTTTGTTCATGGGAAAGAGCGTGGGGAAATTGACTGGAAATGTCTGGGTGTCGTTCAACTATAACTGCAGCCAGACAGTGCTGGTGGCAAGACTGTGTTTTAAACATGCTCCTTCCCAGCATGCACTGCTTTAATTCATCACTATGCTGTTGGATCTCAAAGGCCCTTTCACAGTGCGCCCAGGCATCCCGCCATTTTTGCATTTGTCAAAGCGCTCCCCTGCTATAAATGGAGGAAAACCCAGTGAAATCACTTCCAATTCCCTGAGCCGACATTCAAAAAGGAAGACCATATACAAAATGCATGAGGGTTAGGCTACCTCATCTGTTCAATTTCCTTACCATCAGCCAGATAGATTGGCGGGTTTTGATGTGCTAATGTTGGGAATGATACTCAGATTATTCTCAAAATTGGGGGGGGGGGGGTGTAATGCATGTGGAGATAAAAAATCTCACCATCATTGAACCATTGAACATAATAGTGGTCAGACAGTAAGGACAAACATGAGCCACGTTTGACCTTCTGATAAATACATATACTTTTTATTTTGATTTTTTAAAATAAGTCATTACAACAATTTAAGTCCCCTTGTTTATAGTCTAATATTTAGTTAAATGCTGTTCTTCATTATATAGCATGTTTTTATTACTAATTTCGAGTTGAAGTTTAATACTCACCCTATCTGAGATCCTCAGTAATTCTGGCAAAGATTTCTCTCATTGGAAAAAGATTGAATCTGATAGTTTATATATATATATATATATATATATATATATATATATATATATATATATATATATATATATATATATAAATGCTCTCTTGAATAGCACAAATGTAGCATTTTCTTAATACCATGTTCAAAACTATATCTTGACTTTAAATTATGAGTAGCTTGTATCTTAGGAAGCTAAACTTTCAGAATAACACTGATTGATACTGTAATCATGTAATCATATTATAATCATAATATCCACCTATGTCATCTGTTGAAGTTTACAGACAGTAGCGACAGCTCTGTCTAAACAATGAGTGAATTCCTCTGCTTTTATAATGCTAAGGTTTTCATGGATTAGTTTTTTCGCTACTAGCCAGAAGCAGATAAAAACATAAATGTGATTCCTCTGGAATTGTCTAAATGACATCTAAGTGGCAATGTTATTTAATCTCACTTTTTTTTCTTTCACAGTTTATTAACCACATTTCTTATCAATTGGATTTTACCTGAGCGCATTTGTGCAATACGTAGATAATTTCAGAGCTTAAAAGATCACATGCAAGTATTTATCTAGCATGCAGGAGACACTGAGAGTTTTGAGGCGTATTTCTTCCTTGCTGATAAATCACTTCTGGTAGACTCTTAATTAGCTATTTATATGCAAATGATTATATGATTTATTGAGACAGTACACCGAAGTTCCATTCACTACAACCACAAGATAAAAGGATATTTATATTTGCACAGGCTTTTATAACCAGCGTTCACCTGCATAGTTGCCATGACCTTACACTTCCTGATTGCATAACTAATGTCCTCCTGGCTGAGGACACATATGAGATAAAATTTTTCAATGCCTTTTTATTATACACTCATGCTAGAGTGCCTCTGAGGATTATGGGAAGTGGGAAGCAGCTGTGCCTCATATCTGCAGCTCCCACAGCAACATTATGTGAAGCATGAGAAGGGAAGCATTTTAAAAACATTTTCCAACAAAGTCTCCTGCTCGTTGCGATTACACTCTGTTTGTCGGCTGATACAGTGGCGTAGGGGTCACAGAAATTAGCAAGACTCTTGCAATCTAGTCAAGCGAACGCTCAGCTGTCACTTCTGTGCTACACAGCCAAAAAGCCTTTTCTGTTACGCCTCGCATGTGCTTCTCTGAGGCAGTGAAAGTTCTGCCTCTGTGAATGTCCTTTTTCTAGCTTCCTTCCCCACACCGAGGCCTGAGAAAACACTAAATGACCCCCTTTGAGCTCTAGATGTAATTCTCTGTGACGAATTGATCTGATTGATTCGTCCAAATGGGAATGGAAAGTTTCAGGTTCAAAATGCCTCATGGAAAACATCTGATTACCTACAGAAAATAATTTAGAGTCGAATTGAAATCATTTGTACAAATTTGTATTTAAAATCCAATGCATGGAAGGTAGACTAGGGCACTATTAGCCCTATTTATTGAGAGAGTATTTTCAGGCATAGTTACTTTTTTCATTTATTTACTATGGAAGTCATTTCTGACTGCAAGACCATTTGTCCTTTTCAATTATGTCCATGTTTTTTATTTTATTATTATTATGATTATTTTGTTCATATAGCAAGCTTTACAAAAAATAATGTTTCAAACCATTCTGATTCATGATTTCAGGTGTAATAAACTGAGTGTAATAAACGCTGAGAGCTTAAAGTAAATTTGCAACTAAACCTGCCAAAACTTGTTTGTGATGAACAAATGCCTTGATAACATCTGTTAATCCATTTAGCAGTGCATGTTTATTGTACTGGTGCTTGTTCAGCACTAACACGTTTGGTTCATGTCCCTGTTTCCAGAGAGCAGATATAGCTGTCGCACCATTAACAATCACGCTAGTGCGAGAGGAAGTCATTGACTTTTCGAAGCCCTTCATGAGTTTGGGTATCTCCATTATGATCAAGAAACCTCAGAAGTCCAAGCCGGGTGTGTTCTCCTTCCTGGACCCCCTGGCATATGAGATATGGATGTGTATCGTTTTCGCCTACATCGGCGTCAGCGTGGTGCTGTTCCTCGTGAGCCGCTTCAGTCCCTACGAGTGGCACCTGGATGAGACTGATGAAGCCAAAGACCCCCAGACCCCTCCAGACCCGCCTAATGACTTTGGGATTTTTAACAGCCTGTGGTTCTCTCTAGGGGCCTTCATGCAGCAGGGCTGTGATATCTCACCAAGGTTGGTGCCTCATCGCTGGGTCACTTTATGGCCATAAAAAGTCCATATTGCATACAGTAGATGACAATTTATCACTGGTTTAGATACACTGTGGTCCTTAGAGCAGATACCTGTATAACTGGAAACCATTTCAGATTTTCAATATGGCCTCGAATCAGATTATAATCTGTGATTTTATCATCCATCCATCCATCCATCCATCCAAAAAAAAAAAAAAAACTGTAAAACTTTGAGAAAAAATTGGGGGGGGGGGGGGGTTCATTATTCATTCATTTTACATTTTTGCATGTAACGTTACAGTCAAGCAGTGCTGGGTAGCAATGAAACTGATTACATGTAATCTGTATTATATAATCAGGATCCAAAAATTAAGTACTTATTTAGATTATATTGCAATTTACAACAGTTGTAATCAGACTACAGTAAAAAAAATATATATATATATATTATTCATATTAACATATTATTCAAATGGTCACATGACATACAGGTAAATAGGTATAATATTCCATGATTTTTATTAAGTGATTTGTTTTGATTGTTCAAATAAAAAAAATAAAATAAAAGATTATTTTAATTGTAATATTTTTTATGATTTTATTAATAGTTAGCTTTTCAGAAACTCACAACTCGCAAACCCCCTGCATTTCTTCATAAATCCTATTTTGGAACATTTTGACATAATATAATGTTTAATTAGAATGAATGAAGTACTGTATATATATATATATATATATATATATATATATATATATATATCTCAGTATGGTTAGATTATCATATTTAAATCAATGTGATAAAACAGTTAAGTCAAAATAAATCTAAAAGTAATCAAAAAGTAGTCCAATTATATTACCTGCAATGTGTAACGATTACGTTACTTACTAATTTTTTGTAAGTAAATCTATCCAGCACTGCTGACAAGCACATTAAAATACATCACAGCTCTAGTCTTGATGGTAATTCCAGTTTTTCACGTTTGAAAGATAATGCCGACACAACTCCAGTTTTAATTTGCTCTATTGTAAAGGATTAGCTGAGCAACATATTCTCATTTCACTCTTTTTATGTATTTCTCATTTACCTGATTCATTTATTGTTTGAGAAGTCCTGCTGCAGCACTTCATGGGCATCTGTGATGGAGATGTAGGATTATTCACATTGTTCCTCCATTTAACAGCTGGAAGTTGATTAATAATGACTCCATTGTGCAGCTCGCTGTCATAGATCATTTTTGCAATATTAATCTCTCATATTCCCCTGTGCTGGCTGACAATTGTGTATTCAATAAAAATGACTCAGCAACACCCAAAAAACAATACAATAAAATGAAAGGATTAAATGTTAATTTATCATAACATATATCAATTTATCATATATCAATAAATTATTTGGTAACTTTTTACTTAAAGCCTTTGTTTAGAACGTATTATAAAGGTATGCATAATTGTAATGCATTATATATTTTAATAAAAGCTAAATTAAAATGCACGACATCATTTGAATGTTTGTTTGTCATGTGTTTTAATGCATTAATCTTTCTTCAAGGTGTGACAATGAAGTAGTATAATATATTACAACTGTGGTTACAGTTATTAATGACATCACACAGTGATTATAAGGTTTATTACAAGGCATAATTAATGCATTAAAACTACCTTTTATAATGCATTATATAGAAAGGCTTTAAGTAAAGTGTTACCAGTAATGTTCATCAGTTTATCATATAGCAATCTAGTCTGAGGCCATATTGAAAATGACTGAACAATGCAAACCCACATATGGAAAAATTATAAATAGCATTTGGCCTGGTCTGTTAAACCGTAGTTATGTGGAACACTGTGGATTGGATATATTTCAAATGGGTCCATGTTATTAAAAACCAATGTTAATCTAAAATGTAATCATTATATTTCTTAAGTCCATAAGAGTTTCTACTTGTTATTTGCACTCTGTACATATATTTCACAAACCTGCATGGTTGAAAGAGCACGTAGTCTACAGAAGGGCAAACCGCCTTACATTCAGCCCAAGGCAAAAACACTTTAGAGGACATAATACAATCATTGATCCCATATGTTATTTGATTATGCTAATATATTGTCTAGGCAACAGTCAATAAATGCGCAGCTGGAAAATAAGCTTTGAGCTAATGTGACTCAAACTTCTGCAAGATCAGAAATTAGACACTAACTCAATATATATATGTGTGTGAATATTGCCGAAAATTGCTTGTCTATGTGGCTAAATGGAAGCTCAGGATGCAAGTCATGTGTTCAAGTGGGTAAACAAAAAAAACAGTGCCGGATTATTTGATACAGCAGATTTAATGTATTGAAGCCTGAAAGCCAGTATTTGTGTATTTGTGCATCAGGTCCTTATCGGGCAGAATAGTGGGAGGCGTCTGGTGGTTCTTCACCCTCATCATAATCTCGTCCTACACGGCTAACCTAGCTGCTTTCCTCACAGTTGAGAGGATGGTATCTCCCATAGAGAGCGCTGAAGATCTAGCCAAACAAACAGAGATCGCATACGGGACCTTGGACTCAGGATCAACCAAAGAGTTCTTTAGGGTGAGTCTCCTACCCCTTGAGAGAGTAACATTTCTGCATTGATCTTCAGTTGAAATCAGCTGAATTCAAATGCATCAAGCTTCAAGGGCTGTTCATGCTTTCAAGTCAGAATCTGTCCTTTAGTTAGACTTGTTGCGTTTTTCATTTTCAGTAATCACAAAGAACTCAGAGAAGAAAGGTTCACACGGCTGTTTGTAGTGCCTCGGTCTTTATCAAACATGTATTTCATTTAATTATTATTTATGTGTTTGTTTTGCAGTACAGTGGCCCTTAGTCCACTTAGTCCCCATTTAACATTTCTAAATGTCATAGCATTCGATAAAATAAATCAAATGACAACTATTCAAAGACACATAGCGTAAGTACTATTTACAAACAAAACATTTATTTTTAGTGCGACTGAGGTGCCTAATTATTCAGTGTTGACATAATTCTGGAGCTCACTATATATATCTTACAAATGTGAATTTTGTCATTGTTTTGGTGCACACTGTGATAAGATTCGTATGGCAGAGAAGGAAGGAGACCAGGGTCGGCGTACTGAGGCTCGTGGGAACTTTATTACGCTAAATCAAAATGAACGAAACACACAGTCGCGCCACATGCGCATGAATCACAACATTGATCCTTTCAGGCTCTCGCTTTCCGTCGGTCGTTTCTCCCACGAGTCCTCAGGTCTCTCGCTTTCCTCTGGTTCCCAGCCGGCTTAAATACTGCTTCCCCACGCCAATCACTGCAATGAGAAGCAGGTGTCACTTGTTTCTCACTTAACTCACTTACCACCGCTGATCTCCTCACTCTCTCTCCCGTCGCAGACCTCGCTGAACCACACCTCCCCTGCCACATACCCCCACCGCCCGACTCAGGCCGGGGAGCCATCCGGCCTGCAGCCCCCCCCCCCCATTCCTGGAGAGGAAGTCGGCCACAGCCATCTGCGCCCCCGGCCTGTGAATCACCTTGAACTTAAATGGCTGTAAAGCTAGATACCAACGGGTGATTCGCGCGTTGGTATCCTTCATGCGGTGGAGCCACTGGAGGGGCGCGTGGTCCGAGCAGAGGGTGAACTCCCGGCCCAGGAGGTAGTAACGAAGGGTGAGGACCGCCCACCTGATGGCCAAACACTCCTTTTCTATGGTGCTGTACTTAGCCTCTCTCTTAGAGAGCTTCCGGCTAATGTACAGCACCGGGCGATCCTCCCCCCCCACCTCCTGGGACAGGACCGCGCCCAGCCCCCTGTCCGACGCGTCAGTCTGCAACAAAAAGGGGAGAGAAAAGTTAGGAGAGTGCAGGAGCGGTCCACCACACAGGGCAGCCTTGACTCGGGTAAAGGCCTGTTGGCACCGCTCCGTCCATTGGACCGTATCTGGTACCTCCTTTTTAGTGAGGTCAGTCAGGGGGCTAGTGAGGTCCGAATAACCAGGAATAAATCTCCTATAATATCCCGCCAGCCCCAGGAACTGCCTCACCTCCTTTTTGGTCTTGGGTCTGGGGCAAGTCGCAATTGCTGCCGTCTTGTCAATTTGGGGACGCACTTGCCCGTGACCCAAGTGGAAGCCCAGATACCTTACCTCCACCCGCCCAACCGCGCACTTCTTCGGATTGGCCGTTAGCCCCGCCCGTCTCAGCGCCTCGAGGACAGCCCTCACATGCTCCATATGCCGCCGCCAGTCGCCACTATAAATGATAATATCATCCAGGTAGGCGGCGGCATATGCAGCATGCGGGCGCAGCACCCGATCCATGAGACGCTGGAACGTAGCGGGGGCCCCGAACAAGCCGAACGGAAGCGTCACAAATTGGTGTAAACCAAACGGCGTGGTGAAGGCTGTTTTTTCTCTAGACATGGGAGATAAGGGGATCTGCCAATATCCTTTTGTCAAGTCCAATGTCGAATAAAAGCGAGCCGTACCTAACCGATCGAGCAACTCGTCAATCCGTGGCATTGGATAAGCATCAAATTTTGACACTGCGTTCACCCTGCGATAGTCCACACAAAATCGCACCGAGCCGTCCGTTTTGGGGACCAAAACAATCGGGCTCGCCCAATCACTGTGGGACTCCTCGATTACTCCTAACCCCAGCATCGCCTCTAATTCTGTCTGAACCACCTTTTTCTTGTGTTCAGGTAATCTATATGGCCGGCTGCGAACCACCACGCCCGGCTCCGTCTCAATATGGTGCTGAATCAGATTAGTACGACCAGGTAGAGGCGAAAACACGTCTGCAAATTCGGACTGTAATTGTCCAATGTCAGTGAGCTGCGAGGGCGAGAGGTGATCCCCTCCCGGGGCCAGGGCGAGGGATTTTTCTTTAATGATCGCCTCTGGCCCGAGATCCTCCTCTCCGCTCACTGCCGTCGCTAGCAACACTGACTCCTCTTCGCTCCATTTTTTAAGGAGGTTGAGGTGATAAATTTGCCTGCAGTCGCCTCTATCTGTTCGTACTACTTCATAATTGAGATCGCCTATTCGCTGTGTGACCTCAAAGGGCCCTTGCCACTTTGATAATAATTTGGAGCTGGAGGTTGGCAGTAATACGAGCACTCTATCTCCCGGTGCAAATTCTCGGAGCTTAGCTCCCCTGTTATACAGCTGGCTTTGTCTGCCCTGGGCCTGAAGCAAATTCTCCATTGAGAGCCGCCCCAGTGTATGGAGTTTTGCTCTCAGGTCCATGACATACTGAATTTCATTTTTGCTATCCGAATGTCCGTCCTCCCAAGTTTCTTTTAGGACGTCCAGCACCCCGCGGGGCTGGCGTCCGTAAAGAAGCTCAAAGGGGGAAAACCCCGTGGAGGCTTGGGGGACCTCGCGCACAGCGAATAAGAGGGGCTCTAGCCATCTATCCCAATTTTTCGCGTCTTCTTGTACGAATTTACGAATCATTGTTTTCAAAGTGCGATTAAATCGTTCGACCAGTCCGTCTGTTTGTGGGTGATAGACGCTGGTCCGTACCGCTTTAATGCCCAATAATTCGTATAATTCGCGTAACGTGCGTGACATAAACGCGGTGCCTTGGTCCGTGAGAATCTCTTTTGGGATTCCCACGCGGGAGATTAAACGAAACAGGGCGTCCGCCACACTCTTCGCCGAGATATTGCGGAGCGCCACTGCTTCGGGATATCGTGTTGCATAATCCACTATGACTAACGCAAAACGATGTCCCCGTGCGGATCGTTCTAATGGCCCGATGAGGTCCATACCAATTCGTTCGAAGGGGACCTGCACTAGAGGTAGAGGGCGCAACGGCGCTTTTGGGGTGGCCGGTGGGTTCACCAACTGACATTCCCGACACGACGCGCACCATCTGCGGACGTTCTCGTGAATGCCCGGCCAAAAAAAACGGGTCATTAGACGATTTAGCGTGGCTGTCATACCCAAATGCCCCGCCATTGGATTGCAATGTGCCGCCTGGAAAAGCATTTCCCGACGGCTCTTAGGTACTAATAATTGGGCCGTATCTTCCTTTGTCTGAGCGTCATGGGTCACTCGATACAACCGGTCCTTAATAACGGCAAAATACGGATAAGAGAGCGCGCGGTCAGGAAGGAGGACCTGCCCATCGATGGAACGGACCTGCTCGAACGCATGTTTAAGGGTTTCATCCTGGGACTGCTCCAGGGGAAAGTCATCGCGGCTGGAAAGGTTTAGCCTCACCAACTCGCTCGGTTCCCCTGAAGCTTCCCCACTGGGTCCGGGTACAGACTCTCCCACCTGGGCGCACGCCCCGCTAACCGGGCCTCTCTTTTTCCCAGAGGCATCCACTGTTAAACACCCCAATAATTGTTCAAAAGCTGGCCAATTGGTACCCAAGATTAGTGGATGCCGGAGGCGCGGACTAACGGCCACCTCCACATAATGCTTTTGTCCCCTAAATTTGATGCCTATGGTTTTTATGGGGTATTCCACTATATCCCCGTGCACACACCTCACCTTAACCACGCGGCCCGTATCCAATGCCCCGGATTGTATCAGGCTTTGATGGATGGAGGTCTGGTTACAACCCGAATCCACCAAAGCCTGATAGGTACCCCCCTTAATACTCACGGGTATTTGGTACAACCCGGCTTGATCGGGGGCAGCCTGCGGGTCGTCCGGGATCCGGACCCACGTCCCCACTTCCATAACCGGGCACCGGTCCACAAAATGGCCCGGATCCCCGCAACGCCAGCAGGCCGGCCCAGGCCCCCCCGCCACCCTAGTGGTTGGAAGTGGGTCAGGTGATTGACGTGGGGAAGCAGCTGGTCGCTCAGCCAGACCCTCCCCGTGCGGCGGCCCCATTCCCCTGGCCGGACCCCGTGACATGGCGGCCGGCTCCGTCCCTGCTCTCCAACGGGGGGCGGCCCTCGGTGGCCCCGTGTACCGAGACCTGGGTAAAGGGACAGGCTTTGGAGGAAGAGGAGAGAGAGAGGGGGGGGAAGAGAGAGAGAGAGAGACAGATGGAAGGGGTTCGCCGACCCCGGAACACGCCGCCAGCTGATCCTCCGCCAGTTGGATGGCCAGATCCAGCGACGCCGGCCGGTGGCACTGGACCCACTGAGCAGTCCTCTTCGGGAGTCGTGAGATGAACTGCTCCAGCACCACGGTGTTGATAATGGTCTCGGCGTCGCTTCCTCCGGCCAACAGCCATTTGCGGCAGGAGTCCCGATGTTCCTGACGGGGTTTGCATGGCGGCGTCGTTCTCCTTCCTTCCCGGGTTTCGGTACCAGTGTGATAAGATTCGTATGGCAGAGAAGGAAGGAGACCAGGGTCGGCGTACTGAGGCTCGTGGGAACTTTATTACGCTAAATCAAAATGACCGAAACACACAGTCGCGCCACATGCGCATGAATCACAACATTGATCCTTTCAGGCTCTCGCTTTCCGTCGGTCGTTTCTCCCACGAGTCCTCAGGTCTCTCGCTTTCCTCTGGTTCCCAGTCGGCTTAAATACTGCTTCCCCACGCCAATCACTGCAATGAGAAGCAGGTGTCACTTGTTTCTCACTTAACTCACTTACCACCGCTGATCTCCTCACTCTCTCTCCCGTCGCAGACCTCGCTGAACCACACCTCCCCTGCCACACACACTAACTTACTTTAAGACTAACATTGATACTAATGACATATATATATATATATATTTAATGGGGACTTTATGTGCTGCGTGTGCTTTCTGTTGGAAAATATGATTCACAAGTTCAAGAGTTCAATTGAAGAGTCATAAACAAGTTGAACATGTTGGTGTTGAACTTAAAGACCTTCTTCATTGCTGAGAGATGACTGGATAGATTTGCAGGCTTTGTTTTAGTTGATTGCGGGTCAGTATCTACTTCACCCAACACGCATTTGGATCTTGTAACTATTTTATGCTGTGAAAAACCACTTCAAATTAATCAGCGAGAGTGAACTAATTTCTACATATGTAACAGTTCTACATAAAACATAATTGTTGACATAATGCCGGAGAAATGTAGTGTTTGTCAATGGCACTAAATGAATTACTACTAAAAAGCAAGATGATTGTAGCAATGCAGAAACAATCTAAAGTGGCAAGGCTACTTCAGGAAATGTGCTTCTTTCTCACTTTTGTTGTTAGCATTACTTTCTAACATTAACATTGTTCTGTTTTGGATGAATATTTTATTCAAGTAAAGCTGTACAGTGTTTGCCATAATTTATATACGTGACTTGACTTGAAAGTGTCACAAAATGTGCAGATATGTCACCACAAGCTTGTTTTTTTTAGTGAATCGGAGTTGTAAAATCACCTTGATAACTGTGAAATGCTTATTTGATTAACTGATGTTCATCCATGTTCCATTTTGCATGCTGGTGCTTTGATTTCTAAGTTTCTTTGCTAGTGTAGCTTGCAGTACTACTTTAGCCAACCACCTTCACCAGTTTAGCCTGGATCAGCATGGGAATTCATTACAGCAGGGAGGCCACTTGGAGCTTGTTGTTGGAGAACAAACAAAAAGAAACATTAGCTCTGCCAAGAGCTGCACTCGTTCCATTCCCACACCTGCTTGTTAGAGAAATGACTTTCTTTTAGCTGAAACAGTCATTCGGGTCTGCGCTATACAGCCCTTTTTGATGAAGCAGTCATTAAGTCAATGGAGATGATTGCTGTAGGTGCTGTGAACAACCTCGAGTTAGCCTGAGCTGTCAGAGTGAAGGTAGGCAAAGTCTCTGTAGCCTGACCAAATCCTGCATATGGCCATAGAGGTCGGCTCAAAAAAAACTTAATTAGTTGCTTTACCTGGGTTTGCAAATTGTGCGTAATGAAAAGTGGCCCAGAGGGTCAAATAGTGCACTTGAAAGATATTTAAAATAAAGCAAGCAATACATACATGAGCACATCGAGGCGGACATCGCAATTAGGGCTGAAATTAGCTATCTGCATGTTTCTGTAATACTTGAAAAGTGCTCGCTCTACACACACATCCATTAGGAGGTATGTTTATTGCCCTGTCAGCTGCAGGTTTGCATGGCGGCATGCGTTTGATGTCATTAAAGGTTTGCAAGTCGACAACCGAGGGGTTTGGGGATCTCAGATATTCTATATAATGAGTGTCCTAGTTACACTCTACAGCTTTCAGATTTCCAATGACATGTGTGAACTGCTATTCCAAGGGACTTTTAATTAAAAGCCTTGAGGTTTGACAGGGGGAAAAATCCTGATTAATGGAGATTCAAGCTCTATTTCAGATCTGTTTTTAGGAAACACATTCCAGTTTAATTAGAGCCATATGGTAGAGAACAGCTGGATGTTTCAAATCATCCACAACATGGAACAAGACATATGTCATCATCTTTGACACAAACCCCAAGTTTATTATTTCCTTCCCATATATGCATATATTTACTTAATTCATTTGCTTAGTTTACGTAACATTTTGAAATAAATATTAAAAGTTGTTAGTCTATAATGTATTTTGGTGTTTTTGGCTTTGCACATTGTGTCAGTATTTAGCAGTTCTCACTATTAACTAGTTTCTTATTAAAATGCATATTACTAGCATATTAACTGTTTATACGTACTTCTACAGCACATATTAATGCCTTACTCTGCATGATCATTTAATCCCACATCATATCTAAACCAGACAACTAACATATTAACTTACCAAATTAGTTTGTTGAGGCAAAATAGTCACCGTGAAAATTAGTCCTCAAAATGCTACCTTATAAAAATAATAATAAAATAAATAAAATTCTTCACCTGTGATAATATGTAAAATTTTGTATGGTCATGTAATATATACTTTTATCTCTCCTAGTACATTTGAATTTATGAAATGATTTGTTTGTTAACTTTAACAGGTTTATACAGGTTTATCTTAAGGGAAAAAGAGTCCAGTCAAATTTAACAGAGAACTGTCTCCTTGAAAAGATGGAATATTGCATTTATTAAAAAGGAGATATGCTGCATAAAATCTGTATATATATTTAAAACTATCACTATTCCTCTGGCCCTGAGGAATCTGTAATGACTGCGAGAGTTGGCTCAGGTTATTCCTGCACTGAACAATCATGCTATTCTTCACTGACAGGTTTTAGAGCAAAGGAGAGTTTGTTAAAATCTCAAACAGCCAAGTGCCATTCGATTTGTCCTACTGACAGTGGAGATGATTTGTCTGACATTGAGATATATTTGTTCTCCTCTGAAACTCAAACAGTTTTATTGAAAGAGTGCAGGCGGTGTTATGTGAAGGTGGATAACAGGTAATCCTTGATCAATATCTTCTCAAGGTGCTCACATCTGTTTCTCACGTAAAGAACAGCAGCTGATTCTCTCACTCGCTCCATTAAACACTGCAGGCGTTCATATGCACACAACTCCAGCTTTTGTTGACTACAGTAGTTTTATACTTGTGAAATACAGGTGCAATACTGCTACTGTTCCACTCTGGTTTCATCTGTTGAACAAACTGTGTGAAAGAGATGATTCTTTGTGCTATTAATTTAGATCATTGATTTTCTAAGGACACACCGACAAAGAAGTATACTGCCGAGACATTTTTGGCACCACTGCATTACGGTTGATACTTGGTACCACTTTATGATAAGTATACAGTTTATCAGTCGTAGTTGCTAATATATTAAAGTAGTTCGCTTCCAGAATGAAAAATTCCTTATAATTTAGTCACCCTCATGTCATCCAAGATGTTCATGTCTTTCTTTCTTCAGTCGAAAAGAAATCATCCCAAGATTGAAGTGGACTTCAATGGTGCTCAGCGGGTTGAAGGTATAAATTGAAGTTTCAGTGCAACGTCAAAGAGCTCTACACATTCCCAGCCAAGGTCATTATCTAAGGAAAATACAAATTTATATACTTTAACCACAAATGCTTGACATCAAACATTGCATAATTACACATACGTGACTTTGACGGATGTATCGATCCAGTGCTTACAGAGCGAACGAGCAAAGGAAGTCTAACACTCTTTACAAAAAGAAGAGTTGCTCTACTCTATTTTGAACCAAAACGCACAGATGAAGAACGCAATACGTGAAGACATGTATGCGCATCGCAGAGCTAGTGCAAGACGAGCATTTGTGGAAAATCCTGGAATGATTTCCTCAAAAAAACTTGATTTCTTTTCAACTGAAGAAAGAAAGAGATGGGGTGAGTAAATTATCAGGAAATGTTTATTCTGGAAGTGAGCTGCTCCTTTAATAGACTATAAACAAAAAGTGAGACCTTTATTGATTATCTGTAATCAATAAATTATTGCTAAATTAGCTCCCATGTAAAGAGTTATGTAAATGCTTTCAGTTAAGTTACATAATTTACTGTATATCATTAGTAGAGGAGATGTAAATCATTTTTAAGAATAACTAGTTGTCACTTTAGATTAGGTCACAAAGAGTTCTATATTGCCATTAATTAAGTGCTTTAACCCTAGCTTTATTAAACATTAACTATAGTAACAGAAAGTCTTTCTAAAATATTAACTAATACATTGTTCATACATAAATTATTTATGTTTTACATGCTGTCAATACATTAATATTGCATGTTTTCATTTCTATGCCAATTTAAGTAATTATACATGTGGTCAAACCACACTTTATGAAAAAAATCATAGAAATACTGATGAGATCTAGTTGTTAGAATACATCTGTTAGCATATAAGGGGGGGGGGGGGCAATGGATTATAAAGAATGAACAATAAAACATTCTGAATTACAATTAAACAATACACATTTGTGAAGTACAGTGAGAATGAATAAATAACTCACTGTTTTTATAACCTATTAAGGTATTCACAATGTATAATCTATGAATTACAAACTATTAGTTTGTAAATGATTTATAAGTACTTTATTACTGTATTCATAAAAAAAAATGGTCAGATGACAGCAGGCAGAATCTCTGTAGCATTCCTTTAAGATGTGCAATATTGCATATAATGGATGTTTTGTCAACACCATCTCTGTTTCTGCATCTGCCTCTGCTTATATTTCTCATTTTCACCTCTGCCTCTTCATTTTAATCGGGCATGAGTTATTATCAGGTTGAGTCTGGTCAAAGCTGGCTTGTTCAGATTTGTTCATGTGTTTGCCTGAGCTAGTGAGCCTAAAACCACTCTAGCTGACCGCTGGGCTCATTAAAAAAATACAGCAGTCTGTAGCCTGACCTTTTCCGTGTGGTCTGTCCATTCCAGAGCACGGTTAGTCATGCAATGTTTCCTTTCATATACTTTAAACTTTTATACATATTACAACAATTGAATGCTAAATTAATATTGAAAGTCTCACAGCACATAACACTATTTCTAATCCAAACCTATATATCACACATAACTCCGCAAGATGAATCCAGCATGTTTCCCCAAAGCATGAAAACATTTTCACAGGACACTAAACCGTATACATTATACAGAACAGTATGCCTGGCTGGGAAATTAAAAGCAACCTTCAGGACCTCCGGGCAAAAACTCTAGGGATGCACATATTTCTTACAGTTGTGAGTTATTGAATAAAATAACTCCAAGCAGATGTTTTTTGATAGATTGTTATCTAATGCAATGACATTCACACATACTTTTTGGAGTAAAGCTTCCCGGTGAGTAACAACTCAAGCAGTATAGGCTACTGCAGAAAAGCAACGGGCAGTGAGGAGAAATATGTTCTGTCTGGAAAGCGAATGATTCAGAAGTAAAGCTTTAGTGGAGAGTGAGATGGTGCGGCTGATAGGAGGTGGATGTGAACAGCACCATAATAAGCTCTGTGGTGAGGACAGAGATATGAGGAGAGACTGAGAGACCGGTATGATGAAAGCAGCCTGCAATGTGTGGAATATGTTTACTCAGGACTGTACAGCTATACTGTATATCGATTAATGCACTGATTAAAGCAGACTGTCCTCCAACAAATAACAACCCTATGGGTCATTTGTTCAAGCACCTTATTTCGACCTATATTTACGTTTGAAACTTTAGTGCCTCTAGCAAGCGTAAAAATAATGACAGTGTTGTATCGCTTCTGTCATCAAGAAATGACGAATGACTGTCATTACCAATCAAAATGTGTGTTTATTTACATCTAATTTTTATTTACTTTTAACATGTTCCATCCCGATCTCACAGCAATTCGTATGAATGACCACACCTCACCTCACCCCGTCCCTAAACCTAACCTCACAGAAATCATGCAAACTCTTGATTTACAATGCATATACATTTTATGACCTCTTGCGTTCTCTGGGATCCAATGGTGAAAGTGAAAATGTCTTGACATACAACCAAATATGGTGACCCATACTCGAAATTCATGCTCTGCATTTAACCCATCTAAAGTGCACACACACAGCAGTGAACACACACTGTGAACACACACCCGGAGCAGTGGGCAGCCATTTATGCTGCGGCGCCCGGTGAGCATTTGGGGTTCGGTGCCTTGCTAAAGGGCACCTCAGTCGTGGTATTGAGGGTGGAGATACATTCACTCCCCCCACAATTCCTGCCAGCCCGAGACTCGAACTCACGTCCTTTGGATTAAAAGTCCGATTCTCTAATTCTCACGGAGAGGGGTGCAATAGTAGTATATGCTCTTATGGGTCGTATTTCTGGGATTTGGGTAACACTTTAGAATACTGTTTCTTACTTACTGCATAACTAATAAGGAATTATTGAAGAACTAACAGGTGATTATTCACTTAACTCACTACTGTTAACTACTAAGAAAGATGTGTTAACTAATCAGTATGTAACATAATTGTATGATGTATATATTCTGTGATACCTCCTGAAGAACTACTATTATTTATCTACTAGTTAAGGTTCAAGAAAAAAAAACTATGATGTAACTACTAATGAACAGTTATACATAAATAATCACTATAATAATCAGGCTGTGTCCCACAAATCAAGTACTTGAGTAAAAGTACAGATACCCCAATAAAATATTACTCCAGTGAAATTATAAGTAGCCTGTTCATTTTCAAAGTTACTTGAGTAAAAGGACAAGTACAAAGTACTACTACAGTAGCAACTTTGTTACAGCCCACTTATTAGCTTATAATGGAAATGAAATATGGATTTTGTTTGCTTCTAAATGATTAACTTTTGATTATGAAATGTTAAATTAGTTAATAAATGTGGGCAGTATACATGTATACAGTATACAAATATGCTGTATTAAGAAATGTTCTCATCTGAAATAAACAGATTTTAGTCAAAATGATGTAGTTTATTATTATTTACTAATAGGTTCACTTTAGAATACTGTTTCAGGTTCTAAGTAATTCCTACAGAATTATCTGATAATTCTTTATTAATTACTAATGGGTTCCCAATATTTTCACTTTAGAATAGGCTCAATGTTTCAGCTTCAAAATAAGTCCCGCATAATTATTTTATAATTCTTTATTAATTACAAATTGGATACCTGACTTACATAAAGAAATTGAATTAATGATAATGTATATAAAATATAAAAACTAAGGTAAGTTGGAAGCTGATTTCTTACAAAACACACTCACAAAACAATGTACTACACAGGCAAAACCTCTATAAAATGTATTGCATTTATTAATATTGCATTTTCATACTACTACTATTGCTAATAATTTTTATATGAAAGGGTCACAATTCAATGAAATTGTGTATAACTGTTCATTAGTAATTACTTCATAGTTATTTTTCTTGAAACCTAACTAGTAGATAATTAATAGTAGTTCTTCAGTCGGTATGACAGAATTCATTAGTTATTGATTAGCTAACTGTTACTTAATATAATCATACAATTATATTACATACTGATTAGTTAACACATCTTCCTTAGTAGTTAACAGTAGTGAGTTAAGTGTTAATGAATAATCATCAGTTAGTTCTTCAATAATTCCTTATTAGTTATGTAGTAAGTAAGAAACCGTATTTTAAGTGTTACCGGGATTTGCATAAACGACCTATGCAGGTGTCTTGGCTGGAGGACATGTTGGATCAAAGAGCTGTACTAGAGCCAGGAGAGGACTGTTTGTAATGAGTAGTATAGTAAAGAAACATTTTTAGCGGAAAGTTTAGTCCTTGGTGATTCATAAAATGCAAGTCAGCAGCTGCCATCACTCTGAGAGTCTAAGCATACACTATATAACACTAAATAAATACCCGTGGCTCCTGATGATATACTGAGTGCTTGTGAAGTGAAACGAACGTTAATACATTATTACCTTTAATCCAGAGCTTCAGGCAAATGATCTTGCGTCTGAACCGGTTCACCAAAACAAACTTAATCGTCTGCAACAGACTTCATATGCTTTAGACATGTAAAACATTGATGTTTCTGAAGACTATATTTATTTCTTTTTGAATGAATAAATTGATACCTTTTCAGTGGGAAACTTTTTCATGTTTAAAGCAGCGGTTCCTGAGCACAACGTTGGATTCCTGACCACCGCAAGAGTTGCTTGTCTCCTCTGTCTGACAGGATATTTGAGGTCTTGGAGTCTCTACTGATGAGCTGATGACCAGAGTCAGGTGTGTCTGATTAAAGAGACATGCAAATGTGCCGTGTTGAGAGGCTTGGCTCCAGGAACATGGCAGAGAACCACTGATCTACAGAAGCATACAACTACAGTATAACCAACCCAAGAACCTTATAGAGCCGAAAGGCTTCAAGCTTTTTGAAGTACTAAAAAAGATCCTCAAACTGTTGAGTATTTTCTCCCATCAGTGGCATGTGTGACAACAGACTCTAGCAGCAGCTTGTGTCGTCATGCTGAGAGCTGTTTAATTCTGCTCTCTAACATCTACCTGTCTTCTCGAACGTGAGCTAACAGTCTTCAGAAGCATTGCTCCTCACCTCATGGCCTCGTAGAGAAAGAGCAGCGGTAAACACTTTCTTTTCCATTCGAAGCTACTCTAATGTGAAGTTTATTTGCCAGGCTGCACGTCTGCGGTGCAGTGACTCTTTCATTTTGCGAGCTGAATGATATGACCCCTAGCTCAGCACAATGTAGGCTCCGGTAATGCTTGACAAAACTGAAGGGAAGAGAGAACGGTTCAGCTTTCCACTTCACGTCACTTGCAAAGTTGTCCTCTACTCCTCTATCTCAGTTGTTATTCTCACATCTTCAATAGCTGAAGTGACATATTGAAGTAGAATGAAGATGGTTTCAGAGCAACAACTCTCTTTTGACCCAAATTGGTATTGTAGGATTGTCTAAATTCGAAGGGATGTTTAAATGCTTCCCATTATAGTTGAGGTAGTAGAGTTTGGGTTTGACCACGTGAGTTTGTATCCTGTGAAGCATTTTTTATCAAGGGACAAAACTGCTAATATATGGGGACTATGATATATAGTGGTATTTATATGCTCCTCCTATATGCTATATACATATATATATATATATATTAAATAAAAGGCCACTTGAAATAAAGAGAGCACAATTTCATGACTTGTCAGCACATGTACTGGAGTTTAAATTGAACTCGTGTTATTTCATATTACATTTATCATAAATATATTTTAAAATATATTATTTCTATGAAAATATACTAAATATATATATATATACATATATATTTATGTTGCTGTGTGTAATTACAAATAAATGTGTAATTTGTGTAATGTGTAATAATAGCAAATTAAATACAATACATATGTCAAGTTTTTGTAATAAATGTTTTTACCATAAATGCTTTTCAGTACACGTTAACCATATTTCAAAGTCAACAGAATTATGAAATTATATGTAGAGGTGTACTTCAAATCTTCATAGTGCTCTTCAGTTCAACTAATTTAATTTCATATCAATTTAAACTATAATACATTTTCATTTAATTTCAAATGACATGCAAGTGTCCGAAAACATTTACATTTGGTTCGCACAAGTACAGTATAAAGTACGTTATTTTCATAATAAGTACTCTTAAAAAATATATGCTGAGGTGTACTCAAGGGACATCAATGAATACAATGGTACTTCCGTGGTAAAAATATATAAAAATAAATAAATAACAATATGGTATTACCATGAAAAAAGAAAAAAAAAAAGATAAGATACTATATTCAGGTTAGATAACACCCATGGGACAGTATATACTTCTGAGTAGGAAGACAGTTTTGGGACACATCCCGCACCCTTGACACACTGTTTTCAGTGTACTATGATTTAAGGAGCAATAATTATCATCTTGAATACTATTAGAATAGATGGTTGGGATGCAGCAATAGTTTTGTCATGCATTAATGTGAAATCGTCTTTTTGACATCTTCGACTTGACTCAGAACTTGCAATGAGTGAAGTATGGTCTTCATAAATGTTTCATAGATGACCACTATTGATATCCTACTCATACAATATTTATTGTGTTAATAGTAAAATGTGTTATTAGTGATCTAAATACTGAGTGGTCAGCTATTCTCTGTCAGTTGCACCATATATAACATTTTTCGAGGTATGTTAATGTTAATGGAGTTGTTTATCGACCTTGATGCAGTAAAACCGCTTTTCATGCAGTTTCACTTGATAGCACTTTAATTACGGATAGTGATTTATCCATTATTAATAGAAACAGTAATGTGGACGCCGTGGGCTTTGTGTTTAGTTGTCATCGTGATACACAGTTAACAGCACTTGTATAACAAAAACCCAGTATATTTTCATGTCATTGGAGTTCCCGGCTATGACCTGAATTTGACTCGTGTTTCTTCTGATTCTTCTTTAGATATACTGAATTAAAAATAGACTGTTTTGTACAGAACAAATACAAATATCTGAAGATGTAAATTTGAACGTCCCATAAGTGTGACTCCATAATTTGGATCTTTTCTCCCCTTTCTAAAATGGTAGTGTTGAATGCATTTGTCAGCCATGCAAGACATAAGAGTTCAGTGATTATACCTAATGATGAAGAAGGCCATCTTAGTCTTTATTATATAGTGTAGATGTGTGTTTGGGGGAATATGGGAATATCATGAGGGAATAGA
This sequence comes from Carassius carassius, assembly GCF_963082965.1. Classification (NCBI taxonomy): domain Eukaryota; kingdom Metazoa; phylum Chordata; class Actinopteri; order Cypriniformes; family Cyprinidae; genus Carassius; species Carassius carassius. The sequence goes on from NC_081783.1 coordinate 28,814,598, forward strand.
CTTGTAATATAGAGTGCTGCAGTAAAAACAGCCTCATATTCTCCAGCTGGTATATATATATACACACAAAAATCATTTGATATAATGATTCCCGTGATAATTTCACACATCCCCAATCACATTTGACAGTTACCGACAGATACAACAGTGCTGAAAGCCTCCTTTGACTTCATTCAAACATAAACCAGTCCAGATGTAAGAAATGCCATTGGACAATTTTCTTTCAGCTGCCAGATTTACTTCTCCATTCACCAGATGTGTGTTTCCTCATGTCTGAACACAAGTGCTTTCTGAATAACAGCCCTGCCATAAACTTCTTTGGTTCTTTGGTGATCTTTAAGGCTCTATTATAGTGTCATTTAGCAACCATCCTATAAAGTGTCCATCTGTTCATCTTGGTGTTCTGGAAGCAAACCACTGTGACTTTTCGCTGATGCAGTTGACATATGCTGTCATTATTTATGTTCCCCTTGATACATTAAATAATTCTGCAGATTTTGTACCTTCAGTTCAGCACTGACTATTTGAAACTCTACTACTTTAAAAACAGACCCATCTGTTTGATTGCTACTAAACTACTTTTAAGTTATATTTTTGACTCTTTATGTCTTCATTGGAATGGAATCGGCACCTGTACTGTATATCAGAGCACTGCCCAGGAGGTTTTTGGCTCCAACTTAAACTACTTTTTAATTTTTTATTTAAATATAACTAACAGTTTGTTTCAGAAAAAAAGAGTGGACTAGTTAGTGAGCATAATCAGATATGGCTGGCAGAGAGTGTTAGTTAGTAAAAAACAAACATATGTCTTTGTAAGCCAAACATTTGGTCAGTGTTTTTAAAATTGTTATTTATTTTTTGTATTATTATTATTTTTATTTATTTTTTTATTTTTATTTTTTTTTCTCGATGTAGTATATAGACACTCACCTGTTTTCACAGTAGTGAACTATAGTCAAATACCCACTCATTAAACTTTTCATTACATTTTTTATTATTATTATTATTATTATTATTAAATAGTGCAATATTGTAATGTATTAATTTTAAAAGTAATGCATGATGCTTGTCGTCTCCATGAGTCATTCGGAGAATGGTGTCATGGATTCTAGCTAGTTAAAATAAACTTTCCCAACCCTGGTGTATAAAGCATTGAACAGTGGTAGAACTAATCGACGACTCGGTGTATTACATACTCTGCAGTCTAATTGTGAACTAATTACATGATGTCTGTATTCTGTATAATTTTGGTGTTTATTATCTATTTTTAAAGTGGTCATCGGATGCAAATTCACTTTTACAAGTAGTTTGAACTGAAATGTGTGTTGGCAGTGTGTGTACACAACCTCCCTGTAATGATAAAAATCCAGTGTTTTTTTTTTATTATTATTTTTTTTTTATCTCTTTAAGTCAAGTCAAGTCACCTTTATTTATATAGCGCTTTAAACAAAATAAATTGCGTCAAAGCAACTGAACAACATTCATTAGGAAAACAGTGTACAAATAATGCAAAATGATAGTTAAAGGCAGTTCATCATTGAATTCAGTGATGTCATCTCTGTTCAGTTAAATAGTGTCTGTGCATTTATTTGCAATCAAGTCAACGATATCGCTGTAGATGAAGTGACCCCAACTAAGCAAGCCAGAGGCGACAGTGGCAAGGAACCGAAACTCCATCGGTGACAGAATGGAGAAAAAAACCTTGGGAGAAACCAGGCTCAGTTGGGGGGCCAGTTCTCCTCTGACCAGACGAAACCAGTAGTTCAATTCCAGGCTGCAGCAAAGTCAGATTGTGCAGAAGAATCATCTGTTTCCTGTGGTCTTGTCCTGGTGCTCCTCTGAGACAAGGTCTTTACAGGGGATCTGTATCTGGGGCTCTAGTTGTCCTGGTCTCCGCTGTCTTTCAGTGCAGTAGAGGTCCTTTCTAGGTGCTGATCCACCATCTGGTCTGGATACGTACTGGATCCGGGTGACTGCAGTGACCCTCTGATCTGGATACAGACTGGATCTGGTGGCTATGGTGACCTCGGAACAAGAGAGAAACAGACTTATATTAGCATAGATGGCATTCTTCTAACGATGAAGCAAGTACATAGGGTGTTATGGGAAGTGTTACCGGATCAGGTTTACCTAATTAATGCAGCCTAAACATCCTTTAACGGATATGGATATTAGAAGGACATTAGTGTTTTAAGTGTAAGCCAGGTTAAAGAGATTGGTCCTTAATCTAGATTTAAACTGCAAGAGTGTGTCTGCCTCCCGAACAATGTTAGGTAGGTTATTCCAGAGTTTGGGCGCCAAATAGGAAAAGGATCTGCCGCCCGCAGTTGATTTTGATATTCTAGGTATTATCAAATTGCCTGAGTTTTGAGAACGTAGCGGACGTAGAGGATTATAATGTAAAAGGAGCTCATTCAAATACTGAGGTGCTAAACCATTCAGGGCTTTATAAGTAATAAGCAATATTTTAAAATCTATGCGATGCTTGATAGGGAGCCAGTGCAGTGTTGACAGGACCGGGCTAATATGGTCATACTTCCTGGTTCTAGTAAGAACTCTTGCTGCTGCATTTTGGACTAGCTGTAGTTTGTTTACTAAGCGTGCAGAACAACCACCCAATAAAGCATTACAATAATCTAACCTTGAGGTCATAAATGCATGGATTAACATTTCTGAATTTAACATTGAGAGCATAGGCCGTAATTTTGATATATTTTTTAGATGGAAAAATGCAGTTTTACAAATGCTAGAAACATGGCTTTCTAAGGAAAGATTGCTGTAAAATATCATTTCGTTAAAGCATTTCCCCTTTCTCAAATCGAGCCGATCTCAGATGCCTGATGTGACATCACACAGACAGGCCCCTCCCACGATAGTTTGTTTGACAGTGGTGTTTCAGTACAGACTGGACTGGCTTCTTCCCTTAGACCCGCCCCCTGAGTGACTGTCATCAGTCCACCATTGTTTCACCACTGGAGCAGATGAAGACAAGAATGACTCCTAAGCGACTGAGGTGTTCTGTTGTAGGATGTAATAATGAACATAGCAGTTGTCATTTACCCTAAAGAATGATATCAGCTTGTGGAAAATGGGCATCCGATGACCCCTTTAAGTTACATAAGACGTGATGTGTAAATGCAATCTTTGTGCACTTCATGAATAACTATATACGGCTGTATGTCTGTTTTTCTTGTCTCCATTGCACAGCGTTCAAAAATAGCAGTGTACGAAAAAATGTGGTCGTACATGAAATCGGCCGAGCCTTCCGTCTTCGCCAAGACCACGCCAGATGGGGTGGCACGGGTACGAAAGTCGAAGGGCAAATTCGCCTTTCTTCTCGAATCCACCATGAACGAATACATTGAGCAGAGGAAGCCCTGCGACACCATGAAAGTGGGCGGCAATCTGGACTCTAAGGGCTATGGTGTGGCCACCCCCAAAGGCTCAGCATTAAGGTGGGTGGAATAATATAACAATATTCTCCATGTTGTTATAGTATTCCACCTACCCTGATGTCCTGTGTTGTCATTTCCTCCCCCCCCCCACCCCTCCCCCAATCCCCCTATTCTGACAAAGAGGTAAAGGTATAATGCATTATGAATGTTATTTGATTCACAATGATGCTTCTGATCAATTATCTCTTCTTTAAATGTTTATCTTCTTTTCCAGATTTGTATCATTTCGAGACTTATCTGTGGCTAATTTAAGAAACCATTTCACATGCGTGTATGCGTGCGTGTGTGTGTGTGTATGTGTGTGAGAGAGAGTGTGCGTCTGTGTCCCTTCCCATCTCTCTGCTGTCTTTTTGTCCTTCGATCTTTCTCTCATGTCTCGTGTGACTGTCCTTCCTGACTGTCGTGTTGTCACTTTTAATTTAACAGTTCAACGGTTTTTCAATTTAGCCTGTAAAAGCTGCGCTGTCACTTGTGACGAATGTTAATTGCATGATGTTTGTTGTTGTTACTTTTCTTCTCAATGACAATGTCCCCATCCCGCACACTTCAATTTGAAACAGCGTAACCCTCCATGCCACCTTGAATATTTAACACTTTCTTTGCTCTGAGCGTCTCTTACCTTTATATTCGTGAAATTCTTAACCAAATTGTGCTCTTTCAACCATTCTGATTACTGCTATAATTGACTCTCAGTAGTAGTAGCTCACCATATTAAGTAACGTTACCATTACTACTACTATGCTAATGCAGTAGATTGCTCACAGACTTGTGCATTTTCTTACAAGTTATGTTTTATTGTTTCAAGAAATGCTGTTAACCTGGCAGTTTTAAAACTGAATGAGCAAGGCCTGTTGGACAAATTGAAAAACAAATGGTGGTACGACAAGGGAGAGTGCGGCAGCGGGGGAGGTGACTCCAAGGTCAGCCTCAATGTCACCGAAATCGGGTACCATAGTACAGAGTAATCGGCAAGCCTGTTATCCCTGAACCGAGCCAAAAACAACCTACAAAAAAATCATGCATCCTTTCAGTGACCCCACATTATCTGAGAGCTAAACCAGAACCCTGACTTGGCTAACGGAGGAGAGAAAATGACCAGTATGATTTTGTCCTACTGAGGAGAAGACGGTTTTGTTTTTTACACTCTTCACTTTAGCGTAGCATTCACACACGTTAGCGATGCTTTTTGGTTAGCAGCTGGAGCTACGTTAGTTCATTAGCGATATTAGCTCTGAGACTGGTAAAGTGTTAGTGTTTTAGGAATCGGAGAAAGCATCCGCCTGGCAGACAGTAAAGAGAGACTAGAGATTGCCTTCTCGCTTTGCTTCTGCTAGGCAGCTGTCCACGGACAATCACCCAGTCTTCCTAGTTAGTTTTCCTTTCCTCAGATAGAATAGCAACAACTTTCCACCATTTATTCCTGAAGTTAAAGTAGAAGCGTGTGAACCAGACCAGTGTTTTAAGTGTTACACTTTTTAGGAGAAGTACGAGAGGACAAATCATTGTAACATCCAAAAACTTTAATGTCCGATAACAGACTGGTAAAACACTGACACAAACTCTGATCTGATCTGAAGCTCGAGTGGCTAAGAATAGTCCACATACATGAGCATTCCCATCTCCACACCAATCTGAGCACAGGATCAGAAATCCTTCACTTCATTTGATCCTGCCTATTTGTCTAATGCTAACCCACACAGCAGGGCATATGTGGGACGTGTTGGGCCCAGTCCAGCCCTTATTTTGTATTCATGTGGAAGTGAAGATTAACTGATGTGCTATCCTTAGACTTTCCAGGTCAATTCACATCATACAGAAGGGCAAAATCACTTTTTTTATATGGAACTGTTCTTGTTGTTTGTTTTGAGAATAATAGCCAAAAATGGGGACACACCTGATGGGGCTAACAGTGCTTTTTCATGTGCATCCCAGACTTAAAAGTCTACAGTGTTAAAAGCCTCATTTTCAGGACCTTAAAATTTGCCAAAGTAGAGCACAGATGTAGTTTGTATAATAAATGCAATACAGAGCATCCGTTTTCTCGACATGTGAAAGGATTTATGAAACCACTAAAAGCATTTCAATTTATCTGACATTTCTTGCACTCCACCATAATACTTCAGTCTGCATTTGCATAACATTTAGGATTGTAAATGCTAGCTTTTTCTCCACTTAAAATAAACTAGATTTTAGGTTGTTTAATCTCATTTTTGGAGAAGATTTTTCATTCGATTTAAAGTCAACATGAAATGGCATGTTCCGTAATTTTGTAAGGATTGTTGTTGAATGATCGATTAGAAAACACTGATGGAAGGTATTCGCAATTTTTGCTATTATAATTTTTATATTAGATTACTGCACTGACTAATGCGTACTAAGATTTTAGAAATTTTACATCACACAGAACAGAAAAAGACAATTCAGGCTTATTAAAAAGACATGCTCCTAAAAATTTACCTATACATACAGTTCACTGCGGTTTCCAGCTGAAATGAACACTAGCAATAAAACACCAACTTTTATTCATTTTCACACAAATTATTATCATGGGGGAGACTTATTTTCATGTACAATACTAAGTTATGACATCGGTGGAAAAAAAGTGCGTAAGTCATAAACTAATTCAGTATCAGTTAAGACTATTGGTTAGGTTTAGGTTCAGGTTTAGTGTAAGTGCTTCATTAATCACAAACGCGATAGAACTTTAATCGTTTAGCGCCATTCAGCAGACATTTCATTTCTGATACATACATCAGCCGTAATTTTTGTAAGCGTTGCTAGACTCATGCTCATCTGTTTTGGATAAAACTGAACATGTTTTAAAGTGTCGCAAAACTGCAAGAAGCAATGTAATCATAAAAGGTTGCCAAAAGTATATTTTCCCAATGAGCCTGGGTTTGAAAGAGGCATAAAAATGTCCACATAGCTAGTATAGCCTTGGTGACAAATCAAAAGCAAAAGCTGTTTTTGAGGATGAGCAAGTCATTATATTTTGATCAAAGATTACCTTTTTTTAAGAATACCATACACTAACGAAACACAAATGTGTATTCAGCCAGAACATAAGGCCAGTTTTGATTTCATGTTGACTTTAATTGTTTTGTTTGTTTTTTACATAGTTTCCTATTTCCTGAAAATGGGGCCTCTCTAATAACATCTGTACTAGTTGTTAGGGAGCGGGTTTTTCAGGACAAACAAAAGCATTGTGCCCTCTGCCTGCGGATGAAGGTGAAAGGTTATGTGAGCTTTCATAATCACCTTCTTTGTTCCAGCTCTCTGTTTTTGCAGTTTGCAGTGATTTGAAGCCCCCATTAGTCGACATGCAGTGGATGGGCTAGCTCTAATGATCTAATGCAGCGAGGACCCAGCCAGCTGTGGAAAAACACAACGAAAGGAGAGAAAAACAGGACAGAAATCCACATTAAGCCACCTGCGACAAACAGACATCATGAGTCACACAACCCGTTCTCCTCTCGGCCCCTGGCAGCCCGCTGCCATCCTCGCTGCTGATAGGTTTCCCACTTCATTCGCTCCAAACGCTCTGAGGATAATTACATTGTTAATCAATGTCTCTCCCCAAGCTAAAAGAAATGTTAGGACCGCATAGCTAAATCAGCAGCAGCCATGAGAAATGTAAAGAACATTTAAGCGACTAATTATGTCTAGACGAGTGATGGCACGGCTTTCTATTATAGTAAAAAAACAAAATTTAATTTTAGAGGTTTACATTGCATTTTAGAAAAATTGTGTTCTCTAGCAACAGACTTAAAGTCAACATGGAATGATAATCACAACCCACTTGACTTGCAGGTAAATGTGATATTCTTCAAGAAAAAAAAATAGAACTTTTTCTGTTAACAAGAACTGATTGCATAGCAGTTGCTAGTAAATTTCACACAAGTAATTACAAGGAAACAGCAGTCAGCAGTGCAATTTTGAATTGAACCGACTATATTTTTCTTTGGAGTATTGTGCAGTATTGCTTCTTTTGGAGAGTCTCGAGCAATAATGTATGCATGTATATTATGAAAAATATGTTAATTTCATGTTGACTTTAATGAATAACATTGCAATGGCCACCACATCAAGTAGATTGATGTGGTGATCACAAGTAGATCACAGCATAGTCACTGTTTCATTAGCCGCTAAAGCTAATGTCATTTAGAGTACCCGCGGCTGCCGTTTAGCAACAGTAGCCTTTTACATAGCGCGACTAGTCACCAGTTCAGTTAACTCCAGCACCCAGGTAACACAGTGTTTTACTTTCCAAATGCTTTGACTCATCTGTGTACGGTCTTGTTTATGTGTGTTTGCCTGTTTGGTTTCTTTGTACTCTCCGCCTGAGCCCTAACGCCAGCTCTCCTCAGCCTGAGCAAAATACTACTGGTAATTTTCGTTGGTCTGTCAGTCAGTCGAGGGTTCCAGTGGAGATCCACATTCTCAGATGCTCAAATTAACCAAGACGCTTCTCTGCTTTTATAGCCACGCAGAAACCTGCCTGTTCTTCTCTTAACAGTGTATGCCGATTACTCAAAGCGATACGGGTAGGTCCTGGCACACTAGCTTAGCCATGGTGAATGGAAGGTACTAGTCAGAATGCCTGCCACATGTGTGTTGATTATGGCCAGGAGCCCTGCTTTATCGCTTTGTAAAGTATGAAGTAGTTAAGACTTGAATAACATAAAATAACATAATATAATGTTATTTATGTTATTTCCCACGTGAAGAACTCCTGTAAACCTTGCAGTATTGAAACTCAGTGAACAAGGCATCTTAGCCAAGCTGAAAAACAAATGGTGGTACGATAAGGGTGAATGTGGAACCAAGGACTCGGGAAGTAAGGTCAGTCGCTGCAGGTCTTTTGTACTGATTCCAAAAAGTGCATTTTGACATATTGTTCATATGCAAGGAACAGACCAATAGTCCATATCTTGATTTAACTCATGTATTATAGTAGAATTAATAACTTGCGGCCACACATAAGGAAACAATAAGGACGCGTGGCCTAGAGTTTTGCACGATTCCCCATCGTTTCCAATGATCACTTTTGAGACATATCTTTCTGTTGTTGTTTATTCTAGTAGTTCTTCCAATGAATGCCCTCAAATAAAACCGTAATGATAAATCGAATGGGGAATTAGTTAAACGTGCAAATTGATCAAGAGTTAGATTCTTATTTGTATACCAATTGTCTTTCTTGCTTATTTTCACTTGACTCAATAACCATTATGCTACAGTTCTTACTCACCAAACTTCCAATTTAAAATTTGATGTATTAGTGTTGTTACTTATTTGTCTTTGACGTGACAAAAAAGGACCGTTCATTTATCGAACCTCTTGTGACGTTAACCGCAAAAGTCTTTTCTCATCGTGACAAACCGTTTCAGCGCAAGTTTCATTAGACGAGCAGAGGTTGACTAATCTTGTTTATAAAGCAAAGGCGATGGTTAATTTGTAGCAATAAACAGAGCTGAAGAGTAAAACTGCAGCAGTTAAACCGTGGCTGTGTAAAACGAGCTCCATATAAGCGGCAAATAGTGTAATACTAATGGACAAATTTTTAATGGACAAGTTTGGGGGGTAAACTGCAGCAGAATGGTTCTTAAATTCAGTACTCTGGTGTAGAAAATATGTCAAAATATGAATTTTGATATGAAAGGTTAAAGGATGGAAAGGCAGTAAGGTTATTAAGTTAGAGGTCTGACCTGTATGTAACTGACCAGCTTCCTCAGATACATGAAGAAGCCAATGAGAAGATCAGGTTAGAGAAACCATCTACATTCACCAGTTATGGTCCTAATTGACTCATTTGTCTTTAAATGACACTGAGCTAGAACTGTAGACATAGATGGATATTTTCTCTCCATTGGAATTTAGATTCCTCTGCTAGCGGTAGAAATGTAATTTATAGCCAGTAGTCCTGCTTGATAGAACATGTGAGGAGTCGTGCAGGATAGTGTGTTTTGTGTCAGGATTGCCACTGCAAGATATACTAACTATGTCCCTCGCTTCTCTTAGGACAAGACAAGTGCACTGAGCCTGAGCAATGTTGCTGGCGTCTTCTATATTCTGGTTGGTGGACTAGGGCTGGCCATGATGGTGGCTTTGATAGAGTTCTGTTACAAGTCACGTGCAGAAGCCAAACGGTTGAAACTCGAAAAGAACGCCCAAAACTTTAAGCCAGCCCCGCCAGCCAACACCCAAAACTTTGCCACGTACCGAGAAGGATACAACGTGTACGGAACAGAGAGCGTTAAGATCTAACGGTAATGCCTCTACACTGACTCTGTGTCTGTGTGTGTGTGTGTGTGTGAATCAAAGCCGGAGATTGTGTTTGTCATTAATTCCAGATAATCGAATCAATGGAGAAGTGCAGCAGCATTTCGGCTGATTTTTTTCCAAACGCTGGCTTGTTTTCAGATGGTTGCATCAGTTAGACTGCGCTACGAAACACTTTTTGTTAATATTTGTACTCTGGCAGAAAATAGTCTGATATCCATGTACTACATGTGTATCATTTGGCCCATATTTGGGAAAAAACAAACTAATACAGCAGGGATGGGACAGGAACAGACCCGTTATTATTGTCCTCTAAAGTATTGAATTATATGGAATCAGAGCATATTTGGACACTTTTTTTCTTCACATAAATCTCTGTGAAACAAATCTTGGTCATATTTCACTCTAAAACCAAGAGAAAGACAAACTGTATTCGGAACGCAAAGCAAATTTCAGAGCTACTAATATGTTTTGCATTGTGGCATTATTTTCAGAAGCACTTGAATTCATCTTGTCCAGACAAAATGATTGGTTTTGTTTTATTCATAAATACAGGGGGGAAAAAATGCATAAAAAAATTGTGAATCCATACTAGTCACAGTATCTTATACTTACAAAGGCTACATTTATCTAATTAAATATACAGAAGAAAAAAAGTTGATAACATATTACAATATTACAATGAACTGTTTTTTTTATTATTATTATTATTTGAATGCATTTTAAAATGCCATTTATTCCTGTGAAGCAAAGTAAACATTTTCAGCAGCCATTAATCTAATACTTCGTATTTGCAATTTGTTGATTTGGTGCTCAATTAACACTTTTTTCCCCTTTATCATCACTTTTGAAAACAGTTGTACTTTGTAGAAACCATGATAAAAAACATTCTTTGATGAATAGAAAGTTCAAAAGAACAACATTTATGGAAGTCATTATTATCATGTTTTAACTGAGTGTATTTCTACTGAATAAATTAAAAAAAAAAAAAAAAAAAAAAAAATATATATATATATATATATATATATATATATATAAAATAATTAACTGATCCCAGAATTCATAACAGTATTGTATATTTTAATATTTTCACCTCAAAGTAATGAGAATTGTGTGAGGTGCTTTCTTCTATGCACAACATGTCTCTCTTTAGACTCTGGTGTGAAATATGACCAGGATGTGTTCTTGGCAGAATTCTGTGTTGTAATATATCAAATAAATACATTATCGATTTTTCACTTACACTATTGCTGAATGTTCCTCTAAACATGTTGCATTTAAAATGTTTAACGATTTATCACAGCAGCTGAACAGATAGATGATAACACAAGGTAGAAACAAACAGTTTTCCCACTGCTCGGTACTCTCTGATGTGTGTGTGTGTGTGTGTGTGTGTGTGCAGAGCGGCAGTCAGGCAGCGTGGTGTGACACCTCACAGACACGGCTGGATCTTCAGCAGGGGTCGCCCACTCTCTCCATACACATCATCTCCAGCCGACACAGCACGCTCACACAAGACCACGGCCCGCACGGACCGCCGCAAGAATTGGAATCGATTTCTTCAGTGCCTTATGGAATATTCAGAGTATCACACTGATGCCAACTCACGGCAGAAGCATCGCATCGCTCCAATCACATAAAACCCACGGAATGCCATCATCATCATATCTGTGAAATAAGAACTCCATGGACAGCGAGAAATAAAGCCATCACTTGCGATCTCAGCACACCGATTGAGCCGATCTGACTCGAGACGTCTTCTCTAGACTTTGTGGGACCCGGTGGTCGAGCGAACGCTTGTAATACTGTAAATTTGCTTTCACACTCGTTCCATCGGTGTATTCATTTATCAGATTATGGATCGTTTCAATTCCAGATCAGGATCTTGTCAGTAATATATCGTGTGCTTTTCTTTAGTCTGATCTATATTTCTCAGAAGTTCAGAAGCTATAAACCCCATTTGACCTTCAATAATGGTGTTTCACGTCTCACACGTGAGCTTCAAGAAACCAAAAACCGCCACACGGTTTAATTAATTCGCACACACTCATACACACGTACAGTACTTACAGACAAACTTCCACGATTTTGTAGTTATCACAGCATACTGTACAAGAAACTGAAGCTATAAATCAGATCACATTAATGTAGATAAACCGCAACTCACAAAAGGACATGGCTTTTACGATGTAGTATTTGATTACCTCACGGTTTTCCGAATATAATTCGCACAAGTCGAGCTTTGAGGTTTAGTTTTATTTGACAAGCATTATTAGTGTTTGGTGAATTATTTAGCAAATGAGACTAGGATTAATAACATTTACAATAGATTTATAAAAGGAGCTAACGGGAAGCTAGCACATTTACATTTGCTGTGACATTTTTGTGTTGGAGAGAAGGAAAACCAACTGTGACTCCACGGGACCGATGATGCGGCCCATCCCGTGACCATGGACAGATAGTTTTATAACGAAAAGCTTTTAAAAGACTACAAACGTGGAAAACAGATGTGTACATTTCTAGTGAAGAATTCCCAAGCGAGTGACTGAATTCCCAAATTTTCTATCTGCATGCGAAAACTTGTGATTGCCAAGTAAAGCCCTGCGACTTCCATTAGTTTCTAGAAGGTCGGTAGAAAGTGGGTTTCAGCTTTCGTATCTCGACCTGTAAAACTGCACTTCAGCCCAGAGGACGTGACCGGGCGGCCGGCTGATGTAAGACGTGCATGCGTGGCTGTCGTTCCCCGAGCCCCCATAGTGAGGCCTTGTACAAAGAATTTTAATACATTTTGTAAATAAAAAACAAACAAAAAAAATGTATTGAAGCATGTGTGGGGGCTTTTTTTTATTAATCAGTGATCCTCAAAACACCAATGCATTAGTGCGGAGATGACGCGGAATACAAAGAAAGCATCTGCTTCTTAAAGAATGACACTCTGTACCAACACACAACCTTCTACAGTCCTGACAAAGTCAAAAGAGGAGCTTCTCCTTTGGGAAAACGTTGTAATATATTGAAAAAATGGAGTCAACACCACATGTACAAACTGAGAAAAACACAACAAGATTTACTGTTTTTCTTTTTGTTTTGTTTGTTTTTTTCATGAAGGAAATGTATTGTCTTTTGGTTATTGAATTAAACCTTTTTTTTTTTGGAATGAATTAAAAATTCCGCAGTCAGATCAAGTCAAGAAGAGCCGGTGCCATCTCTAATGTGTTAAAACAAGCTCATTTCATGTTGGATAATAGTCTCTAGATAATAGAGCATAATTATGACAATCTTCGTAATAGACCTGGAAAAGAGTTTGAACTCACTATTAAATACACGGCCTTTAGCAGTGACTTCACTCGGAAAAGCACAGCCTCATTTTTGTTTCTTAAATGAGATTTTCTTTTTTGCGATTCAAAATTGTGAACTGGGAGTATATTCACTATAAAATGTATTAGATAATACAGATGTTTATATCTTAACAAAATATTTCCATATACATTTAGACAATTAAGCCATGCTAAATTTCAGCACAATCATTTAATATTAGGGACTTTAAGTAACTACAGCTGACGAAACACAATGGTGATCTACAGATATAGATTATATACAGATACAAGGCCAAATACATATTAATTTACTGTGGTAAATAAGGACACCTTAAACTGAAGTGTTCCCTTTCCTGAACACTGGTCATAGACCAATGCAGACTACTTCAGATCCACCTGACATTTAGATGTAACAACTGTAACAGTAAAACTGAACTAATCTACATAAATGTCAATATCATTAATTCTAAACTTGACAAATGTCATCAAATGACTTAAGAGTTTTAAATGCTCCAAAAGCTCTAGCATCATTTGTTGCAGGTGCAAGCAGATTAATATTTTGTACCCGACACAATGGCACGCAGAGATTTTGAAGTGTGACCCGTGTCCAAATACTTTTCATGTTTTCTGTAAATGTCGATCTGATAAATGTCTCTTCTGCATCTGATAGTATAACAATAGTTGCTCAGAGGAGCACTGATATCTATCTTCACCAGTGATAACTTGAGAGGAACCTTTGCAAAGTGGTGCAATAAATTCTGGTAGTTGGTTATGCAAAATCCCAAAGCTTCAAATAAAAACAAACACAAGAGACATGATACACTAAGAAAACTATTTTATTTAGAAAAAAAGCATACACTTTGTAGATTCTGCCAGATAAAAACTCCATGAAGCACTTTAGAAAGTCATGAATGGTTTCCTTTTTAGTCCACTTATTTACGGAGAAATCCAGCTTGCCATTCTTTATACAAATCTTTTAAAAACGTGATTGAACACACTAAGGAAACCCGGAGGCGTACATTTGAAATGAAAGTAACAGGAAATGTCTTATTACATTGAACCATTTTATTTCTGTATACATAATATACAAATTAGAGCATTTATACGGCTTCAAACACCTAGTCGAAATATCACGTGTCAATTAAAAAGAAAAAAAAACACTAAGCTAGTATTCAGGAAACCAGAGTTTTCTTATCATGTAAAGAAACGAAGAAAACGGAAAAGAAGGTAATAAGCGAGGTCATAAAAACGCAAGCATTGGAGAGCGACACCAATTCACCCTGAATCTGTTTGTGATGCAAGAAGCACATTGTGCTAAATATTTAAAGGAAACAAACTTTCAGTGAAGTACTGAAAATATCACAATAAAAATGGCAGATTAAAATACAAGCGGCAACATTTCTAGGCAAAACAACAGAAGTTTGGATGCAAGTGTGCGAGGGAGTCGTCTCTCCAGACGTTGATAGGAGAAGGGATGAAGACGCTGACATGCTTGAGAGAGCTGGGATGAGGAGTCCTGCAGCAGAAGAGGAAACTTCTGCATTAGCCAAAAGCACATTGCAAATCAATTACCCTCAATTTCCTCTAATTAAACGCTCTTTTTCAAATTCACTGACCCATTTCTTGAGTCTTAAGAAATGAGTAATAAACAAAAGCACTTCCTCTGCATTAGCGCTCACCTTGAGTGTCAGCATGCACTATCTGTGCTTTTCTGATTTATGGGTGATGAATGTTAAGGAAAAACTGCGTTGATTTGCTGCAGCAGTGAGCTGAGTTTGTGTAAAGTTGATTTCTATACAAAGAGCATGGCTTCTTTCCATCTCTACACGCAGCCGTTGGTGTTTAAGGCATCAAAGGATATTGTTTCTTCTCTTCTTTAGCGCCAGTGCTGTCTCTCTTCTTTTCGGATTTCTCTTTGTCGTGCCTGGATTCCTGAAACACAAGAGCACTGGTGAACGAGTGTTTGGTATCACGCTGGATCCACACTTACCGTTTAATTGGTGCGGTGGGTGTTTTAAGAGTTTAGTTTGGTTTCTGTGTAGTTCATTTTTTTCGAGTACATTTTAATTGATAACTGAAAATACATCCATTATATACACACATTTACTTTAAAAGTTTCAACCAAAATGGATTTAAATAGAATAAAACAAGAATCTGTCCTTGAAATCGGAGATACTTATTAGCCGTGTTATTGAAGTTGAGATTTTAAACATTAAAAAAAAGAATAAGTACATTATACTTTTTTTCTTTCACTGAAATTAACAGTGAATTAGGATCTCTAATAGAGACTATGATATTCTGCTCTCAACATGTTAGATTAGACATATTAGCATTTTAGATTCACGTCTAGCACAAGTCCAGCTGAAGGCTAGAGGTTTGTTTGTCATCTAAACTAAGGAATGAGTGGCGTGGTACGTTGTGGAGGTGTAACCTTTTTGCCTCCAGAGGTCTTCTCGGGTTTGGCCAGATCGCTCTTGTCCTTGGAGCGCTTGCTGCCGTCCTTGTCCTTGTCGTTGGAGTGTGGTGATTCGGAGGGGCTGGAGCTCTTGCTGTGTCTGGAGGAGTCTGTGTGAAGAGAGCGAGCGCAGTCATGTGAGGCAGATAACACGAGAGCCGCGGCGCCGCGGGGAGGGCTTTCTGATTGCCTCCGCCGCAGAGAAAGAGAGCTTTCTACTTGGCTAGCTCGCCTCTCCCGCTCTCGGCAGAGGGCAAAACAAATTTAAAAGATAGGCATTATCGACTTACTCATTCCATTTTCATCTTTGCGGCGCTTGGCTTCCTGGCTCATCTCGCGCTCGCTGTTCAAGTAGTCCTAGATGAAGAAACGGCGTGAATCAACATGACGCAAGTTGCCTTGACTTTTCACCTTTCAGCAGGCATTCAAGTGTTTTACCCCATGCCCAATTCCTTTTCTAAACACGAAAGCGCCAGGGACGCAGCCACTTACTCGTTTCCGGTCCTTCCGCTCTTCTTTCTTCTCCCTCTCTTTGGAGCGGTCCCTGGATTTGTCAGACTCGTTCTTCTCGTCGTCCTTCTCTTTGCTCTTGGGCAGGACTGTGCTGTGGTTAGGATGGTGCTGAGGATTGGATGGAGAGATGAGAGAGGGTTAACGCCTCACAGGATGAGAGCAGCCCGCTGCCACTTCATTAGCACGCCCCATTAGAGTCGCACTTGCCTTCCCATGAGCCTTCACACCTCACGATGCTATCAGACACACCCACAGGAAGTCCAAGCGCTCTATTAAAAGCTCAAGGCTCCTGCTGAACTCGTATATGCAGCCCTTCATGTGCCTCGCACCGGGGCTTCAACGCACCTCCAAACAAGCGTCAAACCTCCATGTGAAGTGTTACAAAAGGGCGACTTCATTGGGTTGATGAGCACAGATTTAGTCACAGCAAACTGCAAACAGGCTGACTGCTCTAAACTTTTATTTGAGCAGAATATCTCAACAGAGATCGCTAAACTAGAGAGAGCAAGGCAGATGGTTGCCAGGTTGGGAAGATTAAGTAAACCACTGGGCAGAAAAAAAGCTCTGATTGGGGAATTAAAAATCTTGAAATGTGGAAACTGAAACCATTAAACCTTGTTTTTTACCAATGTAAGTATAAGCTTATGATGCCAAATTAAAGAAACATTTTTAGGATTAAAAAAAACAAATATTGCATGTAATCAGCGATTCTGCTTAATAAATCGATAGATGCAGAAATCGTGATCATGATTACAATACGATTCATTGCGCAGCTCCTATGTATGTAATGTGGCGTCAGAGTAATGCTTCAGTGCATTGGGAACCACTGATACGATTCATATGAAAAACCCTTAAGGGTCGTGATTCACAATCAACCAACAAACAGCTGACCCCTTCAAACAAGCACTGAGCAATACTCTTTCTGAAGATTTAGCATTGTGATGTTTTGTAAAAGGATGAAACCTTTCTTTTGCAAAGCTAAGGCATTCTTTCGGAGAACAACATGTGGAAAATGTTTGAATCACAAGAGAACGAAGCTTATGCAAGCAGGATAAACTGATAACATCAATATCCCAGAGAGAAAATGACCAGATCGAATGTGAGCTACAGATGAGCAAAGCGTTCTCGGTAATCTTCAAAAAGAGGGAGCGTCTTCACAAAAAGTATTTACATTAATAAATTAAATTGACAATTAAAAAATTAAAATTAAAATTTAATTAATATGCTACATAATCATTGAATTAAAAAAAATTACATGTATATTATATAAACATTTTATATAAAAATGTATGTGCTACATATTTAACAAATAATAAATGTATATTTTAATAATCAACAGATTACTTAATTATCAAACTAATCCTTACTTGTAGGCTTCCATAGCATTGTGTACTAAGCCCAAAAATTCTTCATGGGATAAGACACAGTGACAGCAACAACAAGATTATGAAAAAAATAATACATAAAAAACTGTCCGTCAAAAAGAATTTCTGTGCAAATTAATGAAGATGTATTTTCAGGTGGAACCAGGTATATACACAGTCTAATTTTATCTCAGACACATGGGACACAGTAAATGAACTGCCCACATCATGTTCAGCACTGCACAACTCATGCTCACAAAAGAGGTTCATTTAAAATAAATAAAAATAGCACTGCAGCAAAATGTTAAAGCTGTTTGATCATTAGTTACATATTCATGTTCCAGCTGGAACTGACACATACAGAACAAAGTAACTTCAAGTCAATAAAAAAGTACTGTACACGAAGTGACAATATGTGCATAAAAGCACACATTATTATATATATATAGAAAGAGCACAAGAATAAATATGATTCTTGTTTGGTGTATAACAGCAGAATAGCATGTGGTTGGTGTTGTTTGGAAAGCTGCCATTTCAGACTCTCCTACTGATCCAAAGATGCTCTGCTGATAAACGTGGGAGAGATCCAACAGAGCAAGCAATACTGGGGAAAAAATGAGAAGCAGCAGCCAACGATTGTTCTTCAAATGACCCGAGCATTCACTTCAAGTCTGCTCAGCTGTTCTTCACCAGTTCACTGAAGCCTCTAAGCCTCCTTCAAAGATTGAGTAGTGATTTTTCAGATCTTACGGATTCAGTCTGATTTGTGAATAAATTGGTTTGTGAACCAGATAATAAAAGCACTTTATTTTCAACTTCTTATAGATTACTTGACTTCAAACTTCCAGCAGCATTTATGCCATCTGTATTTGGTTCTGTTATTAATTATTTGTTCCGTTCCTTCTTTCCTTTAATGTTTTGACTGATTACAATTATTGTCATTACTGACCAAGTCAAGCCAAAACTGGTATGAATACTTTAGTGGTCGACCGATATTGTGTTTTTTTTTTGACAGCCGATGCCGATATCTTGTAAAGCAGGGTGGCCGATAGCTGATATAATTTATTATTATTATTTATTTTTAATGAAGAAATTTGAAATCATTTGACAATAGATTAAAAAAAATAAGTGTGTAAAATAAACATACTTGCACATTAAATGACAAAGTATTTTTCACAAATATTTAATAATGAAATGTTCTGATTATTAGACCGAGAAAAAACAACAACACACTTCTGTATAAGGCTGGTTAATAAGAGCAAAAATTTATATCCCTGTATTTTTTGGCTAATCCGGGTATACGGTATCCTATATATCTCTGTATTTTGTATTTGAATTAAACAAATAAAGTGAATGTAAGCATGTAGGCATTAAAGAGGGTTAAATCACATTACATTCTAGCAATGTAACATTGCACTCTAAAAACAAAAATAATCCTTTTAAAGTAGAAGTTACTAAACTAAATATGAAAATGATAAAAAGCAGACTAATTGAGTAAGAAAAAGGCTATTTTAATTACCCCATTACACTTTACAGTTAATGCTACCATACAAATACACTTGTAGGTTTAAAATTCTACACGTCACATTTATTGTGCAACTACAACTATTTCAGCAACATGCATATTTCAGTCAGAGTTATTGCGCTCCTATTTCATTAAATCGTTCTAAATTAAGTCTGTGGAGTTTAGCGGAGAATCGCAAACAGACAGCAAAATGGAAATATTTCCATGTCTGTTTCAACATTTACAGATGGAGTTTATACCTGTGAAATGTAAGTTATGCATTAAGGATAAAAGCACATCTCAAATATGTTAAACAGCGCGTCTCTGTTAGGCTCACACGCACCTTTCTGTCAGAACTTCTGACGGGGCGAGCGCGAGCCACTTTGAACTGAAACTATAAACTACTAGGAGAGAAATAAATCGCAGAAATTATTTAAATGCAAAACAAACAAAAAACACTCTGATTGGGTGAACTCTTATCTTTTTCTGTTGTTAGTTTTGAATACTGTGCGTGGACAGAGGCGTCACTAGATTTTTGCATAGTTTAGAGTGACAAATCGTACCAGCGTACTTTGAGGTCAAAATACGTAACCGCTACACAAAAAGCATTTGGCAGGTCTATATTTATTGCATATTTCTAACTTTATGGTTATAAGCATAAAAAGGCCACAAAAACATTTTGTATCGCCAATTATGATTCGTTGTTTAATTAGGTTATGCATTAAGTTAGCCATCCTTAAAAAAAAAAATAAAAGATAATCCATAGCCATGCATAGTACGAGTCAAATAAATTATGCATATTTCCATCTCAAGCAACAACCACAAAACGGACCTTAACCATAAATAATATAAGTACATTTTAAAAGAACACTTACTGGTCGGATTGGATAGGCTACTAGGAGAGAAATTATTTATAATGCAAAAAAAAAAAAACTGATTGTTTTAACTCTTCATCTTTTTTTGTTGCTTGTTTTGAATACTGCGCGTGGACAGGAGATGTTTCCGTACTTTATAGTGAGAAATCGTACCAGCGTAATTTGAGGTTAAAATGTGTACAGGTCAGCAGGTCTAAGATTGTGAGCAGTGTGTGCTCAGGCACTGCCGCTCAGTCAAAATAAAAGTCCCGCCACCAACACATTTGAAATATACCAAATATCAGCCGATATATCGGCCATGGAAATATATCGGTCAACCACTAGAATACTTGTAAAATCCCACTGGTATTGCTATTGACTAAAGTTTTTGGTGCCAACCCTACATGA
Organism: Carassius carassius; assembly: GCF_963082965.1. Lineage (NCBI taxonomy): Eukaryota > Metazoa > Chordata > Actinopteri > Cypriniformes > Cyprinidae > Carassius > Carassius carassius. The sequence continues at coordinate 28,834,747 of NC_081783.1, forward strand.
CCCTGATGTGTTGAAGACACTCGCTTTCACAACCTCATAAAGCACCTGTTTTATATTGGTACGTCAGGGAATTGGGCATGTATTTCAACAACAAACTCTCTGAGAATGAAAGAAAGCTGAATTAATTGCATGTCCAAAACCACTTCAACAACAGAACAGCTGAATTACAAGAACAACACAGCTGACACGGTATCCTACAAGACCCAACCGACTCCAGCAAGACCAAACCCTGCTGGTTCAAGAAAAACTGATGCTAAATGCATCTATGAGGCCTCTGGATGATCCCGCAGTTAATGTGAGGGAATACTCTGACAGCAGGCCTTCAGAGAGAGACGTAGAGAAGAAAATAACAGGCTGCTCAAAATTCAGCTGTATTGCTTTTTTTCAGGTGGCACCATCAGCATATTTTCAAACATCCTTCAGTGACCAAACTGTATAACACTTATCTCCCTGCCAGTTTTAAAAGAGACTGGGAGTGGTGAATAGAGGACCAGAGTCCAATCAGACGGCGAGGAGCCCAGGAGAGCATAGCCACATGAGGAATGGAGGATATTGTTGGGTTGAAATTACATTAGCAGAATATGAAATGTCCTGGCAGAGGAGGAGAGGGATGCCTGTTTCAGGGATATTCTGCCATCTTTTGAAGGGAAAGGGGAAAGACCCCAAACACCTTGAATGACATACAGAATGAAGAAAGTTTCTGCAATGAGACAAGATAAATATTGGGAGTAGCTCAAAGCCTAGTGAGCTGCCCTACCCACACAGCATTACTGGGCATCCGTTTGAAGGAATGCTGCCTACATAGACAGTATTCTTTGGCATCACAGGTGGGTTTGGAACGCCCAAGCAATCGCTGCCTACTTAGATGACATTTCTGTGATCACTTGGAACGTAAGAAAGTATACTGCCTACTAAGACAACAACTTAGTGAATCAGTTTTTATCCCCCCAAATTATATTAGATTTATTACCTAATTAGGAGTTCTCTAATAATGGATCAGTTACAGTTGATACACAAATGATAATAATCAAATAACGACTAATCAACTGGATTAATAAAACAATTTGATTTATTCAAATATTAACAATACAAGTCCAATTAGAATTTTCTTTCTGTGTAAATCTGTTTCATCAAATGAAATGCTAGAGAACTGACTCTCAGAGAAGCTCGAGAGATGAAGTTTATATTCCCATATAGTGATGACACCACAAGTTTCATGTGTGCTTGAGTATGTATAAAAAACTAAACTGCAGAGAACAAGCAGATTTCATATTTCAAAAGCAGTATTTTTGTGCTTTAACATTCAGACACTAGTATATATCCCAATTTGATTAACAAATTTTGCCAAATTCTGATAATTACACAGTAAAATCCATTTCACAGAAATCATAGGACCCCATTAGTGCACCATCAAGGGTGCTTGGAGAGTTCAAACAAATGCAGCCCATTGCATTTGTGACTCTCATATTACGGTTTAAAACGTTCAAACTCGAGATATCCAACTATACTGCATATTTGGCCATCATAGATGCATTTTGGACAAACACTACCTACATGGACATTTTTAGGCATTGGTTGGAACCAATTCTGCTTACCTAAGCCACGTTTCCACCGCTAGAACTTTACCCAGGAACTAGGGACTTTGGGTTGGTACTCGGTGTGTTTCCACCGCAGGAACCAGGATCTGAATAAAGTTCTGGGTAAAAAATTTCCCCTCAGAAAGTCCCTGCTGGCGAGGTGGTACTTTTTCAAAGGTACAGAACTTTTGGGGGTGGGACCTGAGCGCTGAGCATTCTGATTGGTTGAGTTTACACAGTATTGTGATTTCAACCACAATTCGGATAATTTTCTAAATATTACTGTTCCTGTGTCATGAAATGTAGTTTTAAAAGTATTTCAGGAGAGAATGTAGTTTATGTAGGTTTATTTATAAAGACAGTGTGCATTTAAAAATGCGTTTCATCGATTTCAAAGACGATCAGCTCCACATGATCAGCTGGAGCTCAGTACTTTACCGACGAGGGCAGTCTCAACTCAGATGGTCCTTCTGACTTTTGCCGTTGGCTCGGATGTCTCTTTAGTGGTTAAACAAAATATAATTTGTTTTGGGTAAATCTGACAGGAAATCTTTGGTCTTTATTCAATTAATCTATTAATATGTTAAAATGAAAATAAAAAGAGGCAATACTGTTTGATATAATATTTCGCTTCATTGTAAATATACAGTGAAGAAAATTGCAGTAGCCAAGGCGAGCTGATTGACGTTATCAATTACGCTGCTGTTTGCAGAATTACCGGACTTGTGTCGTCCATCCGCAGGAGCTCACACTCGCAAAGAGTATGCAAGTCCAAAACTTTACGCCGTACTTTATATTGGGAAAATAGTTCCTGGTACAATTGTTCCAGGTAATTTCGGTGGAAACACAGCTCTAGAGGCAAACAGGGCATTTATAATGATTGTTTGAATGGTCTAGGTGGGCAGTTCACTAGGTTTGGAGACACCATCAGAGTTAAGGATTGAAAAAGGTCCAAACCTTTGATGCAGAGTCCTTGAAGTCGTTGAGATTGTCCTGTAGGAATGAATGGAGATGACAGATGAGCTGGAGATGAGGCACACAGCAGGAGAAAGGCTGGGGGAGGCTGGCCGTCAATCAACACATCCCCAAAGACCTTCAAAGACTAGAACTTTCACATGGTTAGAGACGAAGAGACTGGTCTATCGGAGCCTAAGATTAGTCTGCACTGGACTCTCTCAACCTACATGTGCCTGGAGAACGTCACTGCACTGAGCATCATAGAAAAAATGTCTTAACTCCTATCTTTGGTCTAAGATAAAGCAAACATTCTGTAAAAGAACTATGGGAGTTCATGAAGATGATAAAACAAGCTAAACTCATCTAGGATTCATTAATGAAGAGGTCATGTACACTTTGGCATGAGGTCTAGCTCATAGACAATTGCAACAAGATTCCTGGATCACGGACAGACAGATCCCTCTGAGAAGGCCATGCCCACACGTTTTCCCTGGTTGCCTTTCTCTTTATGTAGTAGTTGCTGGTGATGCGGGTTTTTCTGAATGCTGATGGAGCCGTCTGCTAGTCGCACGGATGTCTGGGAAACTCTCCCCTTCCACAGCGGAAAAAAACAGGATGGATGAAAAAAGTCGAGCATATTCTTGTCTGGGATCCCCGAACGGTGATGCAGAAAAACAAGCAAAATATTCCAGCTCCTCCAGGAGTCACAGATCTGACTTCTTCGGGATTTTATTTCTGGCAGAAACATTCTCTTGTCTCGATGTTTAGTTTAAAAAACAAAAACGTATTAACTTCTTACTTTTTGCTTTCTCAGCATGTAATGTGTAAAGGGCAGGGCGATTTACAAAAATAAATATCTAGGTTTACAATCTTACAAAAAGTACAGTATACGAAAGGGAACAAAACTTGTGAGGCACTTGGGTAGATTCTCTTATCGTGTAAAAGTGAGCAAAAACAAAGCATGTGCTAGCACTGAATGCCATTTTTGGCAAGTCCTTGGAAATATATTTTAAAAAATCTGACATTTATTGAAAAATATTTCTCCCAAAAATAGTCCATTAGATGCCAAATTCCCCCCACTGCTCTCCTACAACGGCTGGGCTCCAGAGGCCTCCTCTCAAACTCCAACGGGTGTCGCGGAGGGACGAGGAAGGTTTGGGAAACACGTGATCTCCGACAGGTGAGGACAACAGGAAAGAAGTGCACAGCTCTCCTCAGGCCATACTAACCTTAACTGCAGAGGAGTGCGATGGTGACGAGTGTGTATCAAGTTTTCGTCTTTTTTGCTCTGCTGAGAGAAGAAATATGAGGATTAGCTAGAGAAATGCTTTTGATTGTGTTTTGCTGCAATACGGTGAGTAACTTTAAAAGGATATTCCATCCCCAAATGCAGGGAGCGTACGCTCCTCTGTGTTTTCTTTCAAATCAAAGTGTAAATATATGTAGAAAAAGTATCCTTGTGGCACACAAGCTGCTTGAGTACTGCTCAGATTCTCCAAAATGGCGCTACGCTGATGTGGAGTGACAGAGGAAACAAATTGTTGAAAAGACGTTTTTATTTATTTTTTTGGTACAAAAAGTATTGTTGTCGCTTTATAACGGTACGATAGAACTTCTGATGGCAGATGGACTATTCTGACGATTTTTTTAATACTTTTCTGGTACTTGACAGTGTTATTTTACTTGGCAGTCAATGGGACAGTCACAAGCCTCCCTGTTTTCATCCAAAATATCTTAAATTGTGTTCCGAAGACAAACCAAGCTTTTACGGGTTTGGAACGAAATGGGGATAAGTGATTAATGACAACATTTTCATTTTGGGGTGGAGTATCCCTTTAATTTGCGGGTGAACTAAATCCAAAAACCTTCATTGAAAAACAACACGTCGAGTGGATTCTATGCTCTGAACTTTCCTTTTAGCAATAATACATTCTTTTATGCACTGTTCTTAAAGTCCAAACAATGTCAAAGAAGTGCAGTGAAGCATATTTAAGTGAACAGCACCAGGCCGGTCTTACCCCGTTCAGACTCGACTCCTTCGGATCTGGGCACGAGGGACTTCATGCTTCCCGTCCCAACGCTCTTCTCCAATTTGCTGCCTTCCTTAGTCTTGCTGTCGTTGGACACATCGCGCTCCTTGGACCACTCTTTTTCGGCGGATTTCCCATCAATCTTGCTCTTCTCTTCCTTCTTGTCATCCTTCCTCTTGTCCTTGTCAGCCTTGGGGGTCTTCTCCTTGCTGTCAGTGGGCTTCTCCTCCTTCTGTTTGTCCTTCCCTCCTGCCTTGGCCTCTGGAGTGCTTCCTGGGTTCTTGTCTTTCTTCTCCTTTTTCTCTTTTGTGGTCTTCTCTTTATCTTCCTTCTCTTTACTCCCTTTAGTGCTGTGGAGAGATCAGGGATCAAATGAAGTCTGCTGAAATATGACTTTTGGCTTTTATTCGGAGATACAGAATAGCTTTGATAAGTTGGAGACGTTCTGGATTGACACCACTGATAAAATGTATCATAACACCATTTCAGATCTCATAAAACATCATGGATAGTACAGATTAGTCTCTGTTGACTTTTTTTTTAAAGCTACAAACGCTTAAAGTCGAGGCGTTCTTTGGGGAGAGAGTAATGTTAGATAAACGCTTATCTAATGTAAAATTAATGGAGTGAAATGTATGTAGTAGCTTTAGGGCAGAAAAATATCTGCATACAAGACTTCCAAAATTGAGTTTGGCCTGTTTCACCTTAGTCTTATATGCATTAAAAACACAATATGATAAGTTTGATTTAATTATTTCTCTGTTTTCTGTCTATTAAAATACTAAAGTAAAGAAAGAGCTTATTTTATTCATTTATTTTTTGGCAAGTGGAGTGACTTTTGAATTAATAATTAAATTAATAATTAGTATATTTCTTTTAATTCATATCAGGAAGACAGATAAATTTTTTGGGAAACAGTCAAGTACTTTTCTTTAATTTATTTTTAAGGGAAACAAATTTATCATATATTTATTTTTTATATATACTTATTTATTTATATATATACATACATATATATATATATATATATATATATATATATATATATATATATATATATATATATATATATATACATATATATATACATATATACATATATATATATATATACATATATATATACATATATATATATATACATATATATATACATATATATATATATATATATATATATGTTGTTAACTTTTGCTAGAAGAAAATCACACAAATTGTATGGTTTATATTCAAATTTTGGCTGTAACAAACACTGAACATCTACAGATAAGAATATATAAAGAATTAAAAATCAAGAGCTAATGAAATATTTGACGACCTGAGCTCGACTAGTAGCATTTTCTTAAGATTAATCACCTCCTTTCACTGATCCTTTACTAAAAAGAAAAAAATCATTTTGATGCCGTACAGTTCGCTCAAACCAATATAACCTAGTCAAAATGAAACCAGTCTAATGCACATATGCAAAAATGCGGTGAAAGGAAAGAGTGTAAACTTCTGAAAGCTAATATGATCGTTCGAACCAAAAAGCGTTTATATTCGTCTCTGTTTTCTCAGGCTGAATTCTCCTGACTGGGTCATTCATTATTAAAACAGCACATCGTGACCCCTCTGTCCTCTCATCTCAGGTGAATTACATATTCCTGACTACGCCACTTTCCCTGACCCCACCAAACCACGCTAAAACCCATAGAAATCCATTACAATCTCATTCCATTCACACAATTCCTGAATGGAAATTAATGGGGACCTTTCTTTGCCAGTCTCCCATTGAAGTATTTCTTTCCAAATTATGTTTTACACAGCCAATTTGATGGGCCATCGTGCAATTGTGTGTTGTAACAGCCATGCCTTTCAGAGATGGTTCCTTTCAAGACATTTCTCTCTGCAATTGCTCAGTTTAATAGAATTGTAAGAGGATTCTTGCCTGGAACACTGTTCAATTTGATTACACAGTTCATAAGGAAGGTAGACTTTGATAAAGGATTGATTTATTTGGCGAGTAGTTTGAAATAATAAGCCCCTGCTAAACTTTCTCACCCTGGGGTTTCAACTTTTAATGAGATTATATAAGAGATGAGAGCAGTACATCATTCTGGGCGTGCGCGGGTGCAGTACCTGTTTGGCGTGCTGCTTCCGTTGCTGCTGTTCACTTTATTGGCTGCGGTGCTGTTTTTGCTGGCAGTTTTCTGAACCGCCTGAGATTTGTCCTTGGATTTATCTGCAAATAGACCAAGCCAACATGGACGTCACACAAATATTGTGTCCATACCTACCAAACGAGACAAACGGTAGCATGACAGAACGTCCTGATAAAGTGGAATAATGCCAAAGCTCCTCTGTTTGGTGCCGCAGTGAAGGAGTTATGACATTTGCTCTTGATTTAAATATATACAGCTATTAAGCATGCTGGGAATTTGCAAGCATCCTTCATGTGCCATTGAAAGCTCATTAAAAGTGAATGAAACACAGATTGTGCTTCACAGAAAGTGAATTATTTAAAACACACCCGAAAACGTCCTAAAAAAAAAAAAAAGAGGTGGCACAATAGTCGTATCTAAAGTCTTGTGCTAACATATTTGCTCATTCAATTGGAAACAGTTTCACTTCAAAAGATAAGACTTTTGTATTTTTAAACTGCACTTTGTTAGTACTTTAGTAAATTCATATCACAGCTTCTAATAGGAGGCAGAACTGAACTGATGATGGGGATTCGACCTCTTCACAGTATCTTGCAGCGAGCAGCTGCTGAAATGCAACAAGAACTCTTAGCAACACCATGTTTCACAATCGAGGTGCTGTCACTTGGGTATTGAGCTGTATGTGGATTCCCATTTCAGTGCCAAACACAGTGGTTTGCCTTCTAAAAGGTTGTTACACCACTTCCAACAAATCCAGGCGTGACTTAACTCAGGTCTTTCCTCAAAGTGTTCAAACGTTTGAGCCAGTATGCTTTTTCTTTTAACCGATCAAAAATGGCAGTGAAGACATTTCTAATGTTACAAGGTTTCTATATGAATTCAAAAATTCCTGAAAAATAAATGTCACAGTTCCAAAAATACGAAGCAGCAGCAAGTTTTCAACATTGATAATAATCAAAAATGTTTCTTGAGCAGCAAATCAGCACATTAGAATGACTTTTGAAGGATCATGTGACACTGAAGACTGGAGTAATGATGCTGAAGATTCAGCTGCACATCACAGAAATCAATTACATTTGAACAGATTCATATAGAAAACATGGTCACATTAAAGTCCAATTCTCACCATTAACAAACCATTAACTACAACTTCTGCCTCAAACTCCTACTGCTTATTAATAGTTAAGTTTAGGTGTTGGCTAGGATTGGGGATGTAGAATATGTGCTTTGTAAGTGCCAATAAACAGCTAATGGGTTAATAACAGGCATGCTAATAAGCAACTATTTAATGGTGACAAATGCTGCCTATACTAAAGTGTTACAGAAAAAACACTTTTCATTGGTAACATTACTTATTAATAAAATTATTATTGAGATTAAGGTTTTGACTATTTTTGACCAAATCAATCCAGTAGTGTTAACCATAATAATTCTGAACGGCAGTGTGATTTTTCCCCTTTTCGAAACAACATAATCTCCAAGTTCTGCAAGCATAAGATTGGTCACGAGGACACTCGCTGTATGTGTGACACCTCATTCTGTGATATTCATGACGCAATCAAGTCATTGAAATTCAGTAGACTCAAAATGAACATTTTTAGTGCAATCCCATGAGGTAAGCGAAGGCCTCATTGCAGTAGCTGCCAGAGCTGTGGAGCGGACCGAGTCCATCCTGAGGAGCCTGGAGTCATATGTCCTGCACTGCTCTTCTGATCAATCTGCTGGTCTACTTGTTCTTTGCTAATAGGTCTGTGCGAGCCTTTTCTGTTCTAATGCCCTCTGTAGTTTTACCCCAATTCACACAGTAATTGCAATTAACTCCCTCAGGGTGTTGTACGCTATAGTGACGTTTAAATGAATGTCAAGACGCTCTCAATAAATGGATAAACAAGTCCAGATGCTACCAAATCAATTCCTGAAGCTCCGCAGAAGAAAACAGGACAATTATTCAAATAGAGTCACCTGAGTCCTCGACGGCGCCCTCCTCAGCTTTGCCAGCGCTGGTGTTGGCAGCGACCGCAGGCTTGCCCGTGTTGCCCGGTCCGTTCTGCAGAGTGCCAGTCGTGGCGCTGCGAACTGGCTGCTCCTTATGGTGGAACTCATTTTCTGGCACCATGTGCACTTTCCTGCCTTTCAATTGGCCAGAGTAGCTGCAAGTCACACACACGGTTAAAACCACGGCAGATGGTAACACAAAAAACAATGCTTAAAATCACTCAGAAAATGATGGATTCAACAAGAAATCCTCGAGAGGGGTTGTGTTCGCCGAGGCCACAATATTAACGTAACTAGAGCGGTATGCTTTTGAGAGGCTGAACACAAGGTCTGATTTCTCGCTCTCATTTCTTGTTGATTCCATGAGTCTACAGAGAAACACAAAGAACAGGGCCCACGTCTGCCTAATAAACCGAGGTGTGCTGAGAAATCCTACTGGTGGCATGAACGCAACAATTACACGTCAACAGTTATTACCAATTCTGCAACGGAAGACACGCCAATTTAGAAAGAAATCCGTTCCTCATTATGATTGGACAACCAATCCATTTACAAGCCCATGACATGCATATTTTCTCTAAACCACTCGAGCTGCTCAAACTAGAACTAAACATTATTTTAATCCAAAACACACTTCTGCTCAAAAGTTTGTGGTCAGTAAGTTTTAGTTTTTGAAAAGACTTATGCTCAACAAGGCTGTATTTTTTTTACATAAAAAAAAATAAAATAAAAAATACAGTAAAATAGTACTGAGCATTATTATTATTTTTCTTTTCACAACTATAAATAACTTTAATTGAAATACATTTTAAGATGCATCTGATTCCAGTGATCAAATCTAAATCTTCAGCATCATTACTCCAGTCTTCAGTGTCACACGATCAAGAAACATTCCTGATTATTATTATCAATGTTAAAACAGCTGTGGTGTCTGATATTTTGGTGCAAAAAGTGCTTTTCTTTTTGGTTCTTCTGGAGAACAGATTTTTTTGTTATGGAACAAATGTACAAATATTTACCGTAACACATGATCAACACAATGTGTCATTACTAAAAGTATTAATAAAATAATAAAAAGCTTACTGGCCAAAACTATGAACAGCAGTAGATCTCAATGTGATGTCTAGTCCAAAAGGTAAGCGGTAAGCTTCTAACAAGCTCATTTAAAGATCCAGACAGTAAATGTGGATTACTAAAGCTTAATAAAATAAATCTTTAAAGGTTTCATGCCATTAGCTTAGCAAAAAGCTATCCGCAAACTCTACTAGAATCAATTGAGTTGACAGTCAAGTGTGTTTCATATGAGAATGCGTGTCCTGCTGAATTTGAAACGAGTCCCTTCTATTTTAGGAAAATGCCTTAAACGTAGCTATGTCTAGGGATGTTCACCAGGTTTCTTCTCAGATCTGCTGTGTCATTCAGGAGAGCGGCGGCTGCCCTTGGGAATCAGTGGGGCATGATAGAGTCTGCGTCACTAATGAAGCAAAACAGCCCATTACAGCTGATAACTGATAAGATCACCTTATCAGGACAAACCAAAAGCCTTCCAGCCGGCAAAGACCAGTAGCTGAATGGAATGTGTTCATTAAGCAGCAAAGAAGAGGCTCTTTAAGAGGCCAAACCTACTCTTGCGATCTTGGATGGAATGACTGCACTGAATTATGTCTTCAAGTTTCCTCCTCAAACAAGCTCACAACAAACTCACACAACCCTTCACATGCGCCTGAGATGACCAGCCACTCCTGACCGTCTTCAACAGCACCAGTCCGGCAAATTTCATCGATCCCACTGCGGAGCACATGAGGAAAAAACGGCAGAAAAGAGCAACGAATAAATCTGCCTTAATGTGGCTAACCTCTGCCAACTGATGGTTAAGCAACAGCTGAAGGTTGGCGGAGGGGGCCTTCCCTCATTAATGATTTATTTCTGCAATTATTCAGTAATGTTTTAAGCCTACTTGCACATGCACATTGTAAGGCAGAGTGGATTTATTTGGTCGCAGCACCCCTAGTGGTACATTCAGGAAAAGCACTTTAAGGCCGAGTAAATATATGAAGCCATTAACCAAATTTCTGCAGAAAATGCTCTGTATACATGTATGACAGGGCTGCATGACAATGGTTGGACTGTTCATTATGATTATTTCTTTTCTCTTTTTTTTTTTACATTTCTCGAGATTTACTGCACTTTCACAGAAGCACAAATCAAGAGAACGTCAACTTGCATGATTTAATTGCGGATTTAGTCGGCGCAAACAGTGTAAACAACCTTGTGAAAGAATTACACTTTCACGTGAGCAGAATATCCCAATAGAAACGGCTAAATCCAGGTGTTTCAGCTCAGCAGTGCTTCTTCTGTTGTGTAAGAGAGGAATGGGAATGGGAAGCTTAAGTGAAGCACTCGGCAGAAATTGTATCGATTTAAGAGAAAAGCTCTGATTGGGGGATTTAAACTCTTGACATCTGGCAACCGCACACATAAAAGCTTGTGGAGGCTTAAATTAAAATGCTTTCAGGATAAATATCCACCGGGCAAATATTGCAGACAATTAATGAATTCATAGAAGCAGAACTCGTGATTCTTCATGTAGACCTAGCTCTATGATGTGCCAAAAATGTGTGTATGTGTGTGATATATTTTCTCTTTTGTGCCAAGATTCAAGAATTCACCTGCAACTTCCTCAAGGTCTTGCCTGAAAACAGAGTTAAACAAATGACTGGACTGTAGGTGACCAAACTCCTTATGAGTAGCGTGGCTGCAAGAAATAATTAAAGTGTATTTCAGTTCTTTACATAAAAGCCTTGCAAGGATGCAGCGTCACTCCTGTGTTTGATCTAACTTAGATGTGTTACAAGGAAATAGTTTGGCAAACCAACTGATCAACCGTCACAAATTTGGGGATGACCTAATAAAATTGCTACTTTTATTTGCTGTTGAGTAAAACAATTGGCCAAGGTTTGAACCAAACAGTGATTCAGAGACGAGTTGTTGGTACAATTTCCTAACATTTTGGCATATAGTTAATCCTCATAACGCCAGCAGATATAACAACACACCTTCAGAAATGTAGCCAGTGAGCATTCCCTACATCTGAAGAGAAAGCAAGCACTACACTACCACCAGCCAGTCTCCTGAAAGTGACCCTTTGAACCCGTGTGGTGAAAGCACTTGAAATGCTGAGGCCAGCCGGCTCTCGGCTCAGTTACCCCATGGCTAATGCATAGAGATCGGGCCTCTTCTCTTTCTCCTCCTGGCAGATCTTGTGAACGCGGCACTCCAGAGCCTGGCCCAGGTTCAGCACCTTGGGGTACCAGGGCAGGATCTTGGTGAGCACGATCAGGATGTTGCGGATGTGGGTGTACTCGCCCGTCTCCAGACAGTGAACTGACGCCTGAGGGGAGAAGAGGAGATTCTTCGGTGTGTGATTATACCACAACCACAAAGCCTTATATAAGTAGTCAAAAATGCCAGGAATATTGTAACAAATCAGATTAAATGAGGCTCACAGATTTTGTGTAGTAGCGCACATGTATTTCGCATATGACTCTAAAAATCAAGGCACAAAACAAACCGCTAAGCCATGGCTAGAACGCTTAAACATTATCATTTAAAAAATGATGCAAAAATAAAGAAATTGGTCAAAAGCACGCCTTAACATTTTGAATTCAGATTTAGTTCCAATTTGTAAATGCATTAAACAACTTTGCCTGTTTAGCACCATTGGCTGCTTAGTTACTCTGATTTGGAGGAAGTGATGTCAATGTAACAGACCCCACTGTACGCAGATGAACATGATGCAGGACAACGACTGACTGTGTGATGAAGCCTATTAGAATATCTGCACGATTGGGAATGTGACCTTATTAACTGAACAATTGCAATTTAGACACAATAATTATCAATTATTTGCTCAATTTCGCAAAAGAGAACAGTTTGTCTGTAGTGCATCTGCAAGCAACACAGCATTGTTTCATTACTGAGCGGATCCTTGGTTATCCAATGATTCAGTGACTCATTCAAAGAACTGCAGGCAAATCCACTGCTGTTTACTTGAATGAAGCAGACATTTGAATGAATGACTGAATCTCTCTCTCACTGAGACAGTGACTTGCCACCACCTATTCACAGTTGTTAAGAGTATTAATTACATTTCTTAATCTTTTTTTTTTCTTTAAACACATTAATACACATATTAAGTATGCAAAGTTTAAGTTAAATATTTCTTTCGAAAAGTACTTCTTTGTAAGTTCTCAATCTCTTAAATGATCATTTGGGAGGTAATATCGCAGCCAAAATTGATGCACAGTTTAACTATCAGGAAATCTTAAGATTTGTAAGAATTTTTAATCAATCAGCTCTACAACATGATACATGTTTTAATTGTCTGAAGAGCACAGTACTAACTTTAGTCAACTTGTAATGCCACTTGTGGGCAACATGCCGGAAATTCTCATAGTCCAGCTGATCGGCTTTGTTCCCTCCGTCGAAACCACTGGCTCGGAAAATAGTCAGGAACCCAGGATAATTGCCACATTCCTAGTGAGGGACCCAGAAACAGACAACAAAACAGATCACACCAGCATGTTTAACCCAAAACCCCAAAATATACAGACAGAACACGATTTTATCTGGTTATGTAATAAAAGTCTATTATAAAAAAAAGAAAAACCGTTGAGGATCAGTTTGCTCCTGACGAACATTTAAACACTCTGATCCTTCAGGGAAGGGACGCACGCGCTGCCAACTCGTTTTCACAGATACCAATTTAGTGGGGACTAGGACACGCTAGAGACAGCACTGACAGGAAGTGAACCAGTCTACAGCGTACCTTCTCATAGACGGCTCTGTCGCTGTGCCACCGCGTCACCGTCTCCAGCATGCAGCACAGGAAGCGGCCGTAGCGGCGCGACTCGTTCTCTGTGCAGCTCGCCACCGTGTAGATGATATCAGAGAAGACCTAGATGAGCGTGGAGAGAGGACGAGTAGTGCTGCCATTAAACATTCAGATTAAAGCACAAGAGAGCAACACATTAACAAACAGAGCCCTAGAGAAGCGTGTAGCTCTCTGACTGTAGCCAATGGCACATAAACACAAGGCTAGCAAGCCATTAAGAGCCCTGCCATAGCACTCTCCAGCAAAGAGACTAAAACGGGGATGATGGTTCTAAAGGGAGAGCTCATTTATTGACCGTGTCTGTAATGGTTCGGCATCCTGCAGTGGACTCACTCGGTCGTAGCAGAGCAGGGTGCAGAAGTTGGGCGTCTTCTGCTGGTGCACCAGCTCCACGAAGCGAGCGCAGTAAACGGCATCAATGGCTGAGAAGACGCAGCGGGGGAAGATACAGAGCTGCAGGAACTTAGTGATGGTTTCGTTCTTAGTGGATTCTGTGAAGAGAGGGAATACGAGGGTGAGAGAGACGCAGCGGAGAGACTGTGAGAGAGTGATCGGAGGACTCACTGGCGAGCAGCCAGTTGTCTTTCTCCAGTTTGAGGCGGTGCAGGACTCTCTGCACATGCTCCAGCTGCTTCTTCTCCTCTTCCTGCAGCTTGTCCTGCAGCGCTGTGCAGCGCTCCTTCTCTTTCTTCTTTTTATTCAGAGGCTGCAATAGAGAAGAGCATTTCATGAACAACCGCAGAAGAGTCTGTGTGACATTGCAATGATTCCTGCATGAGTATTTAGCAGTGACATTTGTAAAATCAACAGCCTCATGGAGAAACAAGTTTATATTACGGATGAGCTTCGAGATCGAGGTCAGTGCTGAATGGGAAATGTGCTCGATATGTGCTAGGGATGAAACGATAAATCATGATAAAATTCCCCATGGTTAGGATATGGAGCTAAAGATTTCACAAAACCTTTGATATGCGGCTGGCAGCACCGTCCATGAAGAGAGGCTTTAAAACTATTATTATGAGGTGCAACTAAATGTACTGTGGCCAGAGCATGGGGTCATGTGACTGCAATACTTTACACAGAGAGCAGACGCTTTCATGGGCTGTTAATTATGACAAACTTGAGCTTCACAGCAAATATAGACTGCCACTAGAATTATAACGTTTCAGAGGCTGATTTTAATATTAGTCAAATGCGCTACTGAACACAGTTTAAAAATCAAACGCAAGCAGGCTTCAAGTATTTGATAAGTCGAAACGGTTTCAACTATTATTTGGTCGCACTTTATTTTAAGGTCTATTTCTCACTATTACCAAAGCATTAACTACGACTTCCGCCCTAAACTCCTAATTTGCTGCTTATTAATAGTAAGGCAGTTTGTGAAGTTCAGGTATTGAGTAGGATTAGGGATGTAAAATATTGTCATGCCGAATAAAGTACTAATAAACAGCCAAAATTGTAATAATAGACATGCTAATAAACTAGTTAATAGTGTGAATTGGACCCTAAATATGACTGCTTGATTCATTTTGACCAACAATATACACAGACTGAAGTTTCTCACCATCTCAGTGTTTTCATCGATGGCCTTGATCTGCATCTTCAGCTTGTTGACCTCGCGGTCGTAGGCGTTGTGTGGCACCGCCAGGTCGTACATGGTGAGGGACCAGAAGGTGGCGTAGAACTGAGGTCGAAGGTCATCCCACACTTTGGGCAAGTGAAGAGACACAACAGCCTCGTGCACTGGGGCCATGATCTGCTCGCAGGCTGCGATGTACTTATGGACCTTCTGCTGCTGCCTGTTGCCCTTCTCTGCCTTCTTCAACTCGTCGTACTTGGACTGATGGGAACACAGAGACAGCAGGCAAGCTTTACAACTCACTCAAGCACAACAAACAGGCTGAAGAAGAGCGGACGCAGAGGCCCGCATGTGGAACTAGAGGCGGAGGTGAAGAGAGAGATGGGGTTAACTTTACACCGCCCTGGAGAGCTGGAAGCAGGGGTCTAGTGTTGAGGGGAACACAAAATGAGCTCTGTATGAAATATTCATTAGGCAAGCAGTATCATATAGAGGTTATAATACTGCCAGATACAACAAATAAATCAAAGTTTACTGTAATGCAAGAACTGTATTAAAGCAATGTGGTAATATTGCATTACTGGATGCTTCACAATTTCAACCACTATTAAATACTATTTTTGTTTCAAATGTTATTGTCTTAGAGCATTTTTTGCACTAATCAAGATTTTGAGATCTGTTCAGTTTGGATAGTTTTAAGTCAGTACTGCAGTCCATTTGCAAATAAAACAATCCCAAAATGCACTGTCAAAAATCATCTAAGGTCATGCAAAATCAAACTTTTTTTTGATGCAACGCAAGTGTTAAGCCCTGTTCCCACTAACACAAATGCTTGGTGTGAAGATTTCCATTACATAAGTACAAGCCCAAATGTGAAGACTTGACAAAATATGCAGAGACAGACAATGGGGTGAAACAAGGGTGAAACTGGCAAGTCTGTAGATTTGAATGGAATGATTGGGTTTCAACTGAGATTGTAAGACATTGCAAAAATAAAAGCGATCTTAAAGGTGTAAGCCTAAATGTAATGCGCGTTTGCAAAGGTTGTTTAAAAAGAATTCCACTAGGCGACATTAGGCCTGCATACTTGGTCTTTAATTTGAATGAACAGCTGTGAATGCATCTGTATCAAATAAAATAAAAAATCTAAAAAGAAAATAAATACTGTTTGCCTTTCTTTTTGGGTGTCGGAAATGAAAAAGATGTAACTGGGGTATTACTGGTTTTCTATATGGCCACCTATTATCAGAGTGACTCTGCATTTACATTTACATTACATTACATTTATTCATTTAGCAGACGCTTTTATCCAAAGCGACTTACAGATGAGGACAGTGGAAGCAATCAAAAACAACAAAAAGAGCAATGATATATAAGTGCTATAACAAGTCTCAGTTAGGTTAACACAGTACACCTAGCATGGGATTTTAAATAATATAATATAAAGAAAACAGATGGAATAAAAAAAAAAGAAAAGAGCAAGCTAGTGTCAGAGGTCTTTACACACACACACACACACACACACACATACAATTGCATAATTAATGAAAAGAAAATAGAATACAAAAAGATTAGAAAGGTAGTTAAGATTTTTTTAAAGAATAGAATTAGAATAGTGTTAAAATTAGAGGGTCAAATATAGATGGAAGAGATGTGTTTTCAGCCGATTCTTGAAGAAGGACTCAGCTGTCCGGATTGAGTTGGGGAGGTCATTCCACCAGGAGGGAACATTTAATTTAAAAGTCAGTAAAATTCATACGAATTTGTATTTTTCTTTTTTCTTTTTTTTTGCATTAGCAAAACTGGACCAAATTCTGGTGCCGAACATTTGTGTGGTTGTCAACTCTTTATGTTGGTACATATGAACTGCTGCAATAGGGTGTGAAAGAGAGTTGGTTGTGAACACTCACCAGAATCTGATGGGCATACATGGGCCGAGAGAGGAAGAAAGCAGCATCGTGTGGCGTGTGGAACTGGTTGCAGAGGACATCGATTGACGGCACCCTTTTGATGTAGTCTTCTGTGCTGAGGTTAGACGCCAAGAAGCCACCAAACTGTACAAGAGTGTCGTGACACTTTGTGGAGGAAGCAGAAAGAGAAGCATTCATCATTAAAAGTCTCTCCCTCTGGTCCACGCTTCTGTCCCAGCCAAATGCAGATGCTCTTAATAAATCCTCAGGTCGCTCATTTATTTGGGGAACTGCACCTCGCTTTATTAAAGCCATTCATCACGGGCACTCCATCAGAATCGATGGGATGCACAGTAAAGCAATTTACTGGGAGCGAGACACTGGGGAGAGATTCCAGAGGAAGCTGGTGGAGGGGAGGGAGGTACGGCCTGACCACTGGGTCAACTCCACAAATGTTCCCGGACAGCTGCTTTACTACCAGACAATGTTAAAGACACCTAATGAACAACAATATTGTGGGAGTTTCAGACTGGAGAGTGCAAAATATGTCAGAGTCAAATAGAGCAGGAAATAAATAGGAATTAAACACTGGGCCGAAAGCCAAATACGGTTCTTTTAAAACATTAGAAAATATTACAGATCCCAATTTTAACTCTGTGTGTGAATGTTAATAATAAATGGATTACTAGAGCTGTTGTAATTATCATCATTATTCTTTTCTTACTTTATTTTATTTTACAGAACAACGGTACAATTACAATACTAATGTTTATGAATGTTGATGGAGTTCTTGCTTTTTCTCAACTTTTATTTTTGGCTGAAAAGCCCAGGAAGGCCTCAATGCTTCTTTATGTTGACAACAGCAGATTTATAAATGAGTCTCATTACAAATCTGTTGCATTGCAAAAAATAAAAAAAAAATGTGACTGCCGAACTGATAAGTAACAGTAGTTCAGCGCAGATTTTCCTTGCTCTTTGGACTTTGAAACCTGGTTAACAAGTAGATTCGTTGCGAGCTCGTACAGCGTTGTCAGAATACATGCAATGCATGAGTGTATTAGAAAGCATAACATTCTGCAGTTTATTTGTGATGTGATCATTTTTGTCCATAGCTTGAACGTAACAAGTGATGAACTTTTGATCACCCCTTGTATGTTTAGATAGCACGAATAGTGTACCTTGTAGTTAGAAAAGGGGGCGCATGACAGGAACTGATCACATGACAGGAAATAGGAAATGGACATCATAAAGGAGGCAGAATGTCAAACAAACATGGTCGTTGCTCTCATTACGACCAAGTGGTGATCACCAGCAAACTGGAATAGTGGAGTTACCCTTGTGGACTTGCCTCTCTAGCACTATGGATTAACACTACAGTGGAATTTTGTATATACACCGGTGGACACTTTGGGACTAACGACACACTGGATTTCTTAAGGACTGTTTTAATGGTATGGAACAAAGACTTTTCCCAAGATTTTACAGCCTAAGTTATTCTAGTTTTATTCTGTTGTTTTAAGTCTCTTGTGAATATTGTAAATACATATTTGATTTTCACTTTTAACATTGTTGCACGTCTCGTCTTATAAACACTCAAAGCTCTCATGAAGTATGATCTGACCACTTTTTAACAAATGTTAACATCTCCCAATAAGGCTGATCGTTACATATGGTGGCCCATACGGGAAACGTTTAAAGATTTTAACGCTGTGTTTTAATGCTGACATGGTTGCTCTTAAAAACATTGGTTTAAAATTGGATAAAGATTTTAAAGACTCTGTTGAAAGTAATCTTAACTGTGAAGTGTGTTTTGGATTTTAAATTTGAAAAGGTGGAGGAATCTATCAGGGATGCCATGGCACCACAAGAGAGAGGCCATTGCCTGTTTTAAGAGGCGAATTTGGCAAAGAAGCTGGAGCAAGCGAAAGATCCAGAAGATGCCATCTCTCCTCCGACTTCGATGATCAACCTGGTGCCTCCAACATCAACCCCGGCTTTACTATTACATCATCATCCACCAAAGAGACCCGCAAGCCAGATGGAAGGAGACGCCAGGGAGGTTGGCAGACCAGTATGGCTAATCCTGGGAGGAGCGGCGCCACCGACCCTAGGACACCCAGGCTGGTATCGGATCCCACCGCTCTCTAGTGTTCCCTTCGATTCCTCCGGCAGACTATTGTCTGTGTGTGAGGGCATAGTTTTATATAACGTATTACAATAAGTTAGAATAAGAGTTTCATGAAACCCTAATTTTGAATTTGTTTTTACATACAACCAATTTTCAGAATTTCCTGAAAATGTCCCGGGGCGACATCCAACGGGTTTTCCCAGATCGCATCACATTTACTAACTGTTTAAGGCCTTTTCAGGATTTCAATCATCATACAGTAACCAGCAACAATCGCCCCTTCCTCTTCTCATCGAAGACGTGATGCAGTGCTGAACAGTCTCTTGCTGTGAGTGCTTGTAATGGTTCTTGTGTCTTTCGCTGACAGCTTTAAATGCTTTCACGGTGCTGTGCTGACATTTTGCAATATAAAGAGTGTGCGCCTCTCACTCTGCACTGGTTGATATTTGATCACGTCACATCATCGTTCGGTACAATTTATTCTGTTTTCACTTATTCACCCAAACACCGAAAGAGCTTAACCAAGGTTAACTTTTTTACATGCCGTCAGCCTCTTCCTGTCTAAGTAAATTTTCAGACCTGCAGATCATTCGTGTTGTTTAGAAACTGCTGTTTAAACAGTTGCAAAATGTATTTATGCAAGTCACATAAGTAAACTGTCCTCTCATTGATCAGAGAGCACCGGTTTATGTTCCAGGATTACGCTCACAGTGCCATCCATCAAGATGAATTAACAAGTTAGCTTTGTGCACTAGCTTCCCTGCAAGGCGGGACCGCATTTCAGAGAAGATTAATGGCATTTCAAGGCGCTCTTTGGTTTTCAACTGATACTAATGTGCTCAGCCACTGCTGCTTTTTACACAACACACTTCTCGTTATGAATTCTGATACAGCTTGGTCAGTCAGCCACGTTGGGTCGTATTGTTTCCTAACCAGACCTGAACCGTTACGGAGTAAGTTTTTAATCTGACCAAAAGCACCTCATTAAGACAATATCTGACCAATTATTATGGGAAAAAAATTAGCCCGGTTTTGAAACAATTAAAATTGAAAACTCCCTAAATGGGTGATCAGAACATGCTGTAAACTTTGTCTGAACTCTTAAATCTAGGTGTGCAAGGATAACAACAAGCTAGCAGTGCATTCTCATAAACAGATGCAACAGACAGGAAGAGATGGCACCTCTCTAAACCTGTGCAAAAAATACTGTGTCCAGAGTATGCCAACAACAAAACTGGACATCAAAGGAAGATGAGATTGGTTTGGCTTATTTTCAAGACTCGAATCAGCTCAGATTGCCAAAACACCGCCTTGGGAGCTCGCTGTCACATGTCACACTCACAACATTTCCACCTCTCATTTTGAGACAAAATTAATGAAATGCATGAGTTGTTTAGAGTCATAGTTAGTAGGAGAAAGAAAATTAGCTTCCCCAGCATTTCTAGAAGTGTGTTTATGTGGGGGGGAAATGTAGTGACACATATTCTCCCAAAAGAAATCATCTACACTTAAAATTTATTTGCATTATCTAGCTAGAGCACATACGACTACTGCTTTTGACATCAACTCAGACCACGGGAAAGCCACAAACACATCATCTATAGTCAAAGATGAAGAAGAACTGATCTTAACAGTATATCATGTAGGACACAAAATATTGCCCAATGAGAGCTAAGAGCCATTGTCTGAAGAATACATCAGAGGTCCCTGGCCATGTAAATCACAGCATCTGAAATTGGAATAATTAGCAAATTTTCGATTCACAAACCCTACAAGACTATGATATTCTGATTCCTCGGTTAGGTGAGAAGTCTGATCACCTCTCTTCAGCAAGCAACTTGACTTGAGGAACCATTCATGTCCATAGCACAAATGATGCAGGACAATTTAAAGGGATAGTTCAGCCAAAAATGAAAATGTTACGTTTATCTGCTTACCCCAGGGCATTCAAGATAGTAGGTAGGGTTGGGTATCGTTTGAATTTGAACGATTCCGATTCTGATTTCGATTCCTTGTTTCGATTCCAGTTCCTAACGATTCTCGATTCCGATTCTTTTAAGAGGCAGGGTCAAAAAAAAGTTTAGGATATTTTAAATGATCTAGCTAACCAACGGTCTTTCTGAAGGAAATAGTCTAACCTTTTTCATCAATTTTAATTATATGAACTTTTTACTTTTAACTTTTTTTTTTTTTTTTACTTATTTAGAGAGACGACAGACTGAAATCACCACGAGCGTCACGCGCGCTTCCGTGTGTGTGATGAATGACGACGCGCTTCTGCGCCATTCATTAACACAGACATGCAGAACATGCAGGATTCATGTTAAAATAGACTGTTCCGGCTTAATATTTACAGATACTAGTCCATATCGCTATTTGATGTAAGTGCAATGACCAACTTCTGATTAATTCATTCAAAATTTGGCAAATTATCTGACATTCCGCGTTAAACAGTAAATTCCATTTTTATGACTGGATTCCGCGATTCCGTCCGCATTTTCTGCATCGCGGAAATCATAGGGTCTTACGATAAGAAACAAATTGTAAAACCCAGTATAGATTAGCAGCAGGTACAGTATAAAATCAGAAACAGTTCTTGTTTAGGAAAATTATCATATCTGCCTTCTCAGGCAGGATGCGTGAGCGTTCTGGACAGATAACTTTATCATCTCCTGCTGTGATGTAGAGGAAGCTTGAACGCATTAATAGGAGAAAAAGAGGCAGCGGAGGACGGAAGACGGGGCACATATTTATTTCTACTGCATGAACTAGGAGGTGCATTATCATGTTCGACGTGCACCCTCCTATGCACGAAACAATCTTAATGCAAATGTTGCATTTTGCCAAGATTTCGTTCTGTTTAAGAAAGTGAAACCACACTTAAACTCGCTCGATTATGCCAACACTTCTGGTGTACGCTTCTTTGTTGATGTTCAGCGGTTTCTTCTTCTTCTGGTCGGCGGACTAGGAATCGAAATGTAAACTTTTGAACGATTCCGGGAAAATCGCAAAGCTAGTCCCGGTTCCAATCGATACTCGATTCTCGATACCCAAGCCTAATAGTAGGAGACTTTGTTTTTTTCAGTAAAACACAAAGATTTTTAACTCAAACCATTGCAGTCTGTCAGACACATAATGGAAGTGAATGGGAATCAAGGTATTGAGAGTCAAATAAACAAAACCAAATTAAACCCTGTGGCTCGGGATGATACACCGATGGGTAAAGACACAACATTTATCTCGTTTCTTTTCTTCTGATTCACCGCAATGTCCGAACTGTCTCTCAAATGGACCATTTCTAATTGAGATTGCAGATAGACTGTCAATGGTCCATTTGAGAGATAGGTAGTGCACAGATAAGTCTGCGATCCACCGTAAAGCAAGATGATGTTGTTTTGTTGACTCTCAAATCCGTTATTACCATTCACTTCTATTATATGACTGACAGACTGCAATGGTTCGAGTTAAACATCTTTGTTTGTTTTCTACTGAAGAAACAGTCACCTACATCTTGGATACCCTGGGGGTAAGCAGATAAACATCAAATACATTTTTTTGGGTGAACTATCCCTTTGAGTTTCGGGGTCTGGGGTTTACTTTAAACATATAAAACACTAGGATACATTAAGTGTCAAGCATGCCAAAAGATGTATTAAACATGCAAAACAAGGCAAATTTATACAAATTATTAAGTTATTCTAATATTTTTCAGGGTGCTTATGCATAAATCATGCAATCATGCTGAATGCATATTTAGTCTGAGATGAGTCAATCAATCAATCTCTGTGGTGCATCAGAGGCGGTGCTAGCCGTGCACAGGAGCCCCACACATTTCTGCTGATTGTAATGAGCAACGCACAACTTCCTGCAAAGTGACTTAAAAAAAAAAAGAAAGCCAAAATTAATAATTAAAAGCTTCCCCACTGATGTCAGGAAAAAGCGTGTTTCTCTTTCACACCATGAGCAATTATTTAGACAATTTGGCATCATGAGAGGGAATTATTTGCTAAAGGCTCTAATTTGAGACATTGAGAGGAAAAAGAGGAAAAAAATAAAAAGCAAAAAGGATCGACCGGCGGCATCATTTCGCAGTCCCACACAGAATGGAGCTGATGATGTTAGTTTTTAGCACCATCTGCTGTGAATTGCGACATGTCTAGAGAACATGGGGGGAGAGAGGAAACAGTCAATTGGATTACCCAGTGAGTAATTGAGCTGCGCAGCTGCTGAACATGAAAAGCAAACTGCCAGTGCATGTGGGCGGGTGAAAATCACAGAAGTTCTGTACAACTCTCTACGTGAGTCTTTCTATGGCTGATACGGGCCACTTTCACTCCCAACTGCGATACTGACAACCATGAAAAGTTTCTTAAACTCAATCATTCAGTTTGGTTTGCGTTGGGAAGTCTTTTTGCACAGAAAATACAAAAATGTAAATGTATATTCACTGATGGATTACCAAATATGCCAATTGGGACATGTTGGTCCAAGTTTGATGTCAATTATGATGCAAAAGTATGGAAGCCTGTATCTGCCACAGAACAATAAAAATAAAGAAAATAATAAACAAAATAAAGCTAATCACAGCCTTTTCTCTCTCACAAATTTGCAATTTCTCTCAGAATTGCAAAGTAACTTAGTATATGTGTAACATTACATATGAGTCTCCGTGTCCAAAACGGTTCCTGTAGGCCTGACCAAGGCAAATCACAGCAATCAATTTAATATTGAATTTCCGAATTGAGAAATCACTTTGGTGCACCAGTCAGGCAATAATATAAAGTAATAAGTGAATAAATGAATGAAAATGAGTGAGGCAGCTGGCCAAAATGAGCACTAAATCAGCAGAATTTCTCCCAGTGCTCTTCATGGCCAATTCAAATCAAAATATCACATTTTGAAGATGTTGAAAACACTTGTTTTGAGAATATGGTTGTGATCATGAATATGAGCCAGATGCTGGATGTACTGAGGAATTATGCCATATTTGATTATTTTGTAATTGTTATTAGGAGTTGTAGCAGTTAGAAATCCACCCGTGTTAGATGTATAAATCCAGGAATACGCAATAATGATAGCTGAAACATTCATGCACTTAAGGGTTAACAGTCTGTGACTTGAGCAGGCTGTCAAATGGCATTGATGTGAGAAAGACACTGATGAGGGGTTATGCCGTGTTGAAGAACTTCTATTCCATGATGTTGGAGTCATTAACATCAATAACACATTTTCTCATCTAAAAGGCGGATCTTTCCTAATTGGCAGCCTTTACCTTATTAAAATGTGCTATTTTATATGCCGTTTCTTCCTGAACATCCCCTCCAGGAACCCTAAAGTCTGTCTGTCTATCTCTATCATGGCATCAGTTTAACTAGACTGAAAAGTAAACAAGCATCAAACTTGAAGAAATGTATTCTCAGCTCCACTGCATGAGCTCCGCTGCTTGTCATCTTTAATTAGCAGATCTACTCTTTTCAGAACCGCATGGATCTGAGTCATCTTGGTTTCAAGAGCCGCTCGTTAGTTGAGTATACCTGATCATAAAGCTTCCCCACGAGTTTAAGGTGTTTCTCTCCCCCCTCAGAGAAGACCACCCCGTTCCTCTGCTGGGCCATCAGGAGACACAGCGGTAACGCCAGCTCGTGGTCCAGAAGAGCGTCCTTCAGGCGCTGAGACGACTTCTTAGTGTTCCTGATCTGTCCAAAGTAGCCACCCTACACACACAAACAATCAGAAATGAACAGAAACACTCCCAATCAAACATGTCTCTTCATATTGAGGTAATGTGCACAAGACGAGAGGAATGTTCTCAAGTCAAAAGTCATGCCCAGGCCAAAACAGAAGCTGCGCAGACTGAAGTCAGGAGTTTCTTCACTTAAACACAAGAAACTGCTGACTTGATTCATTATGAACACAATACTGTCCCGTGTGGTCGCACTTTAATTGCCTCTGCGTTTTCAAGGAAGCACTGTGGAGGCAAACACCATCTGCAATGCATCTTGGTAGATGTTTGACCTGCTAAGTAGTGCTGGTGTGCAGATTAATAGTGTAACACATGAACTCTAGCTCGCTCTCTCTCATTACAGGGGCCTTGATTTATGCATCACAAACCCCTCCAAAAAAGAAAAACACCCAAGTTCACCTATGAAAATTGAATTCTGAAGCCATTTCATTCTTATAGTGAAGACTACGCAGTCACAGCAGTTTGTTTAATCTGTATTCTATTGCATCTGTACTTTGGTTTTTTAATACTGACAGTTCAATTAGTTTCAATAATTTAGAGGACTTTTTACTAATATTAGTTACCCAAGTGCTCTGCTGTGGTGTTGAGAATTGTGGCATTTTTCATGGTACTGACCAAAATAATCATGATTAGGGCTGTAGCTATCGAATATTTTAGTAATCGAGTATTCTACCAAAAATTCCATTGATTAATCGAGTAATCGGATAAAATGTGTTTTTGCTTAATTAAAGTGCAATATTTATTATGCAAGAGAAAAGACTCCTGGGTCTCTTAAAATGAACAACTAAGTTTCCTTTTTTAGAAAATTGTATTTTTATTTTTTAAATGCATAGAATGCAATGCATACATCAAAAATAAGCATTTAATTATTACCCATTGTTTTTCTGTCTGTACTTGTACTGTGAACAATGACAATAAAGTTGACAGATGAATTAAATGCCATTCAGTTGGGGTTTTAAATAAAGCATTTTCTGAGATGCACATTAAACACATAAAACATTAATTTAATTTATCTTTTAATTATTGAATATTAACTTAAGTTTTTGGTAAACAAAGGGGATTTACTATTAAATATAAAACATGGAAGAAATGTTGTGTGATTAAACCCTAAAAAAAAAATAATGTTTGATTTGTTTTTTTTTTAGTAGTAGGCTATGTACATTCTGTTGAACAATAGTCTTTAACCGGACTTTTATTTTGACGGGTTGACGTAACTTTACAGTTCTGTGTATGTGATGTGACGCTAGTTTTACTCAAATCAAACGGTCAAATGCTCATGAAGTGACTGTCAGAGCAGTTCTGGAGATGTTGTTCATGTGTTCACCTCCTTATTTAGTGAGAGAGCAGACGCTGAAATCACCGGAGCGTCACGCGCGCTTTAGTGTGTGTTAATAAACGGAGACGCGCTTCTGCTCCATTCATTAACACAGACACGCAGAACATACAGGATTCATATTTAAATAGTAATTTCCGGCTTAATATTTACAGATATTATTTCATATCGTGATTTGATGTAAGTGCAATGACCTATTTTTGATTAATACATTCAAAATTTGGCAAATTCCATGCCATTCCGTGTTAAACTGTAAATTCCATTTTTATGACTGGATTCCGTGATTCCCTCCGTGTTTTCTGCATCGCAGAAATCACAGGGCCCTAGTTGTGGTATGCCAGCTCTATCTTGCAATGGACACATGCCACAACGTTCTCTTTACGTTTGCCCGCGCCCTCAAATCAAACACTGCTGACTCCTTGCAGTATGTCATTTCGGACGCAGTGCTTGTGTCTCCTTCCGCTTTGTGGGTGACGTAAACGCGTTGTGTCCCATTAAAAAAATCATTGCGAAAGAACCTGACGTGAGATTGAAAATAAATTAAAAGAGGAATTTGCCTCGATCATTTTTTGTAATCGAGTTACTCGAGGAATCGTTTCAGCCCTAATCATGATTAAGGTTTTTTTGACATAATCAAGCAGCCCTACCTTGGATAAAACATCAAATACATTTGTAATAGCAGCACAAGCACACTTCTAGGATTCGACATCTGAAACGCTGCCGCAGCCCAAATCTAATGCGGTGACATCTACACGTTCCCAAACATGGCTCAAGCGTGTACATGAACGCTGTGTTTGCTAATCGATGGCTATGTACCTCTGCTTTGAGCTGCTCTCCACCGGTCATGGCCTCCAGCTGCTCCACAGTCATTTCATCCGTGATCTCAATCCCTGCCATCTTCTGCACCACTTCCTTCAGGATCAGCAGGTCAAAACTGGCACAACATAAAACACATGAATGATTAAAGACCTTGATAAAAACCAAAACTGCTCTTCGGGAGTTCTGCACGCTCCGTGACACTGGATAAAGGAAACTGAACAGAGCTGTGATTCCTTTATGTTAGAGAACGTCCTCAAACACGGACTGGTGGATCCAGCTCTAGTGTGAAGACATTGGATCCGGGTATATTTTGGTCTGTGATGCATGACAGTAGCCTTTTTTTTGGTTCAGAAGCCCCCAAAATTGACACTACTTTGCTATGCTAAGGACATTTTAAGGACAACTAAAGTTTTTTTATTTTTACATTCAGAAAAAATGAGGTACTTCATGAGAAATCAATCCCCCACTGGAAACATCATTGTCAGTCAAATCCATTCTCTAACATGCATCCAGCCTGTAAACCTGTACATGTATGAAGCTCAATCCAGATCTCCGAGTAAGTGCTAGTCAACTCTCCGTCTGTCAGCGAGGGCTTTCACTGCCTGCCTACACACGTCTCTCTGGAGCGCTGAAGGATAACCCACACCTTATTAACACATACAGCCGTGTAGAGAAATACACCGCTCTCTCAGTCAAGTGCTGGGATTAACCTCTTCATTCCAGAGAAATGCATCACTTTAATTGTTAATTACTGTATATTAAATATATTGGGCATTGGGAACCAGTGTTGCAAATACAGCACATTTCAACACTGCTTTATAAAATGCTAATCTTAACTTTCAGTATATTCGCCATTCGTTAAGAAAATCAAAAATGAATGTGAATGAACTGAACACTTGGAATGAAGGAGTTAAATACTTAAATGTTAAAAATATTGTAGAAGTCCTGAACGCCTTCCTGTACTTTAAGGATACATGTGTTTTGAAAAACAGCAGCAGCATAAAACAATGTTCAAATTAACTTGGGTTTGGAAATGTCACTTTTCTGTTAGAGCACAGGTCATACGCCACTGAATTTACACTAATCTACTCCACTGAAATTACTAGACTCAAATTAATTGGCAAGTTTTGCAAGCTTTTTTGTTAACAATCTTTTAAATAAAGATAGGTCTGCATGAGTATATTGCAACACCGAGTTCAAAACTACACAAACAGCCAGCAGAATGGAGAGTAGGGGTGCGTAAAATATTACATCGCAACACTTTGGGCTTTTTTAAACAATATATAAGAAAGTATGAAAAAATGCAGGATTTTATTCCAAAGTTTGCATGTGCTTGATACTGTGCATCTTTACTTGGATGATCTACTGTTTTTGTGATGGCTGTTCATGTTTTTGTATAGTAATACCAGTTTTAATAAAGTCTCTTTGAAGAGCAGACCAGGGCCTAAACACAGCAAACATTTAAGCGTACCTCTTTCCAGCTTTCAGCTGGTTGGTCACATACTGCAGAAGACCAGCTAACTCGATGGGATATTTCCTGAAAACCGCTCCACACAAACTAGCGAGACCTAGAGAAAGACGTGATGACAAAAGCAAAATATTATCATAAGAACGAGCATTAGTATTCGTACGAGGGCAAGTCAAGAATGTCACGCATTTGTGCTCCAAATTGCTTTCCGGACACACTCTAGCAGCAGGGTCAAACCATTTCAACAAATGACATTTAACGCTCAGGCAGAAGTTCAATTTATTCTGCATCTCGGCGTTTTAGAGGAAACGTGGCACTCACTCTGCAGCCATGATGAAATGGTGGTGTCATCGTGCTTCATCTTCTCTTTCTCTGGGTTGGCTAAAGCTTCAATAATGCAATCTGCCCACACGGTCAAGGGCTCAAACGCACCACATCTCGCTCTTTAAAGATAAC
Source organism: Carassius carassius (assembly GCF_963082965.1). NCBI lineage: Eukaryota > Metazoa > Chordata > Actinopteri > Cypriniformes > Cyprinidae > Carassius > Carassius carassius. Next base: position 28,863,777 of record NC_081783.1, read on the forward strand.
ACACACGTAGACGCTCTTCAGACTATTACTCATACGGTCAGACATTGTTTTGGCATGTTCAAAAGAAAATGAATAGTCTATTTTCCTCCACTGCTTCCCAAACTGCAGAAATGCTTTTCTCTCTCATTTTAAACACACAAATCTGTCAGTTTCACGATGATGATGAAGTCAAGGTGAGCGATTACATGCTATTTTAATCACGCACACATTACGGAAGTTTGGAGGAGATCAGCAAGTTCCTGGGAGAGCTGTTATTAGCGGAGGGGGAAGATTATTATACAGTGGGAGTGTAATTATAGCAGCCGTCTGAAAGGATACAGGCCAGCACATCATAGTTGAGGGAGGTGAGGTATTTGAGAGAGTCCACCACTGGAGTTATGAGGTTATCGTACCACTGGATCTGAGACAGGATCTGAAAGAAAAGAGTACATTCATTAACCGAGCAACACAGGACTCTGCAGCAGTGACTCACTCCTTCTACAAACACTTTTATTTTTATTCCACATGTGTTATTCCAGTCCTTTTTGTGCCCTGCCTATATACCAATTTACGACTGAAATCAGACATAAATTAAAAATATATATCTTTAAAAGACGTCAAACAAAATTTTGGTAATGCATTGTATTTTCAAGAGAAATTGCAAACAGAGCAAGACGTGATTTTATTCGTTTTTAATAGACCTGATTGTGATTGCTACTATTTGTGTATAATAGTATGATCAGTTTTACCACAATTAAAGCATTTTTTTCTTAATTGGAAATAAATTTTGTAGTAATGGATCCAATGAGAGAAATAAAACCTATGCAGTGTAATTTATATACAAGAATTGACTGTACATGCAAAAAAAAAGGTTCTCCGAGATACATTCTTTGTAAAACCCAGAGACAAATTAGTATTTCTTTTTTCAATTCTGACGTCCTGAAGACAAATGCGAATGAAATGGTCACTCTGATGCTTGGCTTTAGGCTTCAAGATTTAAAGAAACTGTCATGAACAAGAAAATGTGAGAGTCAAACTGTACGCTGTAGGCAAAATAATCCAAAAGCCAACAGAAAAATTATATAAAAATATAATATCGCTACTGCGATCAATACTGTTCAATATCAGTCAATCGCTAAACTTGTCTTGCAAACAACACTAATTCTATTTCCCTGGTCATGTAGAATAATACATTGCTCAATTAGACCAGGGACTTCATTCTAGCAAACAATCAATTTTGATTTGATGATGTAGTGTGGCGAGTGATCGTTCAGTGGCCTCTCTCTCTCTCTCTCTCTCTCGGCGCCCTCTCTCTCTCTCTCTCTCTCTCTCTCTCTCTCTCTCTCTCGGCCCTCTCTCTCTCTCGGCGCCCTCTCTCTCTCTCTCTCTCTCTCTCTCTCGGCGTAAGAAAAGCGCCAGCACCTGAATAACACAGCCTTCATCAGAGCGCATCTCCGTCTTTTATTTCACCACTGAATCTTCTGAATTTTTCAGAAATGCTAATGGATTCAAAGCCTTGCCAACATCAGCCACTTCCAAGTCTTTTCTTCTCGGTACACGAGAGCAAAAGTCTCTCCTCACTGAAGACATGCACAGCATGAACAGTGACAGCACCACTTCTTCAGAACGAAGACAGCAGAAAGAAGCATCCTGATGAAAACATTCTGGCAACCATGAATATCTATCAGCCTCGGTCAGCCTAGTCATGAATTTCTTACATTCGATGGAGATGAATGTGATTACCGTTAGCCCGCTGACTAATAAAGCCTAAATTTAGCCTTGTGTTCATGCTCTCGTTCTGATGTTGGGCATTAGGCCACTGGTTTGAGTTTATATATGTGCTTTTTAATCTCTGGAGCATTGAAAATTGATGGCACACTGCAGATTATAAAGTAGCCCTGTAAAAGCATGTCATTAGTCCAGCGGACCATTATGGCTGTCACAAGCAATAAAATACTCACATAATCAAAGAGAATGGTGGGGTTACTGTGGCTTAACTTTCCAATCTGCCTTCCTGAGGGCTTCACGTTCTCCTTAGTCAGTCGCCTGGGGAAAAAACAGCCAGAGAGATGGTGAAAACCAGAAAAAGTAGCACAGACGCACCAAAGCCTACAATTAATAACACTTACACTCACCAGTGATTAAAACGGGCTTGTGAATTAGCTATACTTACTACTACAGACAATGTTTGGCTGACACATGCCAATAATCATGGCCACTGGTACAAACAAAGTGTGTAGGTGCTAAAATAGCAAAAATGTCAGAGCATGAAGCTTTAAAACCTTTATGAATCTTTTGTTTCGAATCTGTGGTTCGGCGCAAACTTGCCAAGTCATGTGATTTCAGCAAACAAGGCTTCGTTTGGAGAGAGAGGGGCGAGGTCAGTAGAGCTAATTAGCATTTAAAGGGCCATGCACGAAACGGTTCACTGTCAACAGAGCTGTTTTTGACAGGGTAAAAAGGGTGTTGTTTTACACTGCCATTGCAAAATTTTAACCATCTTATGTTATAGACTTTCTATTAAGACCCCTAAGAATCATATCAACTTGTGGAAAATGGGCATCCGATGACCTCTTTAATGATTACGTATATAAAACAAAAATGCAATTGATATTTAATTGTCTCAGCCTGACAGCCACCTAACACTAAAGATATTTATCAGGAAATTGGTTGCGGTAATTGGTGCGATACATTTTAATTGGAATGAATGCCTGTTATTGCACCAATAAATAACCATACAAAAAGAGCTGATCTAATCACATTTCCATCACAGTGCAAAGTAAACTGGCCATCGCCAACCAATAGGATTTGGGCCATTGGTTATATGGCCAGTCCTGTTGCTTTTACAGAAAACCACACCTTTGATAAGTGACAATGATTTATTTTTAAAGCTTTAGATTTTCTTGAAAAGGCGGTTGCTAACAAGGGACTATAGAGGTTGTCAGGAACATTAAACTCCATCAAGCAGTTCAACTAATCTGCTAATCAACATTCAAAGCCTCGTTGAGTCCACAGTCAACTCAACTCAGTCATCTCAGAATTGTAATGGTGGTGATGCTGAAGTCACATGATCATGCCATTTTTATTTATTTTTTTGCTGGACACATCGTTCAAATGGTTTAAATATCAAATATCCAATGACAAACTCATTGTCGACTACATGTTAACATGGCTTCCCAAGAAACGCAGCATGAGGTGTATCCTCTCTATCTGTGAGAATGGACAGCTGTCTATGTCCCGTCTCGCTGGTGTTTTATGAGTCTTCATGCCTCTGCACTGATTTCTTATCACACATGCCAGCAGGCGCATGATGGACTGTCATGTGAAGAGCAGCGCCTCTCGGGCAGGTCTTTGTAACGCCATTAATTGTGAGCGCGGGGGGCCGTGTTTTCTCTCAGACTAACAGAGCTGCTTTGTCTGAAGTGTGGCACAAAAGGGGCCAATTAAAAAGTCAATTAATAAAGTAGCTGGGGAAACACACACACACACACACACACTGCAGGAGGGCACAGAGCCAGCGCTGGCATTGTGGAGTTTCCATTCGAGCTGGTGAGCCGACAGGAGCTGCTGACTGCTGAGCCATGACAGCGTCATTGCTCTTAATAAGGGAACTGCGTGTGTGTGTGTGTGTGTGTGTGTGTGATCCTGAGCATTCCCCACGTCACATCAGGTGGCCTAATTGGTTTGCTTAACCTTCAGAGCACAATGGGCAAGCTCTAATGACATCTTCTGATATCCAGAAGCCTTATAAAGCTCACATGAACAATGGGATGCCAGCAATCCCTCAAAGTTTTTTCTAAACACATTTTGGCACACCAATTGAATGAGTCATGGAAAAAAGGGTGAAAAGAAAAAAGGTTTGAGGCAACACAATTCTCTCTTAAATGATTCTGCAAATGCAGTAAAAACTAAGCTCAGAATTTATGGAAAACTTTTATGCACTAAAGGAAGCAGTAATATAGTTGCTGCCAATTACACAAAACGCTTGAACAAGTATCTAATATTACATTAAGTTCGAAAATGTTGAGGCAAATTACAAGGACAATCACAGGATTAATTTGCTCGATGTTCCAATGTGCGATTTTACCATCATATCAGCCTTTTCTTTTCCAAATGTTCTACGAAGACATCATTAATGCTTTCTGGAATGCAATTAGATTATTATTATTAGATATGCAAAACTGCTTTCAAATGGTCATGTGCACTTTGTGTGTTCACTCGTGGCATGAGGCTGTACGCATATGCAGTGGTTATGTGAATGATATTCATCTAAAAGTCAGTCATGTCTTAAAGGATTAAACAGACAGGACATCCGAAATGTCAAAACGCATCTGTGCATTAGTGTGTCATCAGTGATAATCAAAGGGCAGAGATGCTCAGAAGAAGAGTGCACGGAGCTCTCGTCCTGCTGATGCTGAATGAAGCGCTACTCCTCCGTGTTTCTGCCTCCGCAGCAGCACTGCAGTCGAACACACCACCTGCGCCTCCGCCGATGTCTGACAGCTCGCCTCACAGCACACACACAGTCACATAAGGCCACCGATCGCAAAATAATGCATGCAACAAATGGCTTCCAATGGGTCAAACGGAGTAAAAAACTGCTTAAATAAAGCATTTCAATTTCAAAATTAATGTTTTAATTTAATACATTTAAGGTTCATGTTAAACTTAAAAATGTTTTGTAGTTTAATTAAGATTTTCTTTTTATATTTAAATTATATAAAAAAATAATATAAATTAAATGTGAATAATAAATGGATTTAATGGTTTATTTAGATTTAAACTTCAACATTTATTACGACATCAGATGTTTGACATTGTTAAAAACATGTTTTGGATAAACATGGCACAATTGTGTTGCTAAATCTGACCAGATAGAGCCTCTTTTGTAGCAAGCGTTCACATTCAAGGCTGCATCCTCACATTGAGCTACAACAAATACTTATTTATTTCCTTCACACGACTCTGCCCTCGACGTGATGTCCTTCAGATTTCTGCAGCCTCTGGCTACAACATCGATTAACAGCAAACGAACCAGGAAAAAATAAGGCAAACCATTAAAAAAAAACCTGATGAAAGGCAAACTAACATGTTGGATAAAATTAAATAATATTCTTAAGTGTCAATCATATGAAAGCTGAATAAATAAGCTTTCCATTGATGTATGGTTTATTAAGATCGCACAATATTTGGCAGAGATACAACTATTTGAAGAAATGCAATCTAAGGGGGGGAAAAAAATTACATATTGGTAAAATCATCTTTAAAGTTATCCAAACGAGGTTAGTAATGCATATTATTAATCAAATAATTAAGTTTTGATATATTTGCAGTAGGAAATTTACTAAATATATTGATGGAACATGATCTTTATTTAATATCCTAATGATTTTTGGCTTAAAAGAAAAATTGATAATTTTGACCCATACAATGTATTTTGGGCTATTGCTACAAATATACCCCAGAGACTCAAGACTGCTTCTGTGCTCCAGGGTCACATATATGTGTAAAGAAAAACAGATTGAAATGTTGGACGCAGACGTCACTTGTAAAATCTAACCTTAGTCAGGTCATATTCATCTAGCAATTCACCACTTGGAAAACACAAAGCTACCTGCACAAGCTACTAACAGCATCTAGAGAGAGAGACGAAACGTTAGAGAGCAGTCTGACGCACACGAGGACTCGACTCGAGCCATCTGACAGGCGACCTTGAGCTTCCCTCGCTCTCCCTGAACACTTCTGACGGGTTTAGCCTCAACTCATTCTCCGCTCGCTCCCTCTCTATCCAATTATCTGCCAAAATATCATCATTTATTCAACACGCTTGAAAAGAAAGCAAAGGATCTGATACAGCAATTCTGCAAGCCCTTTCAAAGAGCTCATCTATATGCACACAAGCACAGGGCAACACAAACCTGGTTCAAGGAGAACTGCCTTTAAACTTGCACTGATCTAACATCCTAAATCTGCACAATGCCTAAGTGCTGGAGTTAAAAACAAAAAACACTCAATTTAACAAACTGCAATTATAAAAATGGATCATTTAAGTAGATGCTCATGTTCCTGTCAAAAATCAAAAACAAATCAGATTCATAGCTAAAATTAAAACATTAAAACTATCTTTATCTGAAGAAATTAAACTACACTACCCATAATTCTGTGAGGAGAACCACCACCAATAAGAGCTGCTACCATAGAAACAGGGTTTTCAGCACTTTCCTCTTCTTTAGAACACAAATGGAGAAACTGGTGCTAGTTTTAATATAATGGAGAGCTGAAGGGGTGAGAGTTTCAGTTCGCTTTATGTAATCGCACCAAGTCATCAACTTAAATCAAACTTAAAGTACAGCCCATGTGTTATTCTAGACTACTTTATGGGGCTTTTTCATCATTTCTTGCTGAAAAAGCAGCAGACAGATTTTGTGCAGAGTTATCTTTATAGTTATCGTTCTTGGTGTGATCGGGGCTTTAGAGAAATAAGAAAATGCATTAAAAAAATAACTAGTTTACTAGTAACAATTACATTTGCAGTAGAGGTCGACCGATATATATCGCTTGGCCGATATATCGGGCCGATATTTGTCATTATTTAATATCGGCATCGGCCGATATCCGTGTTTAGTAGCGCCGATTTTAAGTCAGGCACGTCGGTAGGCAGCCCCGTGTTATTGGTGCGGTGGAAAGTGCTGCTGCGCATGTGAAGGATCCCAAGCCAAAACTTTTGGAAGATTCAACAACAGTCCTGGGAGATAAAGGTAGTGAGAGAATTTGACTCTGTAAATGGGGTGGAGAAGTTGTCAGCTCTTACAAACACTGCAGCGTTACTCTGCCGCTCACAGACAGCACCGCGCGCGGAGAGACAGCTGTCCTGGAGCTGCCCAGAACCGTGAATCACATTTGTTCGGAAGCATGGTTTGATGCAGACAATAGCCAAGTTTCCATCCAACTCATTTGTATTTAGGGATGTCAATATTCAATCATTTCATTTAATCGATCATTTAATAACCTTAATACTGCAAAATGCATCTGCAGCGGTATTATTATTATTATGTGCAAAAGCCACTTGGAAAAAAAGCTTTCTCACCCGAATTGAAGGGGTTTTAGTCTGAATAAAATGCTAGTAGCAGGACTGTAAAATGAATAGATGTGATTATGATCATTTGATAAAATGAAGAGAGTGCGCCATATGTTTTAGATCATTTTACTTTGTTGACTGTTTCCCGTCAAGGAGACCGCTGAATGCGCCTCTTTAAATTGTTTCGTGGTGCTCGTTGTTGTATTTTAAAACGCAATTGCATTGTTTTCAAATGACACTATAGTACTACATTTTTTTTTTTTTTAATGTAAACTAGACGGAAAAGATCATCCTCTTCACATGAGCAAAAACGTCCTTGGCATAACAGCAGAGTGGACCGGTATACTACGGTCTATTTAAACTGACCAGTGTAACCTTTTAAATGTTTGGTTGACTGTACTTTATTTTAATAATGAACAGACTGCGAAGAAAGTTTGAAATTAGAATGCACTTTAGATGTTCTGTGTCATTTATACCAAACACAAATGTTGCTGGTTGCTAGTGTGTTTGCAGCACTACTGTTATTTATTTTTAATATATTTTATTTTTTATAGTTTTCAGTTTAATTGATTTTTATTTATAACATTTTATTTAAATGTATATTTAAGTTTACATTTATGTTCCAACAAACATGAAAAAATTTACTTGATAAATGCTCTAAAACTTTTTTGTAAATGATTGACTTTCTGATTAACTTCTTTCAGGGCTCAATAAATGATGATAAGTTTAGAAATGTTGTGGATCCAATTATTATAAGTGTGACATTTTAGCATGCAAATGAAGGGGAAAACTTCAAGATATTGGCCCTAAAAATCGGCAGCACATATGGGCCATCGGCTGACCCTGGACTCTAAACATCGGCATCGGCTATAGAAGAACCCATATCGGTCGATCTCTAATTTGCAGTGCTTCAAGGAATGGGTTACAGTGTACGAGTCTTGTACCTTTGACTGTTTACTTATAAACTAAACACCTTTTACACTAAAACACTTTTTTGCTCAATGCTTTGGTTCAGCTCCTCATAATACAATTCAATATGGAGGAAATAAATAGAACAGCACCTAAACTACAATTCACTGCTCACACAGGCTCATTTGAACAAATTCAGTCAAAAGAGTATTATTGTGAAATATTACTACATTTATTGCTGGGATACAAAGCTGAATCTTCAGCACTACGAGTCCAGAGTCCAGAGTCCAGACTTCAGTATCACATGATCTTCCACAAATCATTCTAATAAGCTGATTTGCTGCCAAAAATAAGGAAAGAAATAAAGCATTTCTGATAATTAAAGCTGCCGTGCAAAAATTTTGGGTTAAAAGTAGTCTAAAAATCAATATTTTAGCATAATTGAGCATTGAGGTTAAAATAATTTCTTAACATGAGATTCGAATTATGTGACAATTAGAGATTAAACCGTACAGAAACTGAAATCTACACGCTTATACACACTATACTCATAGTCATGCAATGCTGATGTTGTTAACATTAATAATTTGAGAATAAAGTATAACAATAATAATAATTTTCAGGCTTTTTGTGTGACATGAGGTAATTGATCATTAGATTAAATCACTATTGTTAGCATGGTTTATTGTAATGCTTTTTTCCTCAGTTGGTCAGAACAAAGCGTGGCAGACTTGTTACTTGCTCAGATGACAATATAAGGTGAAAATTCTTATTTGGGTCATATATTCTAAAGGCCCGTTCACACCAAGCACGATAACTATAAAGATAACGATAAAGATCTTGTTCTAAATATTAAAGAATAGCACAGTCCACACCACAGCTGTAACGATAAAGGCACAGAGAAACTACATCGTTGGAATCACTTTCAGAACGATTCTTTTCTGGCGAATGATAAAAACATTGACAGCCAATCAGAATCAATCCTGCGGTAATGAGCTTGAGATTTTAAAGCGGCGGACGCACATGCGCTTACAATAAACAGACAATATCGTTCGCTGGTGTGGACGCCAATACTGTTATCTTTATAGTTATCGTTCTCGGTCTGAACGGGCATTAATACGTAGGCTGGAGTCTGAGATTACTAAATGCAGTGAATATCCACACCGGTGCAGTGACTGACAGACACACATTCACCTCACAACAGATTCATCCGCGCAGGATCACAACCCACGCATGGAATATAATTCTGCAAGGAACTGCGATTCCAGGTTTTCAAACAGAGATGGCGACAAAGAGGAAAAAATTCCGGACTGCAGCTGATAAAAAAAACTATTATTGCTTAATATTTTTGTGGAAACCTTTGTCAGGATTTTTACTGATGAAGTTCAAAAGAACAGTGTTATGTTTTTTTTTGTGTGTGTGTATTTGTATTTATATGTACAAAAACATACCATTTCTTCCTTAAAAAAGAAAAAATAATCAATCCTGTAGGTGAATGAAAAACTACAGAAACCCAGCTTCACTGGTGCCTTTTATTTGATGAAGACTGATTAATCATGACAGTCCACTAAAACTAGGAGCGCTTCTCACTACAGGCCAGAGATCCTGTTCAAATAGCTCAGCAGCAGAACGGATCTAGATTCAGAGAGAACGTAAACTTACTTCATGATGTATTTGGCTCGGTCTACCGTCTGAGCCTTGATCTTCACCAGGAGTGGATGATGGCTGTACGTCTCATTCTTCCACTGCCCATAGAGGCGATACCTAATCACACAACACAGAGACCACGAGTGAGGTGATGAAAACATACATCATGTTCATCAGGGCATTCTGACAGCGTTTAGATATGTATACGGGGGAATATCATGAGGGAATAGACTTGTAATATAGAGTGCAGCAGTAAAAACAGCCTCATATTCTCCAGCTGGTATATGATCACACACAACAATCATTTGATATAATGATTCCCGTGATAATGTCACATATCCCCAATCACATTTGACAGTTACCGACAGATACAACAGTGCTGAAAGCCTCCTTTGACTTCATTCAAACATAAACCAGTCCAGAAATATTGTGTCCACGTTTTAAATTCTTGTACAAGGTTATGATTTTTTTGTACACTAGCCTTGCAGTACAAACCCACACATAGCTCGCCCAAAAAAAACACAATTATGGAATACAGATGTACGAGTTTCTTTATCCTGAAGAACACGAAAGATATTTTGAAGAATGTGTGCAACCAAACAAAATGTCTAAGAAGTAACGAAGTCAATGGGGTTTGGTTGTCCACATTCTTCATAATATCTTCTCCTGTGCAGCAAATGCACGCGTCAATCACAGGCCGATGCAGTCTAATCAATTTGAAACCCATAAAAAGTATTAAAAAAATAATAAGTAAAAAAAACCATTGACACTAAAATGATGACAATTATACAATCCAGAAGACAGAAAGAAAAAAAATTGCGCAGTGCTGAAAAGGGGCGGAGCTACATAAGGTCTGCATCATTTATTTTTGCTCATGTAACCAGAAGAGCAGAAAGAACTAGATAGCTAAAGAGAGGAGCTGACGGTACCTGTGCTGGTAGGGGAAGAGTTTGAAGAAGCCCCAGAGCTCCTCAGACATACAGGCGTTGCACTCCATGAGCGAGAGAGATGGTAACAACACCTGATCAGCAATACTGAGAAAACAGCTCAGCAGAGAGTCCTGCCAGAGACATAGATAACAACATACACAACATTCGATAGATATAATAGATATACAATTCTCCAGTCGCTGGGAAAGGATCTATAGCTTTAAATCCCTCATTTCAAATCATATACTCAAATACAATTACTCTGAATAACGTTAGTAGCTGTTCAATGTTAAAAAGGTTAACAGATCATTTGTTTGGAAGAATCTTTTAGATTTAAATTAACTGTTTAATTGGGTGAGAAACATGTCAAATACACTTTACAGCCAGAGCAGATCTTCTAGAATTTAGCAAACAAAAAAAAGCCAGAAACCTGTTCTTACAACTCTACACTCCCACTCAGGGCTTTCCACGGACTCACCATTTTGTCCTTGGTGTCTTGCCTGCTTTCACTTTGGTACTGAAAGAGAGAGACACACACACACAGTGATCAAAAGAGGCTAACCACCAATAACAACACACACAGGTTACGAAAAAAAATGAACCAAAGAGCTAATACAGCCCTGATATTCACCTCATCGTCCTCTGACACACACTTACATTCTCTGCCTCCCAAAAAATACACAAAGACAATACTGTAATACACTGGATCTGGCTGTCAAGGCAGAATCTACAGCAGCCTGAAGTGCTGAATCAGTTCTCCATCATACAGCCAGTGCAGAGTTGAAAACATCCATCCATACATCCTCCAAACTGCTTGTCCTGTATAGCGCTATTAACTAGCTTGTTGTATTATGGCTTCTATTAGGCTAGCTCTTAAGGGTTTACTCAGATATATAATAGCAGATATATATCAGCCAACTCTAGTGTCAGTCCTCACCTCTTTCATGAAACTCTTGCCCAGTCGCACGACCTTGGCAAACAGGACGGGGTCGTGGGACAGGTGAGGGCCCAGGTAGCACAGCATGGTAAACACACCCCTGGAGAGATCGCCAAAGCTTTCGGCTGGCCGCAGTGCATGTTTGCTCCACAGAGGCATCTTTAAACTCCCTTTGGCACCTTTGGGGACTGCAGCCCTAAAAACACAGGACACACAGCTCTGCTGTCTGAATTTCTCGTGTGTCTTCTGTCCCAGCGCTGGATCTACAGTTACAGCTCAAGGCACGTCTCATGCAGACGGTGTCCTGTTCGACTTACGGTGCGTGTGTGTGTGTGTGTGTGTGTCCCACACTGACGTTTTCAATAGAAAATCTGGACCGGTTAACACTAAAGCAGTCAACATTTGAAGTGGATCAAAGAAGTTCATCAAAGTTGTCCTAAGACTAGAACGGTTATTGGTTTGGTTTAAGGACAACTTTGATGAAAGGTTTTGATGGTACTTAAAAATACCATAACCTGTTTGCAGATACAGTTGCAATCAAAATTATTCAACCCCCTTGACCTGCAAGACATTTTGTTGCTGAGAACAACATTTTATGAAATCAGTTCAACATGGCATCAGTAAAGTATTAGAGAAAGTTTAATACACTTGAGTGATTCTGAGAATGGACCACTGATGAATCATGATGAAATTCAAATTGACTCTAAACATTCATGTTCAAAATTATTCAACCCCCTTTGTGCAGAATCTTTTATTCTTTACAATCGCCAATAAAGGCTGTCTGTAAGTGTTTAGAAGCTTCTGTCACCTCTCTACTACACTTTTGGCCCATTCCTCGCCTGAAAGAGCTTCCGGATCACTGTTTTCACATTGCCACGGCTTTCTTTAAATTCAACCAGATATTTGCAATGAGAATTAAATTCTGGAGACTGAACAGGCCACTCAAGAACATTCCATGATTGATCCCTGAACCAAGCAGAAGTAGATCTGGATGTGTACTTTGGGATGAATGTCCCGCAGGAAAGTCCACTGATCATCAGCTTCAGTTTTGCACCAAAGGCATCACAATTCTTGTCAAAATGGTCTGATACTTCAAAGAATCCATGATGTCCTTCATACAGTCATGATTTCCACTTCCTTCTACAGTAAAGAAACCCCATAACAGGACTGATCCACCTCCAAGTTTGATGATGGAGATGGTGTTCTTCTGCTTATGAGCTTTGCCTTTTTTGCAGCAGACATACCGCTGATCCATGGGTCCAAAAAGTTCCAGTTTGGTCACATCACTCCATAAAACATTCCCCCAGAGCTCCACAAGTCCACACAAATGAATTTGATCAAGTTCAAGTCTGCCTTTTGTTCTTCTTGATCAAGAGTGGTATTTATCAAGATGTCTCAACATGAAGGCCATACTTGTCTAGTGTTCTTCTTACACACTGCTTTGAAATGGTTTTCCTCCTTTCATCGGGTCATCTTGCAAGTCTTTGGCTGTACATTGCAGGTTTTTCTCAGTTGCTCTGATTAAACATTTTATGATATTGTGCTTTTTCTTCAACACCCTCAAAGTTTTTCTGGTAAAACACACTTTAAGCTAAGGAATAAGGCTGAGAGCTGTGTCTCTAGGAACTTTCAATGTCTTGGAAATCTTCATATAGCCTTAGCCTTTCTAAAGTAATACAATATTTATTCTCTTTAGCTTTTGTGAGATCTCTGTTGACATTTTTGCTACTCAACTTCAACACATGCATGGGCCAAACTGTATGTTTAACAGCTCAAGCTAATTCTGTTTTTAATAGAGTTTCTAAAGGCTAACTTGTGTTTTGAGACTGTTGTAAAAACAGCAATGTTGAATAGGGGTTGAATAATTATGACATAGCACTATTATTAAAAAAATATTATAACTCAAAAACATTACATTATATATTGACAATATCACTTTTAATATGCCAGTGAAATGTTATAGATACATTTTTTTTATCCTGGATCTTCAGAAAAGCTTGTATTTGTAAAGTACTGCAGTCTCTGAGTTATTGTGATTGAATCTGTATTTAAAGGCACAATATGTAATTTTTCTGCTTTAAAAATAGCAGATATCACTATATCTATGTTATATATTTTTTATATAAAATTCGGAGAAAATTAGTTTAATTAGAAGACACGGCACGTTTCTTTATTTCCGTTTTGTCGCCCGTCTATGGCGTCATATAAACTTTGACCCCTCTAGTTTATCTAACTTCCTGCGGAACCGCCAAATACAAAGGTGAACAGAAGCAAAGACGAGATGAAGAAGAAAAAGTAGTAGCTAGCCTTGATCGAGACTATTATATTTTATATTTATATTGTTTATATTCGTATTTATACCTCAATCAATAACTTAGTTATGGATCATGATTATGCTTTGCCTGCACGTTCTGTGAAGCGCAAACGTACGGGTGAAATAAATGACCTGAGAAGGTTTTGGGACGAAGAAGAAACGAGACACGGGTAAATATTGGAGTTGCATTTCCAAGATGGAGAGAGCTTCGTGACAAGCTGAAACTACAGAGAGATGCTCGCATTCTAATAAACAGGTATACATCCATTCAGCTCACTATATCTATCCGTATATTTTGTGAAACGATGATGTCTTGTGTAAAACGCAGACGGACTAGCTCTCATGTAGAGTATAATGTAAATCTACATGTGTTCTATATCTAGCTGGATAAAGTAGCTTCAAATGCAGTTCACTATCTTGTTCGATATCATAGTATAAACGTAGCCTAATTATAATTATTAACGAAAGGCAACTGTTTTTTTTTTATATACGTTACTACTAGCTAGATGGAATATTGATTTGATAGGGGTCTGATAATTCATATATCTCTCCGTTCGAAAATACGTGATTGTCAAAATACTAAGGCCGGTGACACACTGGCTGCGTGGCGTCTCTGCTGCGTGCCAGAAGCGCGGCGCGGTGCTGCTGCTGTAGGTGTCATAGAGGGAGACCGCCGACAGACCAGGCTCTTGTCTTCATGACAACAATATCTATACTTCATGTTGAACATAAATATAAAGCCTACTGATAAAGGACACCGTCAACAGTATTGACAGCAAAATAGACGATGTTTGACAGGTGCAATATTTGAAAAACGATAATTATTTATTTATTTTTTAAATTACATTTGTATCTGAATTTATGTCAACCTATAGACTTTCAAACATCAAAATGTCATGAATTAATATGTATTTATGTACAAAATTACATATAAACATATTTTCCTATTATATTTTGCCTGGAAACGCTTCCAACACGCTTGCGTGTCGCGTGAAAAATAGGCGTCGGTTCTATTTCTAGCATGCACGCATTTTCCGCGTCTCACGCAGGCAGTCTGCAAGCTCTAACCTGTTAACATGGGAGCCGAATTAAAAACTGACACGCCACGCAACTGAGACGCTTGGGCCACGCATCCAATGTGTCGCCGGCCTCAGTTAAAATGAGTGAGGTATGTGGGGAGCGACAGAGCGCGTGTTCCAATGAACAACAACTCCCATGAGCCTACGCTCTTTCCCGACGTCATCAAAGTACGTCTTATGTTATTGTTTTGATTGAGTGACCCCTGGTGGCCAAAAATTCCATACTGCACGTTTAAGAAACATGTTAAGAGAACATACTTGTTTATCTGAAAAACAATGCTACAGTCAGTTATTCTCCTTTGAAAATGTGCATTCCAGGCCAGAATATCTGAGGAAGAGGGGCCAGGTGAAAAAAACAACCCTCTCCAATATTTTGAATTTGGACTGCAAAACCTAGTTCAATCACTCAGTGTCAATCCTACATACAGCACCTTTAATGATCCCCTGTTCATTTCCAATCCAACATAAAAAATACAAAAATCAGCGATTCAGTGCGCGTGTCAGGTGTGCACTGTTCTGAGAACCGATTCACTGAGCGAGTAGTTGACCGTGAACGTAAACCAGCACCAAGCTCAGTTTCAGTTACAGGCCAAGGACCGTGTGCGTCTGAATGCTGTACCTGCGGTAGAGCGGCTCCACGATCAGGTGCAGCAGCTGGCACAGTGCGACGGCGATGGCCTTGTGGGAGGTGGCGTAGAAAGTTGGCATCTGATCCATGATGCTCTGAGCGTGCTGCCAGTCACCGATCCTCAGCAGCGCCTCCAGCAGCCCCAGCTTCTGGTTATCAGGAGGCTGACATGAGAGGAGAGACAGATTAGAGGAGCGGAGGACACACCTCCACATACAGCATCATTACACGCTCCTCTGTTCATTAGCTCTTCCTGTGAGGAGTCTGAGGGGATTCTTATCTTCAGAGACAGATGACACACACACACACCATCTGTGTTTTTTATACAGCTTACAAGTCACACTAATGCAAAGCCACAACAACAGCTCTAAAATCTGGATTTTCATATATTCAGTCAGAGGTGAAAAACTTTAAACTTGGCTGCAACAACTATTTTGATGAATTTGTGATTGTTTTTTCTTAATCTGACATTTTATTTCATAAGAAGTGTATCATTGAACCACAATGCACAGTAAAATCAATCCATCAAAGCATGAGGCTACATGAAACTATATGCACAATGCGTTCTGTGCCTTTATTATATTCATGGTTTGAAACTTGTCTTTCTTATAGTCTTTGCTAAAGTGATGTCCCTGACACAAAATGGTATGTTTTGGTCTTAGTTTTATTTAGTTACATTAAGACACAAGGGGACAGTCCTCTGATTCATTAGGAATAAATATATACTTAGTCATTTTTATTTCAATTTGCCCTTATTCAGTAGCACAGCAAATATGCGATTGAACGGAGACCAGGACAACTAGAGCCCCAGATACAGATCCCCTGTAAAGACCTTGTCTCAGAGGAGCATCAGGACAAGACCACAGGAAACAGATGATTCTTCTGCACAATCTGACTTTGCTGCAGCCTGGAATTGAACTACTGGTTTCGACAGGTCAGAGGAGAACTGGCCCCCAACTGAGCCTGGTTTCTCCCAAGGTTTTTACTCCATTCTGTCACCGATGGAGTTTCGGTTCCTTGCCGCTGTCGTCTCTGGCTTGCTTAGTTGCACAGAACTGCCTTTTTGCTTTATTGACTGACTATCTTCCTATTTAATGCTGTTTATTTGATTTGTTACAATCTATATTGTTAAAAACGCTATATAAATAAAGGTGACTTGACTATTGAACACACACCTTTATGTATTGGCTAAACGGTAAGATTCAATTAAACAATGGTGTTTATGTAATTAAAGTAAACAGACATTAAAAAAAGAAATCTTCCCAAGACTGAGTGTATCTTTGTTATTAACACTGCTGTTTGGTTTAAAGAAATTGAATAGCAGCAAGTCTGTTGGCTGCATCTACACTGGAAGATTTATTGTAGAGATGCACACAATCAAAAGCAGTCATTGCTCAACAGACTGCTATCATTTGCATGTATTTTTAATATAAACTTTGTACTGGTACTTCTGATATTCTAGACCATACAGAATTAAAAATGCTTCAGTGTGACGACTAGATGTCATCCAGCCTCACATATTCATAATTATTTATTTAGACTGTACACTGAAAGACGAAGAGTTTTGAAAAGTCTTATGTTCAATAAGGTTGCATTTAAGCGTGTAAAGTACTTACTAATAATGAACTGAAGCAAGATTGATTTTAATTATAATTAATGTCTACAGCTGCTATTTCTCAGGATTTTCAAGCCCTGTGTGCATTCTGTATGCAAATTCTTCAAGTGTACACTGATGGTTTAATTTAAACCCTCAAACTTAGTGAACAGCATGGCTAAACTGCAGCGTATCTCTGCATATGGAAGTGCATTTTGTGAATCGGAGGATGTCAGACGCAGTGCATGCTAAGTGTCTGTACATGCTCTGCTGTAATCAAGCATCTGATCAGCCCAGCAAAAGCCATTCATGTAACCCTGACATTCACATGCATTTATACTATTACATCATAAAACTCTTCTATACTCTTCTGCAAGTGTTAGTTTTGTAAACTGAGAACATTACCAAAAAAGCACTTACAACTGAAGCCTATATAGCAAGCAAAACCAAAACACGGTGCTTGTATTTCTGTTTAAGCCCTTCAGTATAGGTTTGGAATAGAGCACGTATATGTTGCTTTGCCGATATTATCGGCCGATATGAGCCAGTCCCTGATATATCTGTATTGGCAACTATGCCTCCGATTTGAATTTCAATAACATAATGCAGATAAAATGCTTATAATTGTGCAATTACTTGGTTTGTCCAGCAGAGCAGCTCCACTGTTTGTTACTGGTGACCTGGACGAAATGCTTTAAAGCTCAAGTCTATGGAAAAAGCACTGAAATTTTAAACGGCCATATCTCCGTAACGGCGCAGTGAATCCACATCAAACTCTGGGGATCCCTCCCGTCCATAGCCCCCAGGGTTCGGGAGTTATGTGTAGTTAAATAGCAATCACGGGGGGCTACCATTACATGGAGGGTGGTGTTTGAGAGAGCCCCTCGAGCTGAAGGGATCTCCCGAATTTGGTGGAGATCAGTAAGGGAGGTTTCTTCAGGCAGCAGCATTCAAGCATGGTCTTATTCGACCATAAGTGCCCTGCAAAATGGACTTCACATAAAATTCCGCCATGATTCCAGTTCCAAAGATTCCAGTTCCTTTGAACGTACACGTTACATTCAAAGGGCATTAAAGTGCACGAGATGTGAATTTATATTGTATTTATTTACAGAGGTAGGGGAGAGCGGGGCACAAAGTAACACTTCTCAGTTTGTGTAAATCCACATGGGGTTCAGAAAATATTTTTTAATCCACAGTAATTTTACACTTGTCTAGTACAAATATGTCGCTTTCATAATTACAGTGTATACGTTTCTCTTTTACACCCAAAAAGTTAAATGTGACAACATGCCCCAAAGGTGGAGTACATTGTAACATCTGAAGGGCACGTTGTAACTTGACCATATGAAAACTTAAAATCTTATGTGATCCAATGAAATATACAAGACAAACTAAAATATTCTGTTAATAAAATAACCTATATATGTATTTGGTCAAATAAAATAATGGCGTTTTTTATGAATTAAAAATAATCAGATTTTTTAGTTTGACAATGAACACATTGCAACCATGCTTGGGACAGCCCACATAAACAAGCAAAAATGCTTTACAATAAACCACTGACTGTCAGTCTTCTCATTAAAATTAAATTAAATTACATTACTAATGTCCTATGGTAACGCAGTGTTACAAATAATAAATAACAGATTGAAGTTTAAAATAATAGCAGATTTGTCTCATTTTAAGTTAGTAATGAAAACTGATGAAAAATTCACTCCACTATATTATGTAACGCTTCACTAGTAAGTTTCATCTGTGTGTGAGGACAGTATAGTAAAAATCTGTGAATGAATTTTCAGAAGTGAAAAACTTCAACGAAA
Source organism: Carassius carassius (assembly GCF_963082965.1). Classification (NCBI taxonomy): domain Eukaryota; kingdom Metazoa; phylum Chordata; class Actinopteri; order Cypriniformes; family Cyprinidae; genus Carassius; species Carassius carassius. The sequence continues at coordinate 28,882,694 of NC_081783.1, forward strand.
TAAAGTTTAATGGAATTTAATTGAATTCAAGTTGAATAAACTTCAACTTTACTGTTCAACGCACTGATCTCAGACTCATTTTGGACCAGTAAAGTTTGTTAAATTGTTAAATGCCCTGCCTCCATTACATATCTCTGTCACGTCATTATAAGTGTTTGATCACCACATTTGAGTGATCATTGCATTAAATGTGTTTATGTAGCCTTATACTGTATCCTATATACACTCACCTAAAGGATTATTAGGGACACCATACTAATACTGTGTTTGACCCCCTTTCGCCTTCAGAACTGCCTTAATTCTACGTGGCATTGATTCAGAAAGGTGCTGAAAGCATTCTTTAGAGATGTTGGATGTGGGATTTGTGGGATGCTCATCCAGGGCATGAAGCTCCCGTTCCACCACATCCCAAAGATGCTCTATTGGGTTGAGATCTGGTGACTGTGGGGGCCATTTTAGTACAGTGAACTCATTGTCATGTTCAAGAAACCAATTTGAAATGATTTGAGCTTTGTGACATGGTGCATTATCCTGCTGGAAGCAGCCTTCAGAAGATGGGTACATGGTGGTCATAAAGGGATGGACATGGTCAGAAACAATGGTCAGGTAGGCCGTGGCATTTAAACGATGCCCAATTGGCACTAAGGGGCCTAAAGTGTGCCAAGAAAACATCCCCCACACCATTACACCACCACCACCAGCCTGCACAGTGGTAACAAGACATGATGGATCCATGTTCTCATTCTGTTTACGCCAAATTCTGACTCTACATCTGAATGTCTCAACAGAAATCATCAGAGACTCATCAGACCAGGCAACATTTTTCCAGTCTTCAACTGTCCAATTTTGGTGAACTCGTGCAAATTGTAGCCTCTTTTTCCTATTTGTAGTGGAGATGAGTGGTACCCGGTGGGGTCTTCTGCTGTTGTAGCCCATCCGCCTCAAGGTTGTGCGTGTTGTGGCTTCACAAATGCTTTGCTGCAAACCTCGGTTGTAACGACTGGTTATTTCAGTTAAAGTTGCTCTTCTGTCAGCTTGAATCAGTCGGCCCATTCTCCTCTGACCTCTAGCATCAACAAGGCATTTTCGCCCACAGGACTGCCGCATACTGGATGTTTTTCCCTTTTCACACCATTCTTTGTAAACCCTAGAAATGATTGTGCGTGAAAATCCCAGTAACTGAGCAGATTGTGAAATACTCAGACCGGCCCGTCTGGCACCAACAACCATGCTCAAAATTGCTTAAAATCACCTTTCTTTCCCATTCTGACATTCAGTTTGGAGTTCAGGAGATTGTTTTGACCAGGACCACACCCCTAAATGCATTTAAGCAACTGCCATGTGATTGGTTGATTAGATAATTGCATTAATGAGAAATTGAACAGGTGTTCCTAATAATCCTTTAGGTGAGTGTATATAGTACCAGTCAAATGTTTAGACACATGAATGGGAAAGTGTCCAAACTTTTTGACTGGCACTGTACTATAATATACACAAAGAATATCAGCCGATATATCAGTATCTGCTTTTTTTTTTACTCCTTAATATCAGTATTGGCCCCAAAAAACGCATATCAGTCGGGATCTAGTTCAGAATAACATGATTATTTGCGGGTGAACTATTCCTTTAATAGCACCAACGAACAGTAATTTTTTACATTTCTTTCTGGTGCTTCAGTTTTCATTTAATGAATACGCTACAGCAAAAATAAGTTACCTTCTCATTCTTTTCCTCTTCCTTCTCCTTTTCCTTCTCCTTGTCCTCTGTCTTTTCGGAGGGCACGAGCACCATGGTGAGTTTGCGTGCGATCTGTTTGGCCTCCAGGATCTCTCTCTTGTGCTCTTCCACGATGCTGGAATCTAACGGGAGGAGCTGTGTAAAGACACATGATTTAGTCAGTCTGACCTGTGTTGTGTTGGTCTATTTAGTTATTTTTTAATGTTTAGTCTAGATTTTGTAAATTTAAACTAAGTCACATATTAGTCATGCTGAAGTGGTTAAAATTATAATAACTACATTATAATTAACCGCAGTTTCAGCTCAAAATCTTCTTTAATGCTCTGCTGAAGAATAAGTGTCACCTACATATTGGATAAACTTCAAATGTTAATTTCTGGGTGACTGAAAACTATTCCTTTAAATCTAAGTTTACTGTTTATTGCAAAGTTCTATTAAGACTTTTTGTTCTGTCAGTTGATATGGTCATCACTGTCAATCATCACCAGACGGTAATTTACTCAAGCATTTAAATGCAGTTATGACTCCCACTGCTGTTACAGTGTGTGTGTGTGTGTGTGTGTGTGTGTGTGTGTGTGTGTGTGTGTTGCCCTTGGCCAGCTTAGCAGCATGAAAAATTTAACTTATTCAAATTGTGAGAGTTAAAGCAGGCAAACAACATCCTCCACTGGGGAAAACTCCTGCAATAGTCCAGGAAGCTTATTAACTCTATTAACTTGTGGTTTGTTTTAAGGAAAGGATTCATAAGAGGTTCATTCAATAAAAAAAACTCAGTGCCTTTTCCAAAAAAGTTCAAAATTATTCTAAAAAAAATGTATATCTTAAAATGACTACAAATTGTATTTTGCCACCTCAGGCCATGTAATTCATTATTTTATGATGATTTTTCGACCTCATGTTTTGGTATTTTTGTCAACCCTGTTACTGACACAAGCGTTACTAGATACTATAGTTTAATTAGAACTCATATGCCACTGAATGATGTAGGCATTAGCTCAATAATGGTATACCAAGGGCAACCTTTAAAATGTTTGAACTTTAAACAGACAATCTTTAAAAACAGGGTCAAACCTAATCTGTCACCCCTGTTACCCACAAGTCAACTTTAAACAAATTTCTAAATGCTAGGTAATAGTCAAGTTCACAAAATCAAAATATTGTACACTTTGAAGGGATTTGACATGTATATAGTGATTATATTAAATGTAACTGTTTAAATATACATTTTAAGAATGGTAACAGGGTTGACACTGCATGGTTCGGTACACTACTGCTCCAGACATTACTCTTCCACTTACATGAACGTAGAGATCTTCAAGAGCGATGAGGTTGTGTTGAAGAAGAGCTGCAGCGATGTGGTACAGAGATGATGGCGTTTCTCCATTAGGCTCCTGTGAGAAAAAGAGAAAACACCAGATGAACATGATTACAGACAACGATCTTGTCCAAGAGAAGGGCGAACAAACCCAGCTGCGCAATGTAATGTTCACTATGTGCAAACGATTCCTGTTCTATTCCTTTTGAGCATTTGACCGCAGCTGATTCCTAATACTTTTGTTCATCGGGGAAAAAAAAAAGTTATGACAGAAAATGACACTTGACAGCAGTCATCTTGTATGAGTCAGTGAATATTACTGCACAATAACATGAACTAAAACTAAAGAGAGTTATCAGAACAGTTGCCATGCCAACTGATGTACTCTTCACTGCAATGACAAATGTTCAGAAACAATGAGTGGAAATATTTCTGAAATTTTGCCCAGCACTGGCTGTGTTTTAAAATCGAACATGCCTAACCTGAAACTCAACATTTACAGTATACGTGAGGGTCGGAAATTAAATTTCAAAAAGAGGCAATATTTGTCCCCTGGAGTGATTTCCATTTTTTTTTTTGGGGGGGGGGGGGGTAATGATGGTGTTAAATGTATCACTGTTGTCTTCTTATAAAATACTTCAAATTAACCAATTACTTCAATCAGAATACTACAGACTGATACCAATTAAATGTTAGCCATCTGTACACTGCATAGGTGGAACAGAAGCTGGCATGGCATGTTTATTTACTCTAAAATTACACAACAACATTAATGCATAAATGTATCATTTATCTAAAATTATTATTAAGTCTAACAGGGTAAGGCTGCAATATGACAAAAACCATTTCTGTCATTTTACACAACCGTTTATGAATTATTTTAATGTTTTTTATGCATGAGAAAATTTAAGGTGCCATAGAATGCAAAGATCACTTTTACAAGGTGTTTAAACACAGTTGTGTGGCTGCAGTGTGTGGAAACAACAAGCATAGAATGGTAAAAATCCACTCACTCATTATTTTATAATTCCAAAACATCATAAACAGTCTCTCCACATGACTCTCTGATGACATAGTTGGTGAAAGCCCGCCCATTTGTGACGCTGTCTGTCCTATTAGCATGTACACAACCCTGAATGAGAAGCAGCGGTCCATCATTACTGTTCTCTTGCTGAAGCTGCTGGATGTACAATGTCAGTGCCAAAGAGCCATTAAAAGAGTTGTGTGTTGGGATGCACCAACAAACATAGGAGTCTCCATAGACCGCTGAAGACACTGTGGTTACATTTCATTTTCGAAGGAAATGGCTAGAAAAAAAGGAAAAAGTCCTATACTTTCTGCTAACATTTTACACCAGATCAACTACCTCACATACGAGAGTCAGTTCAGTTCAGCGCTGGAATTGTGCAAAGATTGCTTCTGAAAGATGGATTGAATGCTATGTGCGCAAACATCCAGACTACAGACAAAGTAAGCATCACAACACACAACACACAAAACTTAACAGAAACGTGTGCAATTGTTTGTAATGCTCAATACGAGGGATGTAACAATTCTCTCAACTCATGGTGCGATACGATACATGATTCTGATTCACGATACGATTTTCTAAAAAAAAATATTTGAACAAAATTAGATTCAAGCTGTCCTTTTATTATTTCTCGGGCATTATTTCATATTTCTTTGTGAAATTGAAATGTGTTTATATGAATTAAATTGATTTATTTTTCCTCATATTCTATTTTCCGTGTTAAAATTCCATTTTACTAGATTCTATTTTAAGGGTTACATTAAAAAATAATAATCAAAGGCACGTCTAATTTTCTATTCCTCCCTGTGTTTTACAGCTATGAAAGTGCATTCTTAAAGTACGGTTACTAGTAAAATGCAGAATCATACCCTTGTTAAAAGCAGGGTATCGTTATACTTTTTCAGTACCAGTATATTGTGCAACACTACTGTGTCTTTCATTGTGTGGATCTGCATGAAGAAACCATACACAATGCTATTCGATGGAGCGTACCTGGTGAAACTTGAACTTGAAGCCCAGCATGTGGCAGAGGGTCTGGTGCTCGCACATGTAGGACTTGATAAGAGGGATGAAGAACTCATCGTGTTCAGAGCGACACTCGTACACCTCCAAGATGATGTCCAGCACACGGTTTGGGTCCAGATTGAAACATCCTGAGGACAGAACATGGACTGCATCAGCTCATGATTTCGGTGACAGTCTCTCACATGGCAGCTGGTTTGAGCTCACTCAAGTGATCATAAAGTGTTGTATTTGGCTCACTGCGCCTGTCATTATCAGGGCTCAACAGAGACCCGGGGCAAATGTGAGAGTTACATCTGTCATTTGCCCTACTGCATTGACACTATATCATGTATTACACATATGGTCTTTATTAGGGGTGGCTAGATACCACTGTTTCCATATCTGATACAGACACGGACACTGGTCTGCTGATACTGATGTCAATCCAACACTCATGCTGGTTTTTTAAGATATATCAATCTAGAATAACTAATCTTCATTAACTTGCTAATTACACACTTAAACATTACACTTATGTGTGTGTTTGTAAATATATATTTAACACAAATATAATTATATTCTTTGGGATGGCACAGATATGTAATAGGACAACAGAAATGACAGGGCAGAGTGACAAAAGCATTTATGCACAAAAAAAAACAGCTTTAAAAGGTGATGGTGTATATGTATGTGTATAAAGGTATGAAGAGTTTGTTTGCAAAAACGGATAACTTTGTTTTTAACCATTCTCAAAAATCATGTTTTTTTTGTTTTTTTTAATCGTGCATTTCATTAATCTCAATTAAACTGCATATAGGCTATTTTGACAAGGTTAAAAATAACTAACAAAACATAGCTAACTAATATAATAAAACAATACAAAAACATAACATTAAAAAAAACATGATTTTTTGAAAATATCATTTTGATTAAAGGTATAGTTCACCCCAAAAATGAAACCGGTCATCATTTACTCTCCCTCAAGTTGTTCCAAACCCTTATGAGTTCACAGCTCTTGGTCTACATTAGCCGCTGCCAGCGATTGATTTTCACTCAAATTTGATGGCCTCAGTATATTTTGCTGTATGAATACTTGAATATGCAATACAACAAAATAAAGCCTCTACTTTAAAAAAAACAAATTAGTTTTATTCTAGCTTAAAGCATTCTGTGTTTAATCAACACTTGAATATATGTAGGTTTCATAAAAATGCATAATTTTGATAAAAAATGCGATTTTCTCAACTACATCTGGCTAAGGTCCAATCCCAATTCTATAATATACCCATTGCCCCTTGAAACAGAGTGTCAAGAGGTAGGGTGTTGATCTAAAATCAGTCTTTGTCCCCTTACAATTCAATCACAGGGCCGAATACCAGATGCCTTGTCAAAAATCTTTATTGTCATATGTATCAGGCATAGGAGAGAAACTTGCTGTCTTTGCCAGCTGTATGTTCGTTTCTCCGTTGATCATCAAAACATGCTGTGGCACTATCATGCAGTCTATAATGATATGACGTTAGCAAATATTAGCAATTTTTTGCAACCGTTTTTTTGAGTAACATGACTGTAATAAATATGAACTTATGATACTCTTTGTTAAAATCTTTATTAATGCCAAAAACGCATATATTTATGTCTTTTTGTTCACTCAGGCAGCCATTTTTCAACTGAAGCTGGTTTATGCTGAGATAATTCATACCCCTTCGTTTGAAGCAAGGTCCCAAAAAATCTTCAACCAAAAGAGAATCGAGAAACCCCTACCCCTTCACATGAATGTGCCAAACGGAGCAGATAACCAGAAAACACTTTCCCTGCCGTTGAGGAGTTAAGTTAGAATATGTATGTATGTATACATTTTTCAAGATCATTTACTGTTACTAATTCATCATACCACGTTTGGAACTGTACAGCAATATTCGATGTATCTGAGCTCACGAGTCATTAGGACGGGTGATGCAGTGCATACTGTACCTATCAATGACTTGATGTTCTCGAGCACGAGGTGGCTGCTGAGACCCCCGGACAGATCCTGCCCAAGCTCCGTGATCAGCTTAGCGTAGCCTTCATTCTCCTCGCGCAACAAATTGAACTTTTGCTGTTTGTAACTACAGAGTGAAAGATGGAAGGTTACAGCAGAAAATAACTTCATGCAGTCATCTGAAACTAATGAAGTACATCATCAGAGCTGAGGTCTGCTGGTCGAGGGCAGGAGTACGTTAATGAAAGGACTTCTGGATGGCACGTAAAGAAGTGTGGTGAGAGAACGAACGGGGGCTTTCAGGTCATACTGCTCTGTAATCTTGATAAAACTCATTAAGAAAGACCTACACGAAGGCGTGAATTCATCATCATCATGGGAGTTCAGTGCTATGCTTTTCATTCACAGCAAAATGAGGCTGGGGACATTTTATAGATTCACAACAATCTCTGAACGTGCAGAAAGCAGCGAGCCGTGTCTGAAAGAGAAAACCAATGAACTCCAGGTGTTTTATACCCAATGAGTGTTCAGCGGAGGTCGACCTCTGCGCTTCAGATGCAAATGATCGCACACTGAAGAAGTCACATTCAGTTCCATGCTGTTCTCCCTCACGTTTAGATATTAGTGATGTCAAATATCCATTTTATATTTTACATTGATTCAGAATAATTGAAACTGTTTCAATACTCATTTCCCTCCGATATACGATTACCAGCAGTGTTTCTCGTTTCGGTTTTATTGACGTTTAGAGTCCACTGAACTTTCACAATGATTCACATGCACATCATTTTTAACATCTTTGTGGACAGATGTTTCTATTTCAATAACAATAACACTACTTCTGTTATTATTCAATCCCAATTATAGCTACGAGCAGTCTCCAACAGGGTTTCAGTTGACGAGAAAATACTTTGTTCAAAAGTGAATTACATTAAATACTGATCAAATCAACCAAAACACTGTGCCATTTTTTTTTTTTATGTTATCAAATAATATTTTTCAAGGTCCTGCACTGAGGTTAGAAATCCCAGTCTTCTGTTAACACTAAAAGATTTTATAGCCTATTTCTTAAATAGTATGCTTTGCTGAAAAGACAAGACTGGCTTAAGAATGCAGCAGTTTTATTTTAAAGAGAGTACTTTTATTAAATATTAATAAAGAATTACACGTGTCCTTTGGAAGCTAAGCACTTGTATCTGATGTTCACAGAAAGAAACATGGCAGAGGGAGAGAAGCAGCCGGTGCTTCAGAATGTATCGAACGTCATTAAAAAGCAGATATTTGAGCACATTTCATTTTTTACGAAAAGATGCATGAAAGAGAAAAGGTGTAGGACGTGAGTGATGGGAAAAGAGGAAGTCAATGTGACACCGGCGCTGACTAAAGCCTCGCACAGAAAGAGCCTCCCAGAAAGCACAAGTTCACTTGAACAGTCAAACACACATGCAATTATGTCAAAATATCTGTCGTGCCAAGAGATCACCTAAGTGTAGCCAGTTATGTCTATAGTGAACGTAAACAGGAAAGAAATTAGATGTGTATCATTATTTTGAATCCATGCATTAGGGTATAATCTAATTAACCTGCTGCTGTCTATGTAATTAACGTTAACCACAACAACAAAAGACCAAGAGACCTGTTCAACCTGCCCAACTCACTGCTCATTTAAGGTGGAAATGTGACTTACAATAGTTTGGTCTTGATTTTGACAATCTTCTGGTTGAACTGCTGAGCCTGTTTGATCAGACCCAGAGACTCCAGCGTTTCTGGATCCAATCTCTCCTTCAGCATACCGTCAGGAACACAGATCTGGAAACCACAGACAACAATGCCTTTAATTAGACACTCTTCCCCAACACTGCAGTGGAAGCTGCATCTATCAGGGGCTTAAAACCAGTATTAAATTCATCAAAATGCTAGAATATCATCTCAGCATCCATCAGCGAAGCACTGCCCACATCCAACCTCAATGGCCTTCAGCTACACTTACATAAGACACTAATAACACTGTATAACAAGTGCGTATTTGCATACTAATCAGCCGTACAGTGGTTTAGATGAAAAGGAGAGAGCAGGAGCCACCTCGACTGCCATCACAAACACCTCGTGTTCTGCCACAGCAAAGACTAGAAACGTGCTCCGGTTTGAGGCCTAGCTCAAAAACCCACAGCCGAAGGGAAAGCGTCTCGTTTAATTCCAGCACAGCGCTGGAGGTTTGTTCAGGGGAGGCGAGCGGCCCTTTGTGGCTACAATTTCATTTTTCACTGGAGGACAGAATTTGGGCTGCTAATCTTCAGTGTCAGGGGACCGGCCACCCACTTATGTGTGCTCGCAAAAAAAATCCCCATTTCGTCATCTGCAGTGTGTGCTGTAGCACTGGAGAGACACGTTTCAAAGTGCATCACTGCCACACAGTGGTCATGAACACAATCACATGCTGCTCTACTCACCAAACAGGCTCCAACCAGCTGGGTGAAATGATCTCGCTTGTGTTTCTCCTCCAAACAGCCCGTCTCGATATCTGCAAGATCATACATAACGTATAAATCAATTCTAGAGGTGTTACGTACATCTACTGCCATTTTAATTAACGGTTACAGCAATTATTTGAAAGCACACACTGTTTTTTTAGACAGGCCGTTAAATAAGCTTTGTAACGAGAAATGAATCCAATTGCTCTTCGTCAGGGTAGATGCCTTATTCAATTTCACACAGATGTCACTGAGGATGTGAGGGATAGTCTTAGTCTTTACGACGGCATGCGGATGCACAAAGGTTTTAGATCACATGGCATTTTCAAAGCTCACAAATTGTTTTTGTCTACTGAAGGTTTTTTCGTAAAGATGTTTCATCAGCTGAACAACTGCCATGTTGTTGAACTTCTAGTATTCATGACACTTACTAAAGGCCTATTCACACTGAACACACACACACACACACACACACACACACACACAGACAAATGCCATCAAACGAGTCGGGTATAGTCGGATTGCAAAGAAGAGACAGTGAGAGAAAGCACAGTGGAAAAGGAACATTGTAATGGATTCAAATAATCTGAATAAATGTATTTGAAAAAACTATATTTTTAACATAACTCTTGTCGATCTTTATTTTTGTGTGTCTTTTTAATAGGGCAGGAATATCAACTTCACACTAGTTGGTGGTTAGCTGTAAGTGGATTTTATCATTGTTAAAGATTTTTTCAGTAGTAATGACTGTGGCGAATGGGTGCCGTCAGAATGAATAAACACATCAAATCTGTGTGTTTGCAAGAAAAAAATAATTAAGATTATTTGGAATTGCAGCTTATAGTAGAAATGTCAACAGTTGCACTTTTAAAAGAAGTTTTCATAATGCAAAGAGTTTGTAAAAGTAAAACAATTTCTAAACCAACGATGAATTGATTATCCTCATTTCATCTGGTCCTCACAATTCATTTATCGGTAACAAACTCATGTTTTCTGTAGGTTTCGAGAGCTGTGCTATCTGAACATGAACATTTAAATCAATCACACTGTGTCTGAGAAATGAAGAGCAGGGAATTAGACGAGAGCTTCATTAGAATGAGTTCAGGAAGACTAAATTCAGCAGCAGACATCTGTCTACGTGAACACACGACTGCACGTTCACTCATGCAGGTAACACATCAGGCTCTCCTTCACCAGAGCAAATGAGACGACAGCGTCTGGCACACTTCCCTTCATCAGCGTGAGCATGAGCATGTGTCAGCATACAGCAGGGCTTACCTAATATACACAACACATCAGCTAAAATAGAAGCCATATCGTCCCGCAGATCCTGAAAGACAAACACAATTGCTTTTAATGGCACATTGCACAAACTTCTCCAGCATTTCAATTTCACCGAATTTGATGGTCTCTTTTCCAGTTCACTGGAGGACGGTGGACAGTACACAGAAGCAGAAGCTGGTGATCAATCACTGGTACACTTCAGCTGTGTTTAGAAAGCTAGTTTCATCTGGCTGGATGAGATGTCAGAGCAATCTGTGTCCACGCTGCACAGATCAAACCTCGCTCCTGCTGACAGAGAGCACGCGTAGCGTCTGATTCGAAAGTACTGAGATACACGCGGGACTGTAAACTTCACAGACTTTCTGAGGGTGTCCTAGCAGAACTTCACAAGGTGTTCGCACGGGAATGTGCCGTTTACATTAGTGTGTGACTTCTGCCCCATCCAGTCAGCTTTCAGAAGCACTCGTGTTACTCTGACTCAAGCAGTCAGAGTCGGAGTCAATAATCGGACTTGTTTTTGGTGCGTCTCTGTTTAAATCATGTGTTAGGTGAATCAGAGGAGATGCCAGGGGTTAGTTCTGATCACTAATGAGAAGCTGTGTCTAGGTCAGGGTCATCGTGGTCCAAGGATTTCTGGTTTGCAGTAAAGAGTCATTCCTCCATGAATTCACTAAAACGAATGTTCCCTCAAAGAGCAGCTTGGGGTTTGTTTGACTAGATTAATAATACTTTATGATTTTGGAGCTTGAGCGTCTCCATCCACATTCACTTTATCACACTGAAAAGCGTCCAGAATGTGTTTACAGTTTAGTGAATCACACAGGATTAATGTGAAGTATGATAGCAAGTAAACGATGACAGTATTCATTTTAGCGTGGAGTATTTGTATCAACTATTAAGAGGAGTAAACACCTCACATCACATGTCGCTCCTAGCGGTCTCAGAGCATTATGAGACGGGTCAACACTCACCATTACATCAGTCAGGACACTGGCGGCCACATCCACCTTCAGACTGCCCTGGATAACATTCCCACAGAGCTCATACAGGCCTGTCTGCAGATCTACAACACACACACACACACACAGCGTGGTATGAAAATGTGATTGGTTAACGGTTTATAAATTAGGGCTATGCCAGCTACAGTGAAATTATCAATCATGGCAGGAAACAAGTGACAAAATCTAATAAGACTGTCAATAAATAAACCATACAAACCCCAAAAGACTTTTGTATATGATAATAATCTCCATGTTCACCATAATTCAACTAGTATTATCCACAAATGGAATGTGTGCGCCTCAAATATACACATTTCAGCTCATATAACAGGGAACTACACGAACCTTTTCCACTGGTGGCACTTGCGCGACGAACTTTCTCAGTTCCTTGCGCAAAACATGATTTGGTCGCACAAATCTTTTATAGTAAGCCGCTCTAGATAATAATGAAACTGTATTGCATACAGATGTGCTTTTTATTTGACTTGCCATCTTTTAAACCACATGTCTTCTTGTTTTATTTCTTCCAGTACACTCAGTGCAGGGGTCTCTTAACCCAGGGCCGCAGCGGGGGTGAGAGGGGCCCTGGTGCAGGTCCTACAGGGGGTCCTGTCTGAAATGGTTTAATATTTACTGTATGTTCGATCCATTTATTCGTAGGTGTCCAGAAACTAATTTAAAATAGCGCTGCATAGTCTTCACTGTAAAATAACATACACAGTCAAACCAAACTGTATTCAGACACATTTCTCACATTATCACAGTTTATTTGCTGCAGTTTAGAAATTGGTAATAAAATATGACAGAACTAATACCTCTTGATAATGTCAGATAACTTTGATAGAAAGATAATGGAATCAACCAAAGCTTCAGACAGCTGTCAGTATGACAATATTCACACAACTATCAATACTTTGTTGAACAGTTCCCAAGCAAGCAATGCTGAATTTGGTTCAGTCTGTGGTGTGAAAAGGTTGCATTAGCAATTAAAGAAAGAAACACTTAAGCAAAACATGGTCAGGTCCCTAATTTATTTATTTTTGTATCAATTTCACTGGTGCTCTACAGCATGAAGAATTTTTGGGTATAATATTTCACAGATCACTGTATTTTGCTATACTCACATAAATGAACTAGTGTCCGGCACCCATCAGTAAAACTATATAATCAATTATATCTGATTTTTGGTTTGACTTTGGATAAATTCTTGTTAAAACTACAAAGTAATTCAGTCAAGAGCAGTGAGTGATTTACTTTCATTTTCCTACAGTAAAGACACTGACAGCAGAGCTAGTAAATTAGGCACCGTCTCTTTAAGAGACAGTGCATCCATTATAATGATACACATCCCATTTCTTTCTCAACTCTTTACACAGACTTTTCGAACACACTTTCCAAGACGGGTATTTTGACATATTTCGTATGTATTTGTCGGTACAAAAGCAAGAAGACTTTGAGACACGTCTCTGCGTGCGTCCTGAACACCAGAACACCGCACTGCTGAATTGAGCTCTTTCGCTTTACGTTCTTTTTAACTGTTTATTTAAAGTGTGATGTGTATTTGTTCGTTCAGGTGCAGGAGGACGTGAACGTCCTGAAGGAGAGCTGGGCTGGGCCGAACACAGCGCAAGTCACCAGCTGCTCGGTTCAGCTTTCCCACATCGCGGGGCTGAAGACAACTCGATGTGTTGAATGCTCAGAGCACGTTATAAAACGTATTCTTAAAATACACATTTCTGTTTTAAAAATGCTCATAGTAAATCATGGCATATTGCCTAAAACATAAGGTAGGTACAAAAATAATCAGTGATACATTTGTGACCTCAAAAAAATTAGGGTCGCAATGTCATTTCAAAAGGTCGCATATGCAACCAGTTTGTTCGCGGTGTAGTTCCCTGCATAAGTGCTATTATTGATATGCATCCAGTTATTAGTTGAGCAGTTTAGACTCAAGTACGCAGTGACAGATCTCTTCACTCTGGCTGTCACCACAAACGTGTGAACTAGGCTTGTTGCGATAGTCGGTGTTTCCGGTGATACACGGTGTTTAACCCACCTACCGGTCATAGCACTTGACCACCGGCACCGTCCCCATCGTGTTGAAGTTTTAGCCTATAGCGATAAAGCACTTAATTCAGTTATTGACTACGTGCTTTCGTAATTTAGCGTAAGCGGAATGAGCGCCGCAGTAAAGCAGCAGGTGTCCGATTTCATTTATCATTTGAGGAGATTGAGGCGAGCTAACTGGCAAAGGATGGCAGAAGATCTGGTTTCAAAGCGAACTGTTGCAATTTAAAATGAAGGTTTTTCGTTTATTGTTTCTCATTTAGCATATTTATAATTTTTTTTGTACGGTGTATGCTTTTTTTAACAGCTTAACGTGAGTTTAATTTTTATATTAGTTTTTTTTTTGCACTTAAGTGTCCAGTGATTATTCGGGTAGGCTACCTTATTTAACGAAGTTTTTGATGTTCGTTCGTTTCATATTCGATGGTTGTGCAGTGTTTTTTTTTTTGTTTTTTTGCTGAAAAAGGCAGGCACTTTATTTAACGAATATTTATAATTATTTAACGAGTCTTGTTTGATACTTGCACGATGTGTGCAGTGGTTCGTTTTGTTAATAAATGCACTTTAAAGGTGTTTCATAAGTGCTTTCGTTTAGTTTTTGCATGGTGTGTTAAGTTATTATTCATTTTGCAATAAAGATGTGTGTAATACAAGCGAGTGTCTTATTGTTTTGTGTATTTTTATTAAGAATAAAATAAATTAACCCATGATTAATTCAAACAAATGCTACTGAATTGCCGCTAATTAAAGTGAAAGTAAATTGAGACGTGTGCACGTCTGCACGACTGCATTTTCGGCCTCCCGAATTCCCCGACACGCAACCCCGGTGACACCGGGATTACCGTTTTTTTTACACGTCGATTAACCGGTGGAAAAAATCCGTCACCGCAACATCCCTAGTGTGAACCGAGGTCAAAGTGTCGAGGTAGAGATGTTACAAGCTGAACACACTGAGCTGAAACATCTCTAGCCGACACTTGAAAATAATTTAACCATCCTTCATCGCTGAATTATTAAAACCTTCATACAGAATACAATACATGCTATTTATTAGGGCTGAAATTGTTCGTCTACAAGAAAAAAAAAAAGACAAATATATATATATTTTTTTTTATCTTGCATGAATTAATGAAAGACCTAAACTAAGTTAACTAAAACCCTCTTTTGATAATACTAATATCGTGAATACAAGGCCAATCTTATGAGCAGTACAGTATTTACAGAACAGTTAGCATTTATTGCTAACACAAAAAATACAAACGTAAATGTTGTAAATATTGCTCATGTGGAATATTAAAAAGTTTCTCTTCTGACCCTTTACAACCAGTGTCAGTTGCTTTGGATTATCACGAGAAGAGATGAAAATATTCGACAGGACGGACAGACTCTGTCCTGCTTGAGTGCACAGTCCTCTCAACACATGGTGAACAAACATGCAGCACTGTTGGGAAATATAATTAAACTTGGCTTACTTCTGTGATTTCCTGTCATTTCTATGGTTTACATGAACAAGGATGTTGTTTACATCTTAATGTACTTTTAAATTCATTATAAATGACAATCTGCACAAATAGCATTCATGTACAAAACTAGGGATGCACTCAATGTTTGGCAGCCGAAAATGGCATTTTTGGTTTTCAGCATAAACTTAATATATTGCTATTTAATATTTAGGTAACACTTATAACTAACACAATAGACTAGTTAATGTAGTTTATTAACTACCATGAGCAATACATTTATTACAGTATTTATTCATCTTTCCTAATGTTAGTCAATGAAAATACAGTTAGTTCATGTTAATTCTGAATGCACACAACTGTAGATTTAACATTAACTTTTGTTTATTCATTCATGTTAACTAAAGTATTTAACTAATGAACCTTATTGTTATTAATAAACCTATTGTTACTAATGTTAATATAAATTCTGTCCAATTATAGTGTGTTTCTTTCAGTAAAGAGTATGTTGAGTTTTTTTTTTCAGTCACATTAAAATTGAGATCATTAAAAAGGCATTTTCTGTTTCAGCCAAGAATTGTCATTTCGGTGCATCCCTATCTACAACCACCACGGTGGTAATCAAATTCCCACCATCACAAGCCCCGAAAGATTAAAAGTGACGACGTGAGCTCACCTTTAGCAACCTCGGGACTGCTGGGTTTCCCTGCAAGGTCCTGGAAAAACTGGAAACTGGAAACAGAAAAGCCAAACAGCACATAATCAAAAAAAGTAAAGTTTGATTTGCATTGGATTAACAGTGAATGAGGTCTAATAGTTTTTAGGCATAACAGATCAAAAATGTATAGCTTATTACTTACTCACTACACATTTAAAGCTTGTTTGTTTGTCTAATCCAGCACCACAATCACCTCGGTATGATGATGCTGAACAACTTTAACACACTCCTTATGACACAGGTTATTATTAACACTTCATTATCAGCTGAATAGCCTGCAAACATCTCATCAGTCTCACGAAAACCTGCATGGGTCAAAGTCAAACTACCTGCATGTGAATATCAATCAGGCGGTGCTCAAACTCTAGTAAGCTGTCTAACAAGACAGACCTGCACGTGACAGCTCTATGGATTTTTTCTGAACGAAAGGGCAGATCAGTTCGTTTCAGACTCCAGCGAGATCTCATGAAATCTGACTCTTTAGCACAACTGACGTTACATCTAACGTTACACTTTACACTACACACAACCTCCTAACACCCCATAATACTGACTCCAGTTCTGCTCAGGGTGTATCAGATCACATTTATCAGCATGAAACACACATGAAACACTATGTAACACACACATAAGTAGACACATGCTAATGCTAACATTGCTAACTATTAGCACACTGACATTATATTCATGAAAACTACCTAAGTACCGGATAAAGTGTCTTACACATCCATGAACAGAAACTACAGACTTTTTATTCTTTATATGGTTAGTGATATATGTAGATGAGTTGGTTATTTTATTGAACTTTGAGTAACGAGTCTTTAACGCGCACTAACGTTAGCTGAGGACATTCACAATATGGAGAACGATCACCCGCGGTGATACCGCCCAAATAAAAGAGATATATCTTTATTTTCATCTCCACTTGCCATCTGATTACCAAACTCTTACTCACAACTCATTTTTGCCGGATTTGTCCCAGTTTTTTATCCAGTCAGACGGGAGGATCAGCGTCGCCATCTTCCTCCTCGCGCGCATTCACTCACCGGATGTTTAGCACACACGCTCGCGCGCACACGCGCGTCAGTGCATGTCGGGATCGGTCGGGATGCAGGAGTTTTTTTTTATTTAATGTAATAAGTCTTTTCATTTAATTTCATTTCCAATTCATTTAACGTCTCCATGTCATTAATTGTTAAACTACTGACCCCCCCCCCCCCCAAATTGTTTTAATAAATTCTGAAATGACGATGTGCTTTGTTTTCATATTTCCGTTTTTCCGTTGTGTCTGTTGTTTGTACAGACAGAGTTGTATCCGCGAGCATTAACTGTATATAAATTATTATCATATTTAATAAAACATTAAACATGGTGAATCGTTATGCGCACCCAGCAGGAAAAGACATAATCATCTTAAAGGGAGAAGAGTTCACAAATAAATAAAATACATTTGTGACCCTGGATCACGAAACCAGTCATAAAGGTCACTTTTTTTGAAAAACAAAAACAAAGAAATTACATGTGAAAGCTGAATGGATGAGCTTGATTAAACAACACTCTTCCTCAAAAAGAAAGACAAATTTGAGGATTAAACTGTTTGACTATGTGTCATTTATATATATATATATAATACAGTTAGTGGCAGCATGGGGCTTTTATTTTGAAATTACGAACAGCTTTTGTTTTATCGCTTGAGACTTTTATTTTTGAATTGTTCCGCGGACACGTTCTCTTCCGTATCGCATCGCACCACCAATAGGAAGCGGACAGGAGTTCATTCTGTCGTGGGCGCAGCGGCTGCTTAAGACATGTATTACAAACTTTTAATAATAGCTTTCCTCGCTGTTAGTTTCTACGGCACGCCATCAGATGGACAGAAAAAGAAAGAGGTCAGTGGATTTGAATTGTTTTCCGGCATCATATACACAGAGTTCACTGGTTGCTCAAATCATTTTACAGCTTCTCTAACAACCACAAGGGAATAACAGTTAAATTACGTATTCTTTTTTTTATTTTTTTTGCATGTTTAAAACATTGTGTTCCATCTATAAATCACTTACATTTGGTTACATTTACATTTATTCATTTAGCAGACGCTTTATATAAAGCGACTTACAAATGAGGACAATGGAAGCAATCAAAAACAACAAAAAAGAGCAATGATATATAAGTGCTATAACAAGTCTCAGTTAGGTTAACACAGTACACGTAGTAAATAATATAATAAATAAAAAGAAAACCGATAAAATATAAAAACAGAATAGAGCAAGCTAGTGTTAGAGGTCTTAACACACACACACACACACACACACACACACACAATTACACAATAAATGAAAAGAAAATAGAATATAAAAAGATTAGAAAGGTAGTTAGATTTTTTAAAGAATAGAATTAGAATAGTGAGTGTTAAAGTTAAAGGGTCAAATTTTGATGGAAGAGATGTGTTTTAAGCCGATTCTTGAAGATGGCTAAGGACTCAGCTGCTCAGATTGAGTTGGGGAGGTCATTCCACCAGGAGGGAACATTTAATTTAAAAGTCAGTAGAAGTGACTTTGTGCTTCTTTGGGATGGCACAATCAAGCGACATTCACTTGCAGAACGCAAGCTTCTAGAGGGCACATAAGTCTGAAGTAACAAATTTAGGTAAATGGGTGCAGAGCCAGTGGTAGTTTTGTAGGCAAACATCAATGTCTTGAATTTTATGCGAGCAGCTATTGGAAGCCAGTGCAAACTGATAAACAGAGGTGTGACGTGTATTCTTTTCAGCTCATTAAAAATAATCTTGCTGCCGCGTTCTGGATTAATTGTAAAGGTTCGATAGAACTGACTGGAAGACCTGCCAAGAGAGCATTGCAATACTCCAGCCTGGACAGAACAAGAGCTTGAACAAGGAGTTGTGCAGCATGATCCGAAATCACTTAAATTGAATAATTGATTTGGGTTTTTCTCAGTGTATTCTGAGCTGACACACTGTATGCAAACTAAGCTAGAGCTGACCTCACTGCTCCTGTATTAATTACTGACTTAATTAACCGTTTTCTTGTTAGTGTGCATACAAATATAAAGAAAGACGTGAGGTTGGTGCATAGGGACTGAATCAGTGATACATGTGCTGTAGTGTCTTTGAATGATGATCTGTGTGTGTGTGTGTGTGTGTGTGTGTGTGTGTGTGTGTGTGTGCAGACCCTGCTGTCAGAGAAGGTCAGTCAGATGATGGAGTGGACCAGTATGCGTGCAGTGATCCGGCTGAACGGAGAGAAGTTCAGGAGGCTGGTCCGAGCCCCTCCACGAAACTACTCGGTCATCATCATGTTCACCGCGCTGCAGCCGCAGAGACAGTGTGCAGTCTGCAAGTGAGAGACCCGAGAACACGCTCACTGGAACTCAACGCACGCTTGTTATTAACCAAACCTAGTAAACACCATCCTTGGTGAACTAAAATGACCGTGAAACATATTTTTTTTAGCATGTACTGTTATTAATGTAAATAGACAACGGTTTTATCTAGAGGTGTGTCTGACTGGTTTATTTAAAAATGTTTCACCAGAATGTTTTTGTCTAATCTACAAAGTCTTTTAAAACCTTTTGTTAATTGTTGCCTTGATGCTGGAATGGCGTTAAAGAGTGAATAAATAAACACATAGAACTTAGACAAAATGTTGGATTTGCACAGGACAGACGTGGTGTAGAGGTCAAGTATCGACTGTAAGATCGCAAACACACTTTACAAACCAGAAATGACACTGTACGATAATCGGGATAATCTGCTTTAAGCCTACAAGACTTTAACTGTACATAAAATCGGGCTTTTGAGACCGAGACATTGACTCAAGGAGTAACTTCGGGATGGAATTCAGTTTAATTCTGTCAAAGGCGGATGAGGAGAGTGTTTGGGGAACCAAAATTAGTCATCATTTCTGCACTGAATCAATTGTGTTAAATATACTTGACTTTTCATCAGCGCTGGGATATAAAACACACATTTTATGTGGAAAAAGTCATTTTGTGTCTTTTACTTTTGTTTGCAGACAGGCAGATGAAGAGTACCAGATCCTTGCGAACTCTTGGCGTTATTCGAGTGCGTTTACTAACAGGATCTTCTTTGCAATGGTGGACTTTGATGAAGGCTCAGATGTTTTTCAGATGGTAACTACTGAAATATATTTTCCCTTTGTACTCGGCTCCAAAAAGGGTTGCAAATGTTGTTTTATGTACAAATTAAAACATGAAGCATTATTTGCAACCCTTTTTATTTCCATAATGTGATTTATAATTCAAAGTAAAACATTATAATCAACTTTTTATGTAAAAGAAAAATATAACATTTGCAGAAAAAAATAGCTTTTTTTAAATATTAAAACGAACAAGCAAGCACGGCCCAGATGTGGAATATAAAAAGTAACAAAGTAATGCAATTCGTTACTTTTCTTTGGGAGTAACGCAATATTGTAATGCATGACTTTTAAACGTAACTTTCCCCAACACTCATATGCAGATCTGAAAGGAGCTGAGAAAAATATTCAATAGTCTGCAATGATTATGTAATATCAAGTTGTTTCATAAGCAAAGCAAGTTATTACATTATTAAGTCCAGTAATTTCATTCTGCGCATGTCCTCTTCAGCTCAACATGAACTCGGCTCCGACGTTCATCAACTTCCCGGCCAAAGGCAAACCGAAGACAGCGGACACATA
This sequence comes from Carassius carassius, assembly GCF_963082965.1. NCBI lineage: Eukaryota > Metazoa > Chordata > Actinopteri > Cypriniformes > Cyprinidae > Carassius > Carassius carassius. The sequence goes on from NC_081783.1 coordinate 28,903,460, forward strand.
CGAGCTGCAGGTGCGAGGCTTTGCGGCCGAACAGCTGGCTCGATGGGTGGCCGACCGGACAGATGTTCATGTGAGACCAGTGCAGACGCATTGAGGATCTGAGCTGAAGGCTCACACCAGTCTTTAACATGCTGTCTGTCTGTCGTGTGTCCTCCAGATCCGGGTCATCAGGCCTCCGAACTACGCCGGGCCGCTGCTGCTGGGTCTGCTGCTGGCCTTCATCGGCAGTCTGGCTTACTTACGACGCAACAACCTGGAGTTCCTGTTCAACAAGAACGTCTGGGCTTTCTCTGCACTGGTGGGCACCTGTGTTTTATAACGCAAACATGAGTTCCTTCTTCTGTTGACGCCCTTGTAAAGGTTTAAAGGCCGAATTTTAATTTGGGACATATTCGTACTTTTAAACAATAACTTGTATTGCCATAAACTCTTAATTTGCTGCTTATTAATTAGGACTGTGCAATTAATGGCAAGCGATTGTGATTCGCATCTCGTCAGGAAAGCCAGTTCTTTACCGAATAGATGCGAATGACAATCGCATGCGATTAATTGCACAGCCCTATTATTAATAGTTGTTAAGGTAGTTGTTAAGTTTAGGTTTGGGGTGGATTAAGCGATCTACTGCAAAATAATGCATTAGTATGTGCTGTATATGTACTAATAAACAGCCAATAAGCTAGTAATATGCATGCTTATAAATAAATAACTAGTTAATTGTGAGAACTGCTCATCAAAATAAAGTGTTACCAGTTTTAAATCAAGCGAGGACAAATTTAGCTTTGTAAATAATAACTCCAGAATGGTTTTGATTATGAAGCTGGCATGCATTTAAACTGACAGACATGTTGCAAAAAATATTTAGCATATTGTAATAAAATGGAAATTACTCTAATTAAATAACAGAATGGAAATGGAATATTTGGCCAGATGAAAAAGACAATACAATAGAAAACCAATTCATTTCTAGGGTGCTTGATCATTGTTCCTTATTTGCACCTACCTTAATAACAAATGAACAAATCCATAGCAGTGCATTCACAACCATTCTCGTTCTCTCTGCATAACAACTCCTTACTAACATAGAGAAGATAGCATGGGCAGGCATTTCTTCAGAAAAGATCTAGTTAACATCAACACCTTTCTCTCTCTGTCTCTCTCGATCTAGAGTTTTGTTTTGATCATGACTTCGGGTCAAATGTGGAACCACATCAGAGGACCTCCATACGCTCACAAGAACCCAAACACTGGCCAAGTGGTGAGTTAGCCCCAAAGGCTAATGATACATGGGGCTACTTTTTGAGCCAATTTTGACAGGCAATTATTTTTCGCAATATTACATAGCTTGACTCTGTGTAGTAAATACAGGTGGTGGAGATTTACTACTAATCACAGAACCGGCTTCACTGACGAGACATTGGAGTATTTGCACAGCCCCAGTGCTGATGGATTTCATATTGAGAAATGTTTGAGACTTTTCTTTCATCATTCTAGAGAGCATCTGATTGGACAAAAAAAAATGATTCATCTATTTTTTGTCCAGTTTCCTGGAAAAGAAAGACTGTAAATCTTAAATGTGTTTTGTTTTATGAAAGTTTAATTTGTGAACTTGCATGACACTAACATCCGTAATCCTACAAGCCACAAAACTCTTCAGTTTCTTAAGGTCTGTAAACGTGTATGGCATGCTTCTTTTCATGTTCCTCGAGTTAAACCAGGAATGTTAATGTTTTTTACGGTCAAACATCTGCACATTTTCCACTCTCATTCAGAAAAATGCTCGGTTTTGGTGTTTTGTCTCCTTTAAGGCTTGTCAATAAACGGCCACTGTTTTGATTGATTGCTGCACTGAAAATGAGATTTTAAGTTTCATTTGTTCAGCCCACAGAAACATGTGTTTTCTGATTGCAGAATTACATCCACGGCAGCAGTCAGGCTCAGTTTGTGGCAGAGACTCACATTGTTCTTCTCTTCAGTATCCTTCGTTGCACTCAGATCAGTTGCACTGCATGATTGCAGTTACATGCTGAATAAAAGTATTCATTTCTCTTAAAACAACAAAAAAGTTGTAGTCCTGTTCACTACTGTATATGAACCCATGGATCTGTTGTGATTGGCTGTGGTTTTATGTGTAGTTCATGTGTTCCTGAGCTCTACTTCAGATGCTGCGGTAACTTTGGGAATGGTGCTGCTTCACGAAGCCGCGACCTCTGACCTGGACATCGGGAAGAGGAAAAGTATGCTGTCATCAGCCTGTGCTCTTTATGAACGCTTGAGAGATCAGAACAGGTTTGATTGTGTCTTGTTTCTCTGCAGTCATGTGTGTAGCAGGAATCGTGCTGGTGGTGCTCTTCTTCAGTTGGCTGCTCTCCATCTTTAGGGCCAAATATCATGGATATCCTTACAGGTGAGATCATTAGACAGCTGTCTAATAAATGGACGGAAATATTAATGCAAAGGTCAAAAAGTCCGAGAGCCCTAATGAAAATGTTTCTGTAATGCATTTTTATGCAAAGTACATATTATATAATGAGTAAAATTAATTTGAGAATCTCTTGGTATTTGCTTTTAAGCTTATTAAGAATGATTTCCGAAGGATCGCGTGACACTGAAGTCATGATTTTAAATTGCAGTTATATTTCACAAATATGTTTTTGTTCAAATAAAAGCAGCCAGAATTAGCATAAGAAACATCTTTAAAAAAACATTACAAATCTTAACAAAATCATAAACATTTGAATGGCTCTCTGTGTGTGTGTGTGTGTGTGTGTGTGTGCGCGCGCTCTTGTTTTTGTGACATATCAAGACACAACTCTGTATAATGACATGGGTATGACACAGGTATTACAAGGAGAGGGTGACTTATGAGGACATAACCCATGTCCCCATTTTTCAAAACTCTTATAAATCATACAGAATGAGGTTTTTTTGAGAAAGTAAAAATGCACAGAGTTTCCTGTGAGGGTTAGGGTTGGTGTAGGGCCATAGAATATACAGTTTGTACAGTATAAAAACCATTACGCCTATGGGATGAACACACTTTTCACAAAAACAAACGTGTGTGTGTGTGTGTGTGTGTGTGTGTACATTTATGAATGTTAATTTAAGGATTTATTCATATACATATGATGGTTATACTGACATTGCCTTTTCTTTTTGTGCAGCTTCCTGTTTGGTTAAACGAAGACCCTCGGAGGAACCGTGGCAAATATTAATGCACAAAGTGCCTAAATGTTTAAAATGAGAGATTGATTTGGTAAAGTTCTGCTTGAGCCTGTATGTGCCTTTTTGCTCGTTTTCTTTTATATATTATAGATTACATTTTGAAGTTTTTAATGAACATGTTAGTTTGTTGGATTTCTCTCCCTGAGTGGTCTAGTGCAGTGGTTTTCAAACCTCTCCATTAAGTATCCCCAGCACTGCACATTTTGCATGTCTTCCTCTATCTGACACACCCACTTCTGGTCTGGCAGTATCCACTAATGAGCTTATGAGTTGAGTCGAGTGTAATAGATGAGGGAAACATACAAAATGTGCAGGGCTTGGGATACTCCAGGACAGGTTTGAGAACCACTGGTCTAGTGCAAGGAAAGGTGTGGGTTACGTGTGAAGACGGAGGATAAACTGAAGCGGATACACTGTATGGCATCACTTGCAAATTGTTTTGTAGCTCATCAGTTTTATATTGAATTTGGTTCAGTAAAATGCATGGATTTGGAAGATGAACAAAAGCAAGCAAGGTGTTTTTAATTCTACCTCATAAATGTGCATATCAAGTGTCCAAAGTCAAATCAAAGCTGGTGTAGCTTCTGAGGTATGAGTATGAGGTTCAGTAGGAAATGGAAGGAAAGCTCAGGTGAATGGAAGTGTCCTAAATGTGGGGTGTTTGCTGCTGTCCTGCCTCAGGTGATGATTTCTGCCATTAAAAGTGCCTTGATTCCTTGCTGCATTGTATTTCTTTTGACTGCTCTTCCAGTCAGTCTTTTCATTCTGTCAGCTGGATTCTCCAAATTGATACAGCTTAATAATATTAGGTGCAAAGTAATCGTTGGTTCATGGCTTTGTTTGGAGCGTTGTATAATGCTACCTAGTGATTTAGCAGTATTGCTATATCTACTATACTATTCTTTCTTAAGTTTGTGCACAATCTCTGAGAGCTGCCACAACATCCCAGTAGAAAACGTCTCCAGTTGCTATTGTAACCTCGGTTCCCTGAGAGCTGGAACAAGACATCACGGAGACATTTCTCCATTTATGGGGACTTCTCCTTCCCTTCCAACCTTTACTGAAGTCATATTTGCTCATGACAGTCTGGCAAATGATGATTGATGACTGGCCAATTTTCGAGAAGTATGCAAATCGCATGCAAATACTCCTATATAAATACTTCTGCTCGAGAGGCAGAATAAAATGTTGTGCACGCGAAAATCACGTCAGAATCTGATCATGAATGCCACTTAGCTGGTTGAGCAGTGAACACAGCGACCTCTGTGATGTCTCGTTCCCGCTCTAAGGGAACTAAGGTTATGAGGTTACGGGTAAACTCACCACCAGGGTGTGCCTACCGATCGATTGCCCGCCCAGCATGGAACAAAACAATGTAAAAGCAGCCACATAGACTTTTTTAGTGCTGATGGTAGACATCCACTATCCAGCCTGTACTGTAGAAAATGCAGTACATCTGACACAGAGCAAGCAGCTGGGTCGACATGAACACAAGCACTCCCCATTGTAGAGCATACAATGTTTCATGGAGGGCACTCGTGCCTCAGAGAGCATGTCAAGCACACGAGAATGCAGGGTGGTCAGCTCCTCTGATATCCCTGAAGCAGCCACACATTAAGGCTCCATAACTCCAGGTTGGGGTGCCACGTCAAGCCGCTCGCTTGAGACAGTAGGTCTTTCCTGATGGTGCCTAGGAGGCACCACCAGCTTTGTCCGGTCTGGGAATCAAGGCTGGTTCGGCCAGTTCGGGGCGATAAGTGTCAGCTTATCACCTTTTCCTCCCTTATCCTGCATAACACCAGCTGTATTATCTTGATCGGAGGAAAGCATACAGCCTGGCGGCTGGCCAGTGCAATGTGTCCGTTGTGGTCACGATACATGATGTCACCAAGCCCAGACCCCTGCTCAGAGCCTGACTCCACCCACTGACAATATTTGAAAAATGCTGAAAAGTGGGCAGATCACAGCGGAGATAGAGGGGACGAACCTAGGGCGGGGCTGAGCGAGTGCGGCGTGATCCTGAGACCCGCAGTGACGGATTGATTGAGCTGGAAACTGCTTACGTCACTTGCCACCGCAACATCCAATAGGAAAAATCAACTGCAGTAGCCACCGTTCAACCTGAAGAGGGCAGCACTCAGACGTTTTTACACCATATATTGTAGAATTAAAACACTATATACTCAAATGTCAAAAAAGTTACTCGAATCAATGAACAGCACTAATAAAGCCCCATTCTTATAGATCATTAACTAAAAAAAGTTGGTTTAGGGTTTAGTTACTCTTTAAAGAGAACAGAGCTGCCCAGTCTGAAATGGTGCAGGGAAGACAAAATGCAATGGCCGCCAAGCGCACATTTCCAACTAGTCAAAGCACACAATACTTCATAGCCTGACTGGGGGCAAGAATGCTCTTATGCACATTTACACATTAGGCACCACAATATGGCGACTGTAAAATCTGCTCTCCAGCTCACTTGGAGGGACTCATTCTGTTGTTCCTTTTTCGAGCAGTCTTTCTTGTCTCAGAAACCAGGGCATTTTAAGAAATGTTAGAGACTACACCATGCTGTTGAAACGGGGTGGTCTGCGTCTGATTTGAAGGGGGTACTCACACTCTATCATAACGAGTAACCAGCATGAGATTCCCAGAATAGTTTCCATGCGCTCAGGAACTGACATAGGGGCTTGGTCGTTGGATGCACCGGTGAGTGCTACGCGGTCATAACCTTTGTGACGGGGCAAGCAGGTGGGGGCAAGCAGCACTACAGTGAGTGAGTGAGTGAGTGAGTGAGGAGGCAAGAGCTCTTTTGTGCAAATGTATGCATTTTTTTAATTTTCACACTCTCATCAAACACAATTTTCAACATTTTTTTTAGACCACTTGCAGTTCTTGGGAGCTGGGCCAATCGTGCACTCTACCCTCCTCTCCGGGCTGTCAGGAAGACGCCTTGGCAGGCTCCTCCACTTGCCATGGCACCTCTTCCCGGGTCCCTTTACACTTTTCTCCGCACATATGGCTCCTGGCAAGGTACAGCAGTGGTCGTGTAGCAGCTGGGATCCTGGTGTCCCTGCACTGCGATGAGCCGTGCACCAAAGAAGACCTTGATCTTGCGGTCTTCTGGTGCAAAGAGCTACTCGGCATTACATGGCTCATAGCTTTGGCGTGGTTTTTAACTGGTATGCGGGTGGCGGCATCTGCACCTGTCACTACAAATACAAATAAGTAGATAAGGAATAACAATATACAAATTGACAATTGTAGGCAGGTATATTACAAAAATGCAGTTATGTATATACATGTATATTATGTGCAAAATTTAAGTGTATACTAAGTATGTGTGTTAGATAAATTAAGTGTATGTGTATATAAATATAAAGTGTAGTGTGTTCAGTGTGTATCAGCTGTTCATTAGATGGATTGCCTGAGGGAAGAAACTGTTCCTGTGTCTGGTCGTTCGGGTGCTCAGTGCTCTGTAGCGTCGACCAGATGGCAACAGTTCAAAGAGGGAGTGTGCTGGATGTGAGGGGTCCAGAGTGATTTTAACAGCTCTTTTGCTCACTCTGGATAAGTACAGTTCTTGAATAGATGGGAGAGTTGAACCGATAATTCGCTCAGCAGTCCGGACTACCCTCTGTAGTCTTCTGAGGTCAGATTTAGAAGCTGAGCTGAACCAGACAGTTACTGAAGTGCAGAAGATGGATTCGATGATGGTGGAGTAGAACTGTTTCAGCAGCTCCTGTGGCAGGTTAAACTTCCTCAGCTGGCGAAGGAAGTACAACCTCTGCTGGGCCTTTTTCACAATGGAGTCAATGTGAATGTCCCACTTCAGGTCCTGAGAGATAGTGATGCCCAGGAACCTGAATGACTCCACTGCAGTCACAGTGCTGTTCATGATGGTGAGTGGGGGGAGTGCAGGGGGGTTTCTCCTGAAGTCCACAATCATCTCCACTGTTTTGAGCGTGTTAAGCTCCAGGTTGTTGAGAGTGCACCAGACAGCCAGCTCTTTAACCTCCTGTCTGTAAGCAGACTCGTCACCGTCCTGAATGAGGCCGATGAGTGTGGTGTCGTCTGCAAACTTCAGGAGCTTGACAGAGGGGTCCTTAGATGTGCAGTCATTAGTGTACAGGGAGAAGAGCAGTGGGGAGAGAACGCAGCCCTGGGGAGCTCCGGTGCTGATTGTATGGGTGCTGGATGTGTATTTTCCCAGCCTCACTAGCTGCTGCCTGTCTGTCAGGAAGCTGTTGATCCACTGACAGACGGAGGTGGGCACGGAGAGCTGAGTTAGTTTGGGCAGGAGGAGGTTTGGCATGATCGTGTTAAAAGCCGAGCTGAAGTCCACAAACCGGATCCTCACATAAGTCCCCGGTCTGTCTAGGTGTTGCAGAACATAATGCAGTCCGATGTTTACTGCATCGTCCACAGACCTGTTTGCTCTGTAGGCAAACTGAAGAGGATCTAGCAAGGGTCCAGTGATGTCCTTCAGGTGGGCCAGCACCAGTTTTTCAAATGACTTCATGACTACGGATGTTAAAGCCACAGGCCTGTAGTCATTTAGTCCTGTAATTTTGGGTTTCTTTGGGATGGGGATGATGGTGGAGCGTTTGAAGCATGAAGGAACTCCGCACAGCTCCAGCGATCTGTTGAAGATCTTTGTGAAGATGGGGGCCAGCTGGTCAGCACAGGATTTCAGACAGGCTGGTGTAACACAATCTGGGCCTGGTGCTTTTTTCCTTTTCTGCTTCCGGAAGACCTGGCGCACCGCATCCTCGCTGATCTGTATTGCAGGTGTGGGGGAGAGGGGGGATGCAGGAGGTGTGAATGGTGTGAACGGTTGTGTGGAGAGGTGTTCAGGGCAGGTGATGGGTGTTCTTTCAAACCTGCAGTAAAACTCGTTCAGATCGTCTGCCAGTCATTGATTTTCCACAGTGCTGGGGGGTGGTGTCTTGTAATTGGTGATCTTCTTTAGACTTTTCCACACTGATGCTGAGTCGTTCGAAGTGAACTGAGTCCTTATTTTTTCAGAATAATTCCTCTTTGCCACTCTGATCTCCTTTTTCCAGTGTGCCTGTTTATACAAGACATTGTCCCCCTTCCTGTAAGCATCTTCTTTGGCCTGACGGAGCTGTCTGAATTTTGCAGTGAACCACGGTTTGTCATTGTTGTAATTTAGTTGAGTCTTGGTAGGAATGCATATATCCTCACAGAAACTGATATATGATGTTACAGTCTCTGTGAGTTCATCCAGATCGGTGGCAGCAGCTTCAAAAACACTCCAATCAGTGAGGTCAAAACAAGATTGTAAATCCTGCTCTGCTTCATTAGTCCATCTTTTTACAGTCCTTAATACAGGTTTAGCTGATTTTAGTTTCTGCCTGTAGGTCGGTATAAGATGAACCAGAAGGTGATCAGAACGTCCCAAAGCTGCTCGTGGAACAGAGTGATATGCATCCTTTATTGTGGTGTAACAGTTATCCGATTTATTACTGTCTCTGGTGGGACATGTAACATGCTGTCTGTATTTTGGCAGTTCACGGGAGAGATTGGCTTTATTAAAGTCCCCGAGAATGATTAAAACAGAGTCCGGGTGTTGTTGTTCTGTGTCTGTGATCTGCTCAGCAAGTTTCTGTAAAGCCAGACTTACTTGTGCTTGCGGAGGAATGTAAACACTAACCAGAATGAACGAGTGAAACTCCCGCGGCGAATAGAATGGCTTGCAGTTGACAAACTGCATTTCTATATCAGGACAGCACATCTTCTTTAACACAGTTACATCTGTACACCACCGTTCATTGATGTAAAAGCATGTCCCGCCGCCGCGCGATTTCCCCGTTGATTCTGCGTCGCGATCCGCTCTAAACAGCTGAAAGCCCGGCAGATGGAGCGCGCTGTCCGGTATGGTGTCATTCAGCCAGGTTTCCGTGAAACACAGAGCAGCAGAGTGTGTGAAATCCTTATTTGTCCGAGAAAGCAGAAGGAGTCCGTCCATTTTGTTGGGTAGAGAGCGTAGATTTGCCAGATGGATGCTAGGCAACGGCGTTCGAAATCCGCGCTTCCTGAGTCTGACGAGCGCGCCAGCTCGCTTTCCCCGCCTGCGCGTCCTGAAGTGTTTGATCAGCGCCGCTGCTCCTCCGATAACAATATTCAGTAAAACATCTGAATAATTGAAATCCGGACAAACATCTTGTGGTGCGTTCTGCCGAATGTTCAGCAGTTCATCCCTGGTGAAACTGATTGCAGGAATATAACTAAAGACCGGACAAACTAACAAAAACACAAAAACATATGCAGAGCACGTCACGGAGGCAGCCATCCTGTACCGGCGCCAAGTACTATACTTTGACTTGACAACAGGAGCTTCCAGTGTAAAAGAAAGTACAACATAGTGCCGACCTACATTAGAATAACACAGTAAGGATGTAATATAACACTGATATAAAAAGAAAAACAAAACATCAAATGATGTACTATATATACAGAAATTGAAGTCTAGGAAAATAATTGTATTGTTTAGATAAAAGTACAGGTACAAACCCGAATCCAAAAAAGTTGGGAAACTGTATTTGTGAGTAAAAAAGGAATGGAATAATTTACAAATCTCATAAACTTATATTTTATTCACAATAGAATATAGATAACATATCAAATATTGAAAGTGAGACATTTTGAAATGTCATGACAAATATTGGCTCATTTTGGATTTAATGAGAGCTACACATTCCAAAAAAAGTTGGGACAGGTAGCAATAAGAGGCCAGAAAAGTTAAATGTACATATAAGGAACAGCTGGAGGACCAATTTGCTACTTATTAGGTCAATTGGCAACATGATTGGGTATAAAAAGACACCTCTCAGAGTGGCAGTGTCTTTCAGAAGTCAAGATGGGCAGAGGATCACCAATTCCCCCAATAAAAATAGTAGAGCTATATCAGAAAGGAGTTTCTCAGAGGAAAAATTGCAAAGATTTTGAAGTTATCATCATCTACAATGCATAATATCATCCAAAGTTTTTGTGCCTGGTTGTTCTGGTGGGCAGTACTCTGTAGTGCCGACCAGAAGGCAGCAATTTGAAGAGATAGTTGGCTGGGTGTGAGGGGTCCAAAGTTATTTTTTAGCCCTTTTCCTCCGTCTGGAGATGTAAAGAACTTGGAGGCTGGGCAGAAGGGCACCAATAATCCTTTAAGCAGTCCTGACTGTCAGCTGTAGTCTCTTGATATCTGAATTGGTAACTGAACCAAACCATACAGTTATAAATGAACACAGGACATACTGATGGCAGAGTAGAACTGTTTCAGCAGCTTATGTGACAGGTTGAATTTCCTCAGCTGGCGAAGGAAGTTCAACCTCTGCTGGGCCTTTTTTGCAATGGAGTCTATGTGATTGTCCCACTTCAGGTTCTGAGAAATGGTGGTGCCCAGGAACCTGAATTACTGCAGTCACAGTGCTGTTCATGATGGTGAGTTGGGGGAGTGCAGGGGGGTTTCTCCTGATGTCCACTATCATCTCCACAGTTTTAAGCATGTTCAGCTCCAGGTTGTTAAAACTACACCACACAGCCAGCTGCTCAACCTTCTGTGTGTTTGCAGACTCGTCTCCGTCCTTAATGAGGCCAATAACTGTAGTGTCATATGTGAACTTAAGGAGCTTGACAGAGGGGTCCTTTGAAGTGCAGTCCTTTGAAGAGCACTGGAGAGAGAACACATCCCTGGGGTGTGCTAGTGCCAGTGATGGTGATAGTCCTGGATGTGTGTTTGTCCAGCCTCACTAGCTTCTGCCTGTCTGTCAGGAAGCTGGTGATCCACTGACAGATGGAGGTGGGCACGGAGAGGTCAGGCATGATGGTATTAAAGGCTGAACTGAAGTCCACAAATAGCATCCTTGCATAATTCCCAGATCTGTCAAGTTGTTGCAGGATGTAATGCACAGACCTGTTTTCTCTGTAGGCAAACTGTAGAGGATCCAGCTAGATTCCAGTGATGTCCTTCAGGTAGGCCAAGACCAGTGTCTCAAGTGACTTCATGACCACAGATGTGAGAGCGGCAGGTCTGTAGTTGTTAAGCCCAGTGATTTTTGGGGACCGGAATGTTGGTAGAGGATTTGAAGCAGCAGGGAACTTCACACAGCTCCAATGATATGTTGAAGATCTGTGTGAAGATGGGGGCCAGTTGGTCAGCACAGACATTTAAACAGGCAGGTGAAACACCACGTGGGCCTGAAGCTTTTCTAGATTTCTGCTTCCTGAAGAACCAGTTCACATCCTCTACAAAGACCCTAAACACAGGTTGAATGGTGGGGGAGGAAGGGAGAGAGAGAGGGGGTTTACAGGGGTGGTAGGTGTGTGAAATAAAGATTAGAGCAGATAGTGGGTGGTGGACTATGCTGTTTCAGTTATTTGTTCGGCCAGCTGTTGCATCATGGTGCTCATGCACTCATCTGGAGGCACGTATGCATTCATGAGAATCGCAGCGAGTAGAAAGGTTTACAGTTTATGAAGTTAGGACAGCATACCTTTTCCAGCGTTGTTGCATCTGAACACCAACTTTCGTTGATGTAGAAACACAATCGACCACCTCTCATTTTCCTGGTTAACTTCACAATGCGATCCGCTCTGAACAACTGGTTGCCCGGCAGATGGAGCGCGTTGTCCGGAATGATTTCTCTCAGCCACGTTTCAGTGAAGCACAGTGCAGCAGGGTTTGAAAAGTCCTTATTGATATGGGTGAGGAAAAGGCGTTCATCTGTCTTGTTAGAAAGGGAACTGACATTTAGGGGGAGAAATGCTTGGAAACGCAGTCCGAAAGATGCGCACGCAGAGCTTCACCAAGGCGCCAACGCGTTTCCGTCTTCTGCATCTGTACATGCGTTTGAACAACACAGCTGTACCACTGACTAGAATGTCCAACAAAACGTCCAAATTGTCAAAAAACTGAAAAATATTGTCTGTGATGTGTTGCTTAATGTTAAGGAGTTCATCTATTGTAAAACTTATAGCACAACAATGTCAAAACACAGAACAAACAAAACCACCTCTGTGCTCTGTGTCCTGACTACCATTTTGTGGTGCCACTGGATTCATCTTGAACTTGATCTTCCATTTCCAGTGTAAATTGTACACTTGTTATAGTTCCATCCTTTGATCAGACTGCTACAGTTAAAGGTAAAAACTTAATAAATAAATAAATAGGATGGGTTTGAGTGCACGATTGCAAATGTGAAATTGGTTTTATACAATAGTAAAAAATTTATATTATTTAAAATGTTATACACAATATTGTATTGTCTGTTTTGCTCAGTTCCGCAAAATGAAAATAGTTCAAACAAAGCCACTGTTGTGTTGTGGGTCTATAGCAGCATTTCACTCCTGAATGAATACAGTATGGCGCCTCTGTGTGGGCACATGATGATGATGCAGAAGGGCATGTCAAGTGTTTGGTCCCCTACATCCTTCATGCCTTCGAAGCACTCACTCAGGAGGGTCAACCCTTTGAAAGGAGTAGGGCATAGGTAGGGATGGGCATCGTTAAGGTTTTAACGGTATTACTACTCTTACCGATACTGCTTAACGGTCCAGTACTTTAACGGTATTCTTATCGGTACTTTGTGTTGTGTTACTTTTTGTTGTGTCAGGCAGTCGAAAACTTTGCATTTCTCTGTCTGCACATAATGCACTTTTGAAAGATGCTTTGACATATTGCTTGTGTTTCCGCCCTTACATGCAAAATTTTTGTTGCACTTATGACAACGAGCGTTGTCTGCATCAACTCTAGTGAAGTAATAACCACACTTTGGAACGTTTTGCTCTCTATGCCATCGTCACTCTTTGTATTAAGCGGAAGTTTTCATACTGTAAGGGGCCGTTCACATATCGCATCTAAAAACGCGTGGAAAACACTAGTCGCGCCGCTTTCTAAATTTTTTCCAAATCCTTCGGGCATTTGCGCTCCTGAGGCTTCTGCCATTGCTAAGCAACCATGACCTACTCTCTCCATGAAGTCGCGGAAATTTCAGCAATGGAGGCCAATGGGGCCAGTTTAATACCGGGTTTCGGTACCCCATCCCTGGGCATAGGGATGAGCCTTCCGAATGGAACGCAGGAATTTGCTTAGTTTCTGAATCAGTCATCCATTTCAAGGAGTCGGTTGAATGATTGACTCACTCATTCATTAAGACAATCTAATGGAGTTTATAGTTTCATATTTTGAGTGTCATTTGATAAAAAATAAAAAAATTCACATTTCAGTATTCATTTTTTTAAACCCATTATTTATGCTATGTTGAATCAACATATTTCTTTCTAAAGCTACTTTTTGTAATGTCTATTCAATGCTTTACTCCTCTAAAAGAATAATATTTTTTAAATGATATTTTGAGGGGTATTTTCTCAGCTAAAACTGATGTGTGATTAATTAGATCTAGAGTTAGATTAATTAGAATCTAGTGGCTACATCATGGTTTTGAAGATGACTGAATATGAACGGGCCTCCTCAAATTAAAGGAACATGCCACTTTTTTAAAAAATAGGTTCATTTTCCAACTCCCCTAGAGTTAAACAGTAGAGTTTTACCAGACTCCGCCCCTTACCTGGACCCTTCCTTCTTGAACACTGCCCCACCTACATAAACCCTGCAGCACAATGAGGACACCAGATTCTCTGTTTATTTTGGACACTTTTCTCCTTTGGACACTTTTATTCCCTCTTTTGGTTATTTTCTAGGGATGTGACGAGAAAGAGCAACTCAGTATTTTCAACCACACATCATTAATTCTGTGTTCCAGACATTTAGATAACAGAAGTACTTGTCACAATTATCGAGTCTCGAGATCCAAGCGCGAGGGCAAAAAATATATCGCATATCTCAGTATATAGCAAGCAATGAGAAACGTAGGAAGATGATGGCATAACTCCAGATGAATAACGTCCAGACTGCTCAAGCTGCAGTAACTCTAACCCAGCACAGGAATCCCAGGTGGGTGAGGAATAAGGTCCAGACCGCTCAAGCTGCATTAACTCTAACCCAGTGCAGGGGGTTAGGTGGGCGAGGAATAAGGTCCAGACCGCTCAAGCTGCATTAACTCTAACCCAGTGCAGGAATCCCAGGTGGGCGAGGAATAAGGTCCAGACCGCTCAAGCTGCATTAACTCTAACCCAGTGCAGGGGGTTAGGTGGGCGAGGAATAAGGTCCAGACCGCTCAAGCTGCATTAACTCTAACCCAGTGCAGGAATCCCAGGTGGGCGAGGAATAAGGTCCAGACCGCTCAAGCTGCATTAACTCTAACCCAGTGCAGGAATCCCAGGTGGGCGAGGAATAAGATCCAGTAAAAAACCAACTGGAGGAACAGGAACAACAACTAGACAGGAGAGACAGATTAGAATTAACGAACCAACAACACGAACTGGATTGCCAGCCAAACATAAAGGCAGCGCATTAGTTGCAGCTGGTGCTCATAAACCGCAGTTGCGGTTATTCGGGCCGGGACCGGAGGATTAATGGGTGAATGAAAAACGGGCTTTAATTTAGATACATGAAACACCGGATGAATTCTCCTGTATGCCAGAGGGAGTTTAAGGCAGACTGCCACCGGACTAATAATCTTGGTGACAGTAAATTGGCCAATAAATTTGGGCGCAAGCTTATTACTGACGGATCGGAGAGGAATATTCTTTAATGAAAGCCACACTTTTTGACCTACGATGTAGACAGGAGGTTTCGACCGGTGGTGATCGGCCTGAACCTTGGTGCACGCCCCCACTTGGAGCAGGGTCAATCTGGCCCTGGTCCAGGTGCGTCGGCACCTCTGGATAAATGCGTGGGCAGAGGGAACCACGACTTCGGATTCTATACTCTGAAAAAGTGGTGGCTGGTAACCTAAACTACACTGAAAAAGTGATAGGCCGTAATTGAAACAGGTAAAGAGTTATGTGCGTACTCATCCCATGAGAGCTGCTGGCTCCAAGAGGAGGGGTTCTGAGAAACCAAACAATCACAACACTCGTTCTAGATCTTGATTGGCCCTCTCCGTCTGACCATTACTCTGAGGATGAAATCTAGAAGAAAGACTAAAAGTTGCCCCCAGCAATTTACAAAATTCTCTCCAAAATTTGGAAACAAACTGAGGCGCCCTGTCAGAGACCACGTCCATCGGGAGGCCATGTGGTAAATCAGAAATATATTTCTCCATGACCTCCCTCTTTTCGGATTGGAAAGCGAATATAATTTGCCTTTAGGCGGAGACGTACCTGACAATTGACAATAAGTCTATAGCACAGTCATAGGGACGATGCGGAGGTAGAGAAGCAGCCAGAGACTTACTGAACACTCTCTTCAGGTCGAGGTACTCACGTGGCACGTTAGACAGGTCAGTGTGATCATCCTGAAACACAGAACAAGACACAGGAGAACATGCAAACAACAGACATGAAGCATGACAATATTCACCTCAGGACAAGACCGTATTCTTTCCCCAGTTTAAGTGGGGATTATGGAGCACCAGCCAGGGATGCCCCAAAACCACTGGGGCAGCAGAAGTGTCAGTTAAGAGAAAGTCAATGTTCTCAGAGTGTTGTCCAGAGATGATGAGTTTCAATGAGACAGTGGCATGCGTGATGTAGGGCAAAGGCTGACCACGAAGTGCTACCGTGGAGATGGTCTGAGAGAGCACCACCATAGGTATGTCTTTGTCTTTTTCTTTTAGCAACATTGATGTCTAAAAAATTACGCTCCCGAATCCACTAAAGCCTCACAGTCAAAAGTTAGTGAATGTAATATCAGCCTTACCGGTAGAAGGGTGACTGAAAAGAGGATTTATTTAAAGTTGCTCCACCCGTCAGTAACCTCTTACCTACTGGCGGGCACCGGCTTTAACTGGACATTGCAGAACAACGTGACCGGCGGCTCCACAGTACAAGCACAAACCTTTCTCTCTGTGTCTCTGCTTCTCCTGCTGTGAAAGACAAGCCCTACCCATCTGCATGGGCTCGGGATCTGGAAAAAAGAACTCACTCTCGCCAGTGACTGATGACAGGTTACTATAATGAGTGATGTCAGGGATTCTCCGTATTGTCTTCTGCTGGCCACGCCTCCTTAATCTGGCATCCACAGGAGTGGCCAGCTCTATGAGTTTATCCACCCCCGCGGGGGGGGTTCTCCTAGATAAACACACATCTCCCTGACATAACTGCTTCAACACTAACTGTGTTACTGAAACCACGCCGCCTTTCTTTGTGTGAACATTTGGGCAGCATTACGCAAATCTTCCCACATAGTGACGTAGACATGTGGGGGCATGTCTAAACGAGATGTTTTAGGGGGTGTTGCAGAGTCTTAACTTTGATAAAGAATATCTCTTTGGTTTTAAGACTTTACTCTTTGCAACTTCAGGGATCTTATCTATTCACAATCAGCTTGTAACACTCCAAAGAGAAAGGAAAACTTGAAATCACATCATATGACCCCTTTAATAATTTTACATGTATTTATGTATGTTTGTGTTTTGGATTGACTGAACATATTTTGATTTTAAAGTAAAACCTTGGATGAGGATTTGTTTGCAAAAATTGAAGAAATGACTCCAGACTCAACCCGGACTTGTGATGAAAGACTTGAGACTTGACTCATACTCCAGCTTAAAGACTATAGACTTTTTGGGATACATGTCTTAAAACCTAATTACCTTTTGACAATGTGCAATATACACGTACATATACTACGTACACACAGGGTACTATTATACATACCTACAGTTAGCAATACACATTATACATAGTATAATATTTGTCAGATCACGTAAATCAGTGGAAATTTAATAGAAATTATGATTCTATCTGAAGAAATATGAAGTAAACATGAGTAAATATATCTACGTTATATATCTCCATGTATATGTAACTTTGGACTATAAACCCTTATTGACGCTGTTCAGTGAATCTATGTGAACACAAATAAATCTGTATATAGCGAGAAACATTAAAATAGAAAAAGATTAAAAAAACATGAATATGGAAACCGTGCCAGAGGGCAGTAAAAAATATATATTTTTAATATATATATATATATATATATATATATATATATATAATTATTATTATTATTATGAATTCAAATAGCTTTTTTACTTGTGCAATTACATAGAATCTTACAATACAGCTTGGAAGTGTTTAGAAAATGAGAAAAGTTTGGTTTAGAGCCTGGCCACTTCATTTTATGAATATGAAACTTCCCCAATTAAAATTAACAATTTTATGAAATATCTTTGTCAAATCCATGATCACTAAGGTATATTATTACATCAAATCCTTTCAGCTGCAATAAATGTCCAATATTTTCTTAATAAAATACTCCACATCAATCCACTGATGAAACACGTGTTACAGTTTCTGAGTACGCCTCTATATGTCGTCATCAGACGCTGCGCGGAACACGTCCCAGTCCACGTGATCAAAACAGTCCTGTAGTAGAGCGTCTGATTGGTCCTGAGGGCGTGTGCTTCCCGTTTCAGCAGACAGGAGCAGAATGGAAGAGTGATCTATTTGCATGTAACATCAGGTAACACATTACAATTTGTAAGTGTGTTCTTCTGTAGTATATTATGTAGTGTTTACTGTTTCACATCGCAGTAGCACTTCATTTGTAGCACATCTTCTGATCGTCTCATGTGATTCTACAACATTTTTGCAAGCCTCTCTGGATTTGGAAAAAGCATCCAATGTAAATGTTTTCATAGTCTGTCCAGTAAGGGGCAGCGCTGTCTCTCTGAACATACTGAATGACACGATGAGTCATAAAACAGCACATTACCTTTCTGATTTATTTATCTTTTATTTATTCTTCTGCTTTCACCAACCACAATTCTTGATGTAAATTCAACCAAGCAACTTACATTTTATTTAGCAATCATTGCATTTTTTTATTGTTTGTTTGCTTACATTCTTAGCCATCCCCAATCTTTCCTTGTTTTTGTCTTGTCATCTATCAGAGCTGGTTACTGTAAGATTACACAACTAGAACAATGCTCTCTCATTGTGTTGTCCTCTTTGATTTACATGTTTTAACAGATGCACTCAGGTAATTTGCTGCTGCAAATCCACATGTTCTTAGATGTCAAAGAGCAAATCAGGTCAGACGTTGACTTTAACTCCATATAAGGACAACCTTGAGTGCTCTGGGTAGTGAGCAGCGGGTGTTTCCCGTGCTGAGGGCACACATTGTTCCTCACAGGGACGCTGGCCGGGCTCAATGTGTGCAGCTCTCCTGACCACACAAATAACCACTGTTGTGTGATGCTTACACACCAAAATACAGATGCAGCATCAATATAGATGCTTACTATGGAAGCCCCAAGAGTCCACTTTTTATGATTGACGGTGATGACATATTTATCACACAGTAACGATGAATTATTCATAATTTATTGATTCTCCTTTATTCCTCTTTTTCATCTGTTAAATGTTCCTTTCTAAAACAGCTTATATGCACTCAGAAAGTCACCCAGTTTTGTGGAAATTCACACAGAGATCAGTCACTAGTCAAAAGGCCAAACAGCATTTGACCACTGCATTTACTAAAATCATCTCAGTTTTAAGAAGTGTTTCAACGTCGCAAATTTAACTATTTTTGATGCAGTAGGTTATTTAATAATGCGTTACTATAACTTTTGAAGGTTTTTATTTTTTTATTTCAAACACATAGTGCACAAACTGTTCTTTCATATTTCTGTGTAATGCAGGCACTCCCAAGTACCTCTGTAGCACCTTAAGTACCTATGAGATTTGAAATATTTTAATAATTAAATATCTCATTTTCCTGCTCATGGTTCTCTGGTGTTGGTTAATGGTCATGCAGGTAAACAAACATTCCATTTAGTAATGTTTTATTTTAATTGGATATTTTTTTAATTATTTTAATTTGACATTTTCTATGATGTTATCAATTATTAGCTTTTTATTCAATTTAAACCACAGCTTAGAAAACTTTGATAAATGCACTTCCTGTTGTTAATTACATATGGAATAAAAATCTAAACAGTTTAGGGAAGTCTTTTCTAATCTAACAGGTTAAAAAAAAAGTAATTTCAAACAATAAACTCAATATTAAAGACAATATATACTGTATAGAGAGTCTCTCAGGTGTCTGAGTCTGAGGCTGTCCAGCTCTCTCCTGTTGTGTGAAACAAGCCCTCAGGGTTTGGGGCGGCGTTACAACTCATTGTTGAGATGTGCAGCAAAAACTCTTTTTAAGGTAACATTTTATGAGAACTCTTCCTGTATGACATAATCTCTTCCAGCCTTTCCTTTAGCCACAAATGAAATGTCTTGTTTGGTGTTTGTTCGGAAGGCAGAGAATCGTGTCAGGATATTTGTGAGGAGGGAAATATGGTGCAAATGCTTTTAGCAGGTCTGTGTACAACAGTGGAGTCAAACCGCTAGCAGGAGAATTCATCAATCCAACTGTACACAGATGACCCGCACAAATGAAATACAGCAAATAACATACTCACGCATCTCCAGCGTGATTAAAGGCATTTGATATCCTGAAAATCAGGTCTTGCTGTAAACTCTCCCTTTAGGACACCTGTCGAATGAGGGAGGAGACACACAGGACACTGGGTATAAAAGAAACATGATTTAAAGAAACAGACCCTGCTCAGTTTGAATGAAACGCAGCATCACACCCTTGCCTCCCTGTCTCTGTTTTGAGTTGTCTACAGGCATCCCTCCGTGCATATTGTTGTAAAAACCCAGCCATGTGCCTCAATACACTTTTTAGTTTTGTGGCTGACAAGAGACTTTTCCCTTTTTAATGAATGACCCATGGTTTAACTGGTGCATGGGTCAAAAGACATAACAGCTCACCACAGTTTATAAGTCTCTGCGAAGACCACAAAACCAAATCAGCCCCTTTTGATCCATTTTGAGAGTCAAAGTAAATGAGATTTGACTGAATAAGGAACTACACCCCGATTGGGCATGTCAGCTTTGTAGTAAGATGCCAGTCAAGTCTGCCTTTCCTCAAAGAAAGAAAGCTGAATGTTGACTTGTATGGGTTTTAGTCTTTCTTCTGGAAGGAAAATTACTATTTGTGGAAAAGTATGACAATTTGTTAATATCAGTGCATTCGATAATATAATTAGGGCTACCAACTCGAGGCAAATGAAATTCGGATTAATCAAGGAAATATATCTAATAATGGTGTCAATATACTGTTTTTATACCATTAAAGATAAGCACCACTCACAACAATCCATTTTTCAATGAAGTTTGACAATCTAAAAACACAGCTGTTTGGTCTGATTTTAGTTGAAAGCATAATGAATGCTGGAATATGATTGTTGTTTGATGTTTTTGTTGATTTTAAATCTTATTAGTCACACGGCGCATCTAGTTGGTTTCTTTCCACATAAGTGGCCAATGAGCTTGCTGCAATGCATTGAAATGCTTGGCTAGTGCTTGCTGTAGCAGTCGCAGTACGCTTTAGAAGCGCTCCACCTTCCCCAGCTCCACCTGTATAGATCTACTATGGGGTAGTTTCAGGTATGTTATTTATGGGGGTTATTTCATATGTTAAATGCACACAGTATTTCCTACATGCTCACAGCAGCATGTCTGTGGATGTCTCAGTACTTGCTTTGCCACAGCAGTGTAGCAGATCTATTCCACCAAGACTATGCTCATTAATCAACAGACAGATACCATAAATAAGCCAGAGTTAGTCTTATTGGCTCATTTTCATCTGTTGCCCTTTTAAAAAATGCAAAATAAAATGTAAAAGATCAAAATCATCACACACAAAATAGAATAATACCAGCTCATTTACATACAATAACATTACTAAAGATAATAATGGTCTAGTGTGCATCAGTATCTCTCTTCACAGGAAGTGAAGAGGAACATTTGTCCACCAGTCACTGCACAAGACCTAAGTACTACACAAATGTTGAATACAATAAACATTTAAACATTTACGTAATTCACATCAGGCGCGGATTCTCCTAATACTCGAACTACTGCTAGTTGGCATATAGTTGTTCCTTTTTGTCCACCAAAGGGGATATTTTTGTGAAGTGAACTTTAACAGAGATTCCTAACACTACTTGGAGCCCTTAGAGTTGGAACACAGCACTTGATTACAGTATGTGTCATATCTGAAAGAGAAAGACAATCATCTATTGTATTGAATAAACAAATATCTTAGCATGTCAAGAATCCTCTCCTGGAGGAAGAAGGCATTGCAAATGTGGCAGTCATATTTAAATGATGCTTCTTTGTCTAGTAAATTCTTTAAAGTGGGAGAATTGCATGTAAACTTACTGTCATTTGTGGGTCATGGTTGCAGGCTAAGTCGTGGTTTCTTATGAAGTTCTTGATGTGCTTGAGAGCTTAAACTATAAAACCTGTCACTAATCGTTTATGGCACTATGTGCACCGTCACACAAAACATTATGCCAATAAAGGTTGATAATTTACACCTCAATCCAATATTTGAAAAATACAGTTTATTTAATACAACAGGATCAGGAATTTCTGGATCATCTTCAGTGTGATTTCAACAACTGTTTTCCAAAGCTGTTTATAACATTTTGAGCTGTTTGAACATGTTTTTATATAGTTTTACGAGATATTACGTCATCTTCAAACCACATTAACCCATTTAAAACAAATGAAAAGCTGAAAACTTCCAGCTTTTGGAAACCATTCACTTATTGTCACTTTCCACAAACAGTTTACAAGTTAAAGGGATAGTTCCCCCCAAAATTCTGTCATTAATTACTCACCCTCATGTCATTCCATTTCCATTTATGCATTAAGCAGACCCTTTTATCAAAAGTGGCTTATAGTGCATTCAGACTATACACATTTTTTCTTTTGGTCTTACAGGTTTGGAAAGATTTTAGGCTAATTAATTAGTAATTAATGACAGAATATTCATTTTTAGATGAACTATCCCTTTAAGGCACACATATGATGTTCTTTAAA
Source organism: Carassius carassius (assembly GCF_963082965.1). Lineage (NCBI taxonomy): Eukaryota > Metazoa > Chordata > Actinopteri > Cypriniformes > Cyprinidae > Carassius > Carassius carassius. The sequence goes on from NC_081783.1 coordinate 28,925,651, forward strand.
AACAGTTAAATACCATTTTTTTAATGTAAGTTATAAGCAACATGCATCAACAATACAAAGTTGAGCCATGAAACTATTTGCCAGTTCTGCAGCCAATCAGTCGCTTCTTTCTATCTACGCTCACCTATTTTCCAGTCTGCGCTCTGTGTCTACAGCCCTCCTCCTCCCCAGCACCACCTGTCTAGATCAGCTTCAGGGTTCTCGTTTGTCTTGCAGCAACATCATACACTAGGGCTGTGCAATTAATCACATACGATTGTCATGCACATCTCGTCAGTAAAGCCGGTCCTGTGATTAGTAGTAAATCACCATTACCTGCTTTCAGATTGAGTGGCATTCAATACACAGAGCCATAGTTCACTGACAATTAGGCAATATCGCGTTTTTGGTATTTTTTGTAAATTGCAAATAAAAAAACGGGGGAAAGGAAACATTACATAAAATAAATATTTTATATGTATACAGTGATGGCCAAAATTGTTAGAACACCTGACATATCTGAAAACATTGACTTGTTTTGCCTCCAAGTCTGCAGCCTGAAGTTTAACTAGGTCGATTTTGAAGTATTCAAGCATAACTAGGTGAGTACCATTCTCAGGTAAGGTTGAGAGCAGCACATCTAATTCATCCAAGAAGTTATCTTGTGGTCCTTGGGGTTGACACATAGTAAGAGTTGGTCATTAAAACTGAAACAGAAGTGAAGAAATGTGTAGAAAAGAGGATGAATCAAAAGCAATTCTTATGTCCTTTGCACAGTGGAGTCACACAGTAGAGTCGATGGTCTTTAAACTATTTGGTCTTCACTTGAGGGCTGCTGCGTCCACTGCCACAGTATACTAGCCTTTTTTATGCACGTTTGACAAAACAGAAATTGAATTCAGCTGAACAAACTTTAATGCACTCGACGCTGACAAGGTATTGTATGTGATAGAGTACAAGACCAAACTTCAGCACGTCTCAACATGGTAAACAAAACAAGTGTTTCCCAACAATGACAAATGCGGTAAACTCTAATGAGACAAGAAATAAATACACTTATGATCTGCTTTTAACTTCCACTGATTGACCGCTTCTCTTAAAGAGTATTTCATTACACTGGCTATGTCCGAAAGCTCTAAAATGCTTCCTTTGGAGGTAGCATTCCAAGGCAGCAAGGCACATCCAAATGCTGCTTTACTTCCTGTCTCCGGAGGTACTTTCTTCTAATAAAATTTTGAAAGCAGCATAGATCTATCCTTTGCTGCCTATGATATCCCACAATCCTGTGCGTTCCATTCCGTGACGGTTGAGCTAAAAAATTAAGATTTGAAAGTTAAGTATGGTGGTCAGTTTGTGTTTAAATATATATTTCTGACTAACGTTTTGCATTTTTTATGTTATTTCTAGTGAGAAATTTGTATTATAGTAATTTAATATTCGTTATCACCAAAACTTATTCTGTTTTGTTGTAGATCATTAAACAGTTAAGCTGCCTCAGAAGCCTGTCCAAAATCAATTTCCTGAGGTGCCTTCATGCAAAAACACTGCCTGCAAAGTCATTGCCTCATAAGTCAGCAAGTCAGTCTGTCTTTTGCTAGCACTTGAACACACTTTACTGATTATCACAACAAAGAGCTAAGCAAACGCATGACACTGACAAGGTATGGGATAGAGTGATTAATTACATGATGTTTTAAATTAATTAATCGCAAAATAAATTTGAATGTAAAAATAAATTTTATTTTTGTGGGGGGGGGGGTGTTTTCACATGATTCATTCAAAATGCAGATTCATTCAGAATGCTCCCCGCTTACCTTAGCTATTGTTGCTCACTCTGACAAACAAACTGTGAGTTGCCACTGTCTTACAATGGTGGCTGTCACTTTGAGTCCACTCCAGAGCCCGCTCAAGTCCGGGAGCCTTCAGCGTCCGCTCATGAACACTCTTCAGTCTGGGAGCGTGCAGAGTCCACTCCAGAGCCCGCTCCAGTTCCTCCAGAGGTGGTACAATCCATTGCAGAACCTCCAGAGGTGGCGGCAGTGTTTGGTTCACTTACTTTCAAAGCATGGGCATCCAGCTCATGAACTTTCTACTTGCCATGTACTTCTACTTTCTACTTTCTACTAGCTCTCTAACTGTCCCTTCACAACCAAAGAGGTCGCCTGTGAATTCTCTGTACACCTGGGAGCCTTCCCTGCACCTGGCCACCTACCCTGCTGGCCCCTCCTTGGCTGCCTACTCTTCCTCTGTCTCCAGGCCCTCTACTATTACACTATTAACCCTCCCCCAGGTCTGCCTCCATTAGCTCACTGTGATATACAGGTGCTCGTCATATAATTAGAATATCATCAAAAAGTTGATTTATTTCACTAATTCCATTCAAAAAGTGAAACTTTATTCATTCATTACACACAGACTGATATATTTCAAATGTTTATTTCTTTTAATTTTGATGATCATAACTGACAACCAAGGAAAATCCCAAATTCAGTAAGTAAGTCAGAAAATTTGAATATTACTTAAGACCAATACAAAGAAAGATTTTTAGAAATCTTGGCCAACTGAAAAGTATAAAATATCGCATCTTCCTCTTCACCATTGCCCATAGATTTTCTATGGGGTTAAGGTCAGGCGAGTTTGCTGGCCAATTAAGAACAGGGATACCATACCATCACTGACTGTGGAAACTTTACACTGGATCTCAAGCAACGTGGATTGTGTGCCTCTCCTCTCTTCCTCCAGACTCTGGGACCCTGATTTCCAAAGGAAATGCAAAATTTACTTTCATCAGAGAACATAACTGTGGACCACTCAGCAGCAGTCCAGTCCTTTTTGAAGCGATGCGCTTCTGACGCTGTCTGTTGTTCAAGAGTGGCTTGACACAAGGAATGCGACAGCTGAAACCCATGTCTTGCATACGTCTGTGTGTAGTGGTTCTTGAAGCAATGACTCCAGCTGCAGTCCACTCTTTGTGAATCTCCCCCACATTTTTGAATGGGTTTTGTTTCACAATCCTCTCTGGGGTTCTGTTATCCCTATTGCTTATACACTTTTTTTCTACCACATCTTTTCATTCCCTTCTCCTCTCTATTAATGTGCTTGGACACAGAGCTCTGTGAACAGCCAGCTTCTTTTGCAATGACCTTTTGTGTCCTTTCCTCCTTGTGCCAGGTGTCAGTGGTCATCTTTTGGACAACTGTCAAGTCAGCAGTCTTCCCCATGATTGTGTAGCCTACAAAACTAGACTGAGAGACCATTTAAAGGCCTTTGCAGTTGTTTTGAGTTAATTAGCTGATTAGAGTGTGTCACCAGGTGTCTTCAATATTGAACCTTTTCACAATATTCAAATTTTCCGAGATACTGAATTGGGAATTTGGGATTTTCCTTCGTTGTCAAGTTATAATCATCAACATTAAAATAAATAAACCTTTGAAACATATCAGTCTGTGTGTAATGAATAAATATATTATACAAGTTTCACTTTTTGAATGGAATTAGTGAAATAAAACAACTTTTTGATAATATTCTAATTATATGACCAGCACCTGTATATACCATGCTCACCTAGTCTGTTGTTGCTGCGGTATTGCTTCTGTTTCTTTGTTTTTATTGATTGTATGTTTGTGAAATTCTTCTTACCAGTGTTTATGCTCTGTTTTTTTTTTCTAAATCTTTGTTTAGGGACTTAACTGTATTTGGATCTTTTATGCTTTCCCAACTTTTCCGTGACAGACTGTGGCAATTTTACGGTCGTTACAACGCAATGACAACAACCCGGATCAACACTGTTCATGTACTACAGTGTAAGATTACATTAATTTACATATAACCATTTTAATATATAGAGGAACTGAAATGTAGACCTTTGTGTATGTGTTTTTGACCAACACTATACATGATATGACATTTTAATTGTGTTATTTTTTCATAACTAAATAATTAAGTGAACACGTTAAACTTACAGCCCTAATACAACCTGAATTCCGGAAAAGTTGGGACATTTTTTAAATTTTAATAAAATGAAAACTAAAAGACTTTCAAATCACATGAGCCAATATTTTATTCACAATAGAACATAGATAACATAGCAAATGTTTAAACTGAGAAAGTTTACAATTTTATGCACAAAATGAGCTCATTTCAATTTTGATTTCTGCTACAGGTCTCAAAATAGTTGGGACGGGGCATGTTTACCATGGTGTAGCATCTCCTTTTCTTTTCAAAACAGTTTTAAGACGTCTGGGCATTGAGGCTATGAGTTGCTGGAGTTTTGCTGTTGGAATTTGGTCCCATTCTTGCCTTATATAGATTTCCAGCTGCTGAAGAGTTCGTGGTCGTCTTTGACGTATTTTTCGTTTAATGATGCGCCAAATGTTCTCTATAGGTGAAAGATCTGGACTGCAGGCAGGCCAGGTTAGCACCTGGACTCTTCTACGACGAAGCCATGCTGTTGTTATAGCTGCAGTATGTGGTTTTGCATTGTCCTGCTGAAATAAACAAGGCCTTCCCTGAAATAGACGTTGTTTGGAGGGAAGCATATGTTGCTCTAAAACCTTTATATACCTTTCAGCATTCACAGAGCCTTCCAAAACATGCAAGCTGCCCATACCGTATGCACTTATGCACCCCCATACCATCAGAGATGCTGGCTTTTGAACTGAACGCTGATAACATGCTGGAAGGTCTCCCTCCTCTTTAGCCCGGAGGACACGGCGTCCGTGATTTCCAACAAGAATGTCAAATTTGGACTCGTCTGACCATAAAACACTATTCCACTTTGAAATAGTCCATTTTAAATGAGCCTTGGCCCACAGGACACGACGGCGCTTCTGGACCATGTTCACATATGGCTTCCTTTTTGCATGATAGAGCTTTAGTTGGCATCTGCTGATGGCACGGCGGATTGTGTTTACCGACAGTGGTTTCTGAAAGTATTCCTGGGCCCATTTAGTAATGTCATTGACACAATCATGCCGATGAGTGATGCAGTGTCGTCTGAGAGCCCGAAGACCACGGGCATCCAATAAAGGTCTCCGGCCTTGTCCCTTACGCACAGAGATTTCTCCAGTTTCTCTGAATCTTTTGATGATGTTATGCACTGTAGATGATGAGATTTGCAAAGCCTTTGCAATTTGACGTTGAGGAACATTGTTTTTAAAGTTTTCCACAATTTTTTTACGCAGTCTTTCACAGATTGGAGAGCCTCTGCCCATCTTTACTTCTGAGAGACTCTGCTTCTCTAAGACAAAAATTTTATAGCTAATCATGTTACAGACCTGATATCAATTAACTTAATTAATCACTAGATGTTCTCCCAGCTGAATCTTTTCAAAACTGCTTGCTTTTTTAGCCATTTGTTGCCCCCGTGCCAACTATTTTGAGATCTGTAGCAGGCATTAAAATTTAAATGAGCTAATTAAGTGGATAAAAGTGTAAAATTTCTCAGTTTAAATATTTGCTACGTTATCTATGTTCTATTGTGAATAAAATATTGGCTCATGTGATTTGAAATTCCTTTAGTTTTCATTTTATTAAAATTTAAAAAACGTCCCAACTTTTCCGGAATTCGGGTTGTATATACAGTATATATGAGCACACTATGCACTGGAAAAACTTTGTAAAGGAAAGTTTATTAAGAGTTTACTCACAGGTCAGGTGTCTCAATTTATTCTTCCACTTGACGTCTGGTACATCTGCTATTCTCTGTCACTCATTACATGAAAACAGCCACAGCTGACAAAACACACGCTGCTATGATGATCCACATTGTGGATGATTTCACTGGCAACATTTGACAGAGTGTTAAACATTGGATTAACATTAACTGACTTATCATATCAGCAACACATGTGAAAGTGTGAATGAGTACTAATCAAGTTAAATCACTATCATACTAATTAGTGTGAGTGCAGACTGATTGTGATAAAAGGTGGGAAAACCAATTACTGTGTTCTTGTTAGCAATGATAACCTCCAAAGAAACACGTGCAGCCCCCATCACTGCATCAAAATGGCCTCACATGCAAGGAAATTGCTACAAAGAATACTGCATCTGAAAGAACCATTTACCGGATCATCAAGAACTTCAAGGAGAGAGGTTTGACTGCAGAAGAAGTCTTCAGGATGCCCACTTGCTCAGGAACGGCAGGCGGCAGCAGGTTGGTGTGAGAGCATCTGCAGGCACAGTGAAGCCAGGACTTCTGGACCACAGCCTGTTGTCAACAAGGACACCAAAGAAGCAGAAAAATGTCAAGTTTTTTGCAGGAAGTACAAGGATGGGACAGCAGAAGACTGGTCCAAAGTTATTTTCTCTGATGAAGTTCCCTTCCGACTGTTTGAGATATCTGGGAAATCGAAAATGTGAACGCTACCAGTCCTGTGACCTGTCAACAGTGAAGCACACCGAGATGCAAAACGTTCTGCAAGACCAACTTCTTCTAAAGATCCATTAGCAATTGGTGATGATCCAAGTGATAAAGAATCATTATCATTAAATTGAAATTTTGGATCTGTGGCCATGCTTCTCTCAATCCCATAGAGAACCTGTGGTCAGTCCTAAAAAGGCGAGTTGACAAGCAGAAGCCCACAAATTGTGATCAACTATTTATTTATTTATTGATTAACTTTTGCTCCTCATCTTGCTTTTCCTCCTATTCTTGAATATGAGTCTGTAATTATTATCCAGAAAACCACTGCAACCTGAAAAACGTACTCGGTTACTAACGTAACCTCGGTTCCCTGAGATGAGGGAACGAGTACTGCGTAAGCTAGCTTACGCTATAGGAAAAGGTCCCCTTTTCTCGAGAATATGAAGCCAAAAATTATCCTTAATTTTTAAATAATGTAAAACGCAGTGCTGCAGCACAGCAGACCCAAGCGAAGCAGCTCGCGCGCTTATTGGCTGTGCTGCGGCAACTGCAGCAACCTATGGTGAGGCGGCGGAGAGTAACGAACCAATGGGGGCGCTTCTCGCCCATTGGACGTCAGAGCGCGCCAAAATAGGCGTGGCTGGAACTATATAAGCCACCGCTTCACCATAGGGATCAGGTTTTAAATCGACTGAAGCGATCACCCGGTCCGAGCACATAGCACGGCAGGTTACGCAGTACTCGTTCCCTCATCTCAGGGAACCGAGGTTACGTTAGTAACCGAGTACGTTCCCTTTCGAGAGTACTCTCGTACTGCGTAAGCTAGCTTACGCTATGGGAACACAATGTAAAACGCCGTGCGTGCTCGGGAACTTCGACCTGTCACAGCCCGAGGCGAGAGCTCGGGGCTTTATAGCAGGAGAAATCCCAGTCCCAACAGCCAACCTTAGTGAGCTTTATATAGGGAACGAAAAAAGGGGGACGTGATAAGGCTTAGCACGTCTATATAGAAAGTACCCTGGCCTAACCCTCCTGAATAAGGCGGAGCGCGCAATATAGGTTTTAAGAGCCCTGACGGGGCAGATGAAGCTCGCGTTGCTTTCGTCGCTTTGCGAGGAAAGGGCTGACAGCGAGATGACCTGCGCACTGAATGGTGTTGAGAGCACCTTGGGGACATAGCCGTGTCTTGGTCTGAGAATGACTCTGGAGTCATTAGGCCCAAACTCGAGACAGTCAGCGCTTACAGATAGCGCATGTAAATCCCCCACTCGCTTGACTGAGGCCAGAGCCAGTAGAAAAGCGGTTTTGAACGAAAGAAGCTTCATATCGACAGACTGAAGCGGTTCAAAAGGGGGGCCCTTTAAGGCCTCTAGGACCGTAGACAGGTCCCAGGAAGGGATTGAAGGGGGTCGGGGAGGGTTCATCCGACGAGCTCCCTTAAGGAAACGAATGACCAGTTCGTTTTTTCCCAGTGATAGGCCGGCCACCGGAGCATGAGAAGCTGCAATGGCTGCCACATACACTTTGAGCGTAGACGGGGATCTGCCCGCATCTAAACGCTCCTGTAGGAAGGAGAGTATCTCCGACACGTCACATAAGTGAGGGTCTAGGTTCCGTGTCCCGCACCAGGTGGAGAACACTGACCATTTCTGCGCGTATAGGCGCCTGGTTGAGGGCGCTCTGGCTTCCGTAATGGTCTTTAACACTCCCTCAAGGAGGTTCCCGGGTACCCGTTGAGGGGCCATACATGAAGGGCCCAAAGTTCGGGGTGGGGATGCCAGAGCGCGCCCTTCAGCTGCGTGAGGAGATCTTTCCGCAGCGGTATTGGCCATGGGGCTGTACTGGACAGCTGCATCAGCTCGGAGAACCAAGGTTGGGTCGTCCAGAGTGGGGCTACTAGCAGCATAGCACATCTGCTCTTCCTGACCCGATCGATGACCTGCGGTAGCATCGCGACCGGTGGGAAGGCATAAAGCGGGCGTCTGGGCCAATCGAGGGCCAGCGCGTCCCTGCTCTTTGAAAAATATATTGGGCAATGAGCGTTGTCTTCTGAGGCGAAGAGGTCGACCTCTGCCCTGCCGAAGATGCTCCACATCAACTGAACCGTCTGTGGGTGAAGAGACCACTCCCCAGGGGGAACATCCGCCCTGGAAAGCATGTCCGGGCCCCGGTTCAGGATGCCAGGTACATGCGCTGCCTTTAGCGAGCGCAGATTGTAATGTGCCCATGTCAGAAGACGCTCGGTCAGGGTGTGCAAGGTTTCTGACCTGACACCGCCCTGGCGATTTATGTAGGCCACCACTGACATGCTGTCTGATCTGACCAGAACGTGGTGGCCCTTTAAAAATGGGAGGAAAGCTTTCAGGGATAGTTCGACCGCTATCATCTCCAGACAGTTTATGTGTAACAGTCGCTCCGGGCTCGACCAGAGGCCGGAGGCAGACCTGCCCTCGTACAGGGCGCCCCAACCGAGGTTGGATGCATCTGTCGAGACTACTTTCCATTTCGAGACAGCGCCCGTGCTTACGCCTAACTGATACCAGTTGGCTATTTTCCAAGGGGCCAGAGCTGCGATGCAGCCGTGGGTCACCCTGATGCGCGCGCGGCCGGAAATCCAGGCGCGCGCTGGAACACGGTCTCTCAGCCAGCGCTGTAGTGGGCGCATGCGCAGCAGGCCCAGTTTGAGAACCGCAGAGGCTGATGCCATCAGACCTAGCATTTCCTGAAATCGTTTGAGCGGGTAAAGAGACCCGGCTTTGAACGACACGGCTAAATGCTGAATAGTGAGAGCGCGCTGTGACGTCAGACGCGCTGTACATGTCACAGAGTCTATGTCTATCCCCAAAAAGGAAATCCTCTGGCTGGGAGACAGAGCGCTCTTGACAGTGTTGATCGTGAGACCCAGGCATTCTAAATGGCTGAGGATCCAGGATCTGTGTGTCGTCAGTAGTTCCTCGGAATGGGCTAAAACTAGCCAGTCGTCGAGGTAGTTCAATACTCGCACTCCCCGCATTCTCAGGGGTGCGAGAGCGGCATCCATGCACCGTGTAAACGTACGGGGCGCTACGGAGAGGCCGAATGGAAGAACCATGTACTGATAAGTCTGCCCCTCGAAGGCGAATCTCAAGAATGGCCTGTGATGGGGTGCTATTTGAATGTGAAAGTAAGCGTCTTTCAGATCCACTGAGAAAAACCAATCCCTCGGGCGAATTTGCGCGAGTATTTGTTTGGTAGTTAACATTTTGAACGATCGCGTCATAAGCGCTTTGTTCAAACGTCTGAGATCTAGGATGGGTCTGAGACCGCCATCCTTTTTTGGTACGAGGAAGTAGCGGCTGTAAAAGCCTGACTCGCGCTGCGCAGGGGGGACAATTTCTATCGCCCCTTTTGCAAGAAGGTTTATCAGTTCGGCGCGAAGGACGTGTGTCATTTCGCTTTTCACTTTCGTTTCGACCACAGCGCGAAAGCGCGGCGGTCTGCGAGCGAACTGGAGCGAGTAACCTCGTTTTATTATATTCAAAACCCAATCTGATATGCCGGGGATGGCCTGCCATGCAGCGGCTCGTGCGGCTATGGGTTGAATGTGTTTCGGGCACTGGCCGCCTGTTATGAGGGGACCAGTAGCTCGAGTATGCTGTGCTTGTGACACTGTGGTGACAGCGCTTATTTGTAGGGTTGCGCACTGAGAAGTGGGTACGCGCGCTACATTTAGAGCACCTCCGGCGCGAGCGGGAAGGTGGGCATGAAAGGAGACCCGAGTGAGTCTTTGTGACACTTGGGGGAGTGTGTATACATGTAGGGGTGCGTACTGTGTAGTGGGCACACTGCCTACATAGAAAAAGCTCTTTTTGTGCTTTATTGAGGTCGCCGTGAAAACGGCGTTTGTGTGCAGGCGTGCGTGCATTGTAACAGGCTCGTTTACTGCAGTATAGACATCTCCAACCGCCTTTAGTGAGGGGATTGGAGGAAGCATGTGAGGTTTCTTGTGTGGTTTTGGTCGCTGGGCGAGACTGTAAGTCTGGCTGCGATGGCTTCGAGGTCTGAGGGGGCGGCGCATTTCTACGGCGTCCCGCAGCAGAGCTAGAGCGTTTCGGCAGGAAGTGTCTCATTGCCTGCGACGTTTTCTGAGCCTCAGTGAAGCGTTCAGCGAAACCCTTAACCGACTGGCCAAAGAGGCCGGAAGGCGAGATAGGAGAGTCGAGAAAGGCGGATTTGTCGGCGTCTTTCATCTCCGTGAGCGTGAGCCAGAGGTGTCGCTCTAAAACAGCGAGGCTTGCCATGCTTCGGCCGATCGCTTGTGCTGTGGTCTTTGTCGCACGCAGGGCTAGATCAGTAGCCCTGCGGAGATCTTTAAAGTCATAGGCATCTGGGGCAGACTCGTCCAGGTTGCGGAGAAGTCTGGCCTGAAAAACCTGCAGCACAGCCATGGTGTGTAGAGCCGAAGCAGCTTGACCAGCGGAGGTGTAAGCTCGGCCAGCGAGAGCTGAGGTGGTGCGGCACGGCTTGGATGGATGCACAGGCTTCGACCGCCATCCAGCGGCTGAGGGCGGGCAGAGGTGTGCAGCAATAGCCTCCTCGAGAGGGGGGAGGCTCTCGTAACCGTGGTCTCGGGCGCCGTCGACAGAGGAGAGCGCTGACGAGACAGAAGTCTTCAAGCGTGCGGAGAATGGGGCTTTCCACGACTTCGTGAGTTCATTGTGAACTTCCGGGAAGAAGGGGGCGTTTCTTTGCGGAGGGGCCGAAGGGCGCCCCTGCAGGAACCATTCATCCAGCCTGCTTTTAGCGGGCTCGTCTGGAGGAGACCAGTCGAGCTGAAGGTCGCTGACAGCCCTTGTAAGCACGCGAGTAAGCTCCGCGTCGATATCGGCGCGTTGTCCGGTGCAGCTGGGTGCTGTAGAGGGGGGGGGGTCCGCAATGGAGCCCGACCATTCCTCACTACTGGACGCGGCGAGAGAAAGGCTGTCGTGTCTGTCCTCTTCCGCCTCAGGCGCTCCGAAGGAGAAGGGGGCGCTGGTGAGCAGGGACTGGCGCTGCTCGTCCACGAAGAGGACAGGCGAAGGAGCGAGAGCGGGCGAGGCACGCGGGGAGTGTTCCGGCGTGAGCTCGCGTGTAACAGTATGCTCAGGCATTCTCTGATCGCGGCGTTTCTTACGCAGCACTTGAGAGAGAAGAGGCGGAGCGGGTGGAGCATCGTGGCTGGTTTGAGCTAATCGAGCCCGCAGGGTCGATCTAGCCATGTCGTCGCACTCAGGGCAGCCGCCCTTGAAGAGTGCGCTCTCAGCATGCTCGCGGCCCAGGCAGGAGACACAGATGATGTGGCGGTCCTCGCTGGGCAGAGGGCCTCGGCAGGAAGCGCAGGCCCGAGGCATTTGAAACAGCGCCTCGAATTCTGGAGGAAAAAAGTGTGATGCAGCGGCAAACACACTAGCTTTGAAAAGGATATAGTCACGCCGGATGGCGCAGCAGGAAGCGAGTGCTGAAGGCGGCGTCGAGATGAAGCACGAGCCGGCGTCCTCAGATCTGCGTTGCAGTGCTATCCCGCTGAGAGGCTTTTCGACGGCGTGTAGAGGCTTCTCCGGAGAAGACTGAAGGAGATCGCTGAAGGAGATGAAATCTGATCCCTATGGTGAAGTGGTGGCTTATATAGTTCCAGCCACGCCTATTTTGGCGCGCTCTGACGTCCAATGGGCGCGAAGCGCCCCCATTGGTTCGTTACTCTCCGCCGCCTCACCATAGGTTGCTGCAGTTGCCGCAGCACAGCCAATAAGCGCGCGAGCCGCTTCGCTTGGGTCTGCTGTGCTGCAGCACTGCGTTTTACATTATTTAAAAATTAAGGATAATTTTTGGCTTCATATTCTCGAGAAAAGGGGACCTTTTCCCATAGCGTAAGCTAGCTTACGCAGTACGAGAGTACTCTCGAAAGGGAACAGACGGCTTTGACTTTGATATATATATATATATATCATTCCTTTTATTAGATTTTTTCATGATGCTCATAACAATATCAAAGATATAAATTAATGAATGACAACAGAATAACTCAATCATGTATAACTACAGACCATCGAATAATACATTATATGTTGTATTATTAAAATTTTTAGTAAAAGTTGTAATAATTTGGTTGTTTTTGTTATTTTTATTTTATGAGTTGTTGTTTTTAAACTATTAGTTTTGGTTTTTAGTTTTAGTCATTTTAGTGCTTCAATTTAAACTAAACCAAAATGGGAAATGTTGCCTTGGTTACTAGCTGAAATAAAATTTTATAAAGGTTTATTCATTTGTTTTTATTTTTCATTTTCAGTTTCAATTTCAATGAATGTTTAATTTATTCAAAGGTTTTTATTTAGAATGGTTTTAGTTTTCCTGCATCATGGAACAGTGATTTATACTCTCAGTATTAAGATTTGTGTGATGCATTGATATCATTTTAGTGTGATACTTATATAGATTGTATGTGATGCATTTAGGAAAAACCTTAAACTTGCAACTGCGCTTCAACTGATTTTTTATTTATTTATTTAGCTTTTGCTTGTTGCTTATGTTTACCCTCATCTGTTTACTACAGTAAAAGGCCAATAATCAAACCAAGCGTTTAATTGCCTATGACTATGTTTGCGGCCAGCTACTTTTGAAACAGGTTACAGATTACAAGTTACACTATATTTAAAATGTAATAAGTAGTATAACTAGTTCAATTACTTTATTAATGTAACTGATTACATTTGATTACTTTTCTACATTTTTTAAGTTTTCAACTGTTAATAGTTTTCAGACATGTAAAGCAAGCAGGTTACCCTTACAGAAGTACTCAACACTGATTACGGTCACTTTCAAAATCCTTTATCACTTGAATTAAAATTATATCCATTTGATTTTAAAGCACAGTCACAAATCACTGCGTTTTACTTTGAATACTAATTTGAAACCATAACAAGATATAGTGTAGTATAGGATACTGTTTTTTTTAATCAAATATTTGAATAGTTAATATAAAAAAATGCATTACCCAAACAGAATATAAAACAGATATTAAATAAGCATTCTGTGTCCTAAACTCCTGAAACATTGGTGTAGCTATCATATTTTATATCAGTCAATGCAATTTTGGGAAAGAAATCAATTAAATCTGTATGGGTGCGATAACCTCATTTGTAATAGTTAACATTTTCATAATAATTTTTTTTTTCTCAGTAATTGTAACTGATTACAATTAAAATTATTTTATAATTAAACTGTGTAATTTAGTCACATGTTACTTCCCAGCACTGCTGCAGATCTCGCTGTCTAGAGAGGGAGCAGTGACACACTACTGAGGGAGAAACACCAGCAGGGCAACAAACACGGACACACAGTAAGTGACTCAACTATTCAGAGGACTTTTGGCTTTTCAAATTGTCTGTATACAAACAATGAGGCGTTTGGTTCTAATTTATATTTTAATTATGTCGAACATTTATACATAAGGAGTAACAAACCTTCTCCCGAGCGTGATTAGAAGTTGACAATGATTTATTCCATCACTGCATTAAGAAGTGTTAGTTTACATTTGCATTAAGATATCCTGATATTTTCTCTCTTTCTGGACGAGCAAGATTTGAGTAAAACTTTAGATTTTTTTTTTTTTTTTTTGAGTTTTGAGAGAGACGCTGGACATGTGATATGAGTGTTTATTTGCAGTCGGAAGCATGTATGAATTATTTTATTTTATATATGAATAAAGTTGTGGTTTGATGAATGGAGGAGGATAGAGGATGAAGATATGTTAATGATTTGTTCGAGATAAAACATCGGATCACAGCTAAAAACATCTAAAAACTCTATGAGATTATTATTAGCAGTCTAGAAAATTCTGAACTTATGTATCGTTTTTTATTTTTGGAGTAGAATACTACTTACTATGTAGTACAGAACATTATGCAGCACACACAGTGCATGCTGGGAAACCTGTATTGGCTGTACCCTACTTGTTGAGGGTTGCCCTCTGATATCAATTGTAGTATTCATAGTTACTTAATGGCTTATTTGATTGAACCACTGCAATTTTGAAGGAAAATGCATATAAAATGTGTTTATGTTTATACTGCATACTTCTAAGTATTATTTAAAACTTTCACAGTTTTGGCTGTACAATTTAATAATATAATAGATGTTCAAACTGTAGTTTATATTAGCTGTCATAATGGAACGTCATATTGAACACATTGCATTATGGGATACAAGTTTCCACGCTTAACTCTAACATATACTGCATACTTTGACGGATGGATTTTTTACTTTCAGTCTTATTAGTGCAGAAAATTTGCATTCTGCACACACTTTGAATAATGCATCCCTATGCATATACAGAGTGACGTGTATGGTTTGCTTAAACCATTCTTGGAAGTTCACATATTTATGATGTGTGTTCAAAATTTTGCAAGATTGATGACAAGATTGAAAGAATGTGCATCAGGGGTGTTTTTACATTTTTATTCAGTTTAGGAATGTAAGATTTAAGGTGGTATTATATATTCTGTCATAACTGTACAGTGCTATTTTTGAAGGGCCTGAACATTTCTGAAAGTTTCCATAAAAAAAAAAAATCTGGAAAGTTTCTGGAAATTCTCTGTCCCTTTGTAACCGTAATTTGAACAACCTTATCTAGTTTATTTTAAATAGGGGAAAAAAGTGATTAAATTTATCTAATTGTGTCCGTTTTCACACACTGACACATCGCCAACTCAAAAACTCAAGGCTTCAAGAAAGTTTAGATTCACCTGTATTTATGACTTTGTGAATGACATTACATATAATCTTCCTAACATGATTTGAACGCACTAGTAACATCAGATTAATCTGATGATAATATACCGCTGTAAATTAATGTAATAAAAATGGCCATACTTTCATTTAATGTGCATTACATGAATGTTAAGGAACACTCCGCCAGTCTGTGCTGAAGTTAACATGCATGTGATTTGTAGTTGTGATTCCTTAACCGAAGCAATGGCATTGCTGGGCTAGATAGGAATGTGTGGCCATCCCAGAGAATCTCTTTCATTGTTTTGATCGTCCAGGAAGGTGAATCTGTCTGCATTCCTGCTCATAACTAAGCCAGTGTTGTCTGACTCTGTCCTTGAAGTGCTGTTAATGCTGTGCTCACATTCTTCCTTCATTATTCAGCTGGAAGTGTCACTTACAGCCTGTTTACAAGAGCATGTTATCCGTTTCAAGCAGTTCCTGGTTTTTCAATGTCAGTGTTGAGATTAAAGTGATAAAACACCTCAACAATATCTGTGGGAGGCTGTTTGCTCATGACCTCCAAGCATTTGATTACCGGAAACAATTACTGCTGTACTGACCCCACCACAGATGTGGAGGCTTCTGTATGCAGTTTGCACTGACACTACAGACCGCAGCGGCTCAAAGCTGGCTTCCGTTTTGATCCCCTAACTAATATTCCACAGGGCTGTTGTGTCTCGCGGTCTCTTCTACTGCTCCTATAACTCAAAGTCCTGAATTATTATGAAAACACAATTTAATTGTCGTCTGTCATTATCTCCTGGGCTCTGTGTTTTGACTTTTGGGAAGTCCAGATGGTTCCTCCCCAGTTCTGCCACATTTTCCCTCATAAAAGTCAACAAACTTTTAGCCTTGACATGCAACTGCACTGCAAAAATAGGACTCTGTGTGCTGTGATTAAATTACATTTGAAGGGTTAAAGTAATTCAACATAAACTACACTTTAAAGAAAAAAAGAAAATAATAAAAAAAAAGAAAAAAAAAAAAGTAGGGGAAGTCGTGGCCTAGTGGTTAGAGAGTTTGACTCCTAACCCTACGGTTGTGGGTTCGAATCTCGGGCCAGCAATACCACGACCTAGGTGTCCTTGAGCAAGGGATAAATGGCTGCCTACTGCTCTGAGTGTGTGTTCACAATGTGTGTGTGTTCACTGCTCTGTCTGTGTGCACTTTGGATGGGTTAAATGCAGAGCACGAATTATGAGTATGAATCACTATACTTGGCTGAATGTCACAACTAGAATAATGTCCTGTCAGAAAATGACTAGTGTCTTTTTCTGTTTTTGTGCATTCTTACAATGCATAAGAGACCTGTATTATACTTTGAAAAATAAAATAACCTCAAGTCCCTGGATGTTGTGGGGCTGTCTTGGCTGAAACGTCTCTGCAGCGTCTCTGGGACAGTGCCTCTGGAATGACAGACCGGGGTAGTGGTCCCTCTTTTCAAGAAAGGGGACCAGAGGGTGTGTTCCAACTACAGAGGAATCACACTCCTCAGCCTTCCTGGGAAAGTCTATGCCAGGATACTGGAGAGGAGAATTCGGCCGATAGTCGAACCTTGGATTCAGGAGGAACAATGCGGTTTTCGTCCCGGTCGTGGAATGCTGGACCAGCTTTATACCCTCACCAGGGTGCTGGAGGGTTCATGGGAGTTTGCCCAACCAGTCACATGTGTTTTGTGGATCTGGAGAAGGCATTCGACCGTGTCCCTGTATGACCGGAGCGGGAGCTTGGTTCGCATTGCCGGCTGTAAGTCAGACTTGTTCCCGGTGCATGTTGGACTCCGGCAGGGCTGCCCTTTATCACTGGTCCTGTTCATTATTTTTATGGACAGGATTTCTAGGCGCAGCCTGAGGCCGGAGGGTGTCCGGTTTGGGGACCACGTGATTTCGTCTCTGCTTTTTGCAGATGATGTTGTTGTGTTGGCTTCATCGGGCCAGGACCTTCAGCATGCACTGGGGCGGTTTGCAGCCGAGTGTGAAATGGCTGGGATGAGAATCAGCACCTCCAAGTCCGAGGCCATGGTT
Organism: Carassius carassius; assembly: GCF_963082965.1. Taxonomy (NCBI): domain Eukaryota; kingdom Metazoa; phylum Chordata; class Actinopteri; order Cypriniformes; family Cyprinidae; genus Carassius; species Carassius carassius. The sequence goes on from NC_081783.1 coordinate 28,942,805, forward strand.
CTCAGCCGGAAAAAGGTGGCATGTCCCCTTCAGGTTGGTGGAGAGCTCCTGCCTCAAGTGGAGGAGTTCAGGTATCTTGGGGTCTTGTTCACGAGTGAGGGAAGGATGGAACGTGAGATTGACAGACGGATGGGTGTAGCTTCTGCAGTGATGCGGTCGATGTACCTGTCTGTCGTGGTGAAGAAGGAGCTGAGCTGTAAGGCGAAGCTCTCGATTTACCGGTCAATCTACGTTCCTACTCTCACCTATGGTCATAAGCTGTGGGTCATGACCGAAAGGACAAGATCCCGGATACAGGCTGCAGAAATGAGCTTTCTCCGCAGGGTGGCTGGGCGCTCCCTTAGAGATAGGGTGAGGAGCTCTGCCACTCGAGAGGAGCTCAGAGTAGAGCCGCTGCTCCTCCACATTGAGAGGGGTCAGCTGAGGTGGCTCGGGCATCTGTTCCGGATGCCTCCTGGACGCCTTCCTGGGAAGCTGTTTCGGGCACGTCCCACCGGGAGGACGCCCCGGGGGAAGACCGAGGGAACATTATTAAATGTTCTAAAGACAATGTAAATTGTTGTTGCCATGCAAAGAAGGCCACTGGGACTGTTTTAGGTCGTTGCTAGTGCATTGCAATGCCGTTGGTGCATAATAAGGATATTTCAGTGTCAAGTATATTTTTATTTTCTGTTCTTTTTTATAGGAAAAAAAAGCTAAAGTAAAAACATGTTAATTGGTTATAGTAAGTTACCTTACTATATACTTTGACGGGGTGAAGAAGCACATGACACGAGGATTGCAGGTAAGTTCCCCGAAGGGTGGATTTTTATTAGTGAGGTGTTGGGGAAAAAGGCTAATGTTAGGCATTTTGGTGCTCGGCTCTCTCTCTCTCTCTCTCTCTCTCTCTCTCTCTCTCTCTCTCCTCTCGTTTCGTGTGCTGTGCTGTGTGAGTCCGTGATCTCACTTTGTGGCGGAACTGGCGGTCACACACTGCTCTCTGTGGGAAACAATAGAGGTTAGGGTTAGCCAAGTCTTTTGGAGACATCTCTCACCTCTATGTTGGTTTGCCAGGTTTATAAAGCTGGTGCCTGATGGGACGCTGGTGTGGCCGCTCAGCCCGTGATGAGCAGGTGCAGGTGTGACTAATCGGTTTCCAGGGCGACGCTGATGAGAGCTCAGGTTATCAATGCATTGTATGTAATATTACTGTAAAATACTGAAACGGTTTTGGCCTTTGCAATTATAAAATATGAATTGCTATTTAATTTATAGTGAAAACATATGTTTATCATTTTTTTAGGTGATGTAAATTAGAGTGTTTTGTGTTGCAATCTAAAAATAGCACACAATAAACTCTTTTATTTTAAGGAATCTTTCCATATTTATTTTTTACAGGTGTTTTACCAGTGTTTTGAATTTTACACTTCAATGCATTGTGCTTTAGAGTTGACATAAATGTCTGTAAAATTAATGGATAATGTTGTGTGTAATGAGCTGCTAATACTTTTTCTGTTATTTTATGGATTTATTTTTACAGTGTAGCCTACATGTTAATTAGTAAATGTTTATTGCCATATTTTAGTGTTGTGTGTTAGACGGTGTTTTGTTTGTGTGTGTGTGTGTGCGCGTGCTTGTGTGAGTGTGTGTGAGATAGAGAGAGCCTGTACACATCTATAGATGAGTATCAGCCATGTTTAATGGACAGGTCGCTTACAATGATCTCTGATTCGTCATGTGGCTTTCTGTTGCACCAGCTTTATTATTATGGTTTTATCAGTACATGTTTAAGGTACAATGTAAACTTAGGTACTTTTAAGTAGAAAATGAGAACTGCAGACAAACTTGGTTAATAGTGTAGGGGAATTTACAGTTAAAACCCAAGGACCAGATATGTCGCAATGAAGACCAGGAGTCAGAGATGAGTTCAATTAATAATAATAATTTTACTTGAAGAAAATAGTTTGCAATTTCATCAGCAGAAGTCAGCTTCAATACTCTCGACGGAGTTCAGGCCGCCCCCGTACAACTCAAAATCAACCAAAGTTATACCCTGACAGAGGATACTAATTGTGTCAATACATAAGTCAACAAAATTCTGATTGGTTCCAAAACCTAGATAAACTCTCCAAAGACGTATATCTGATACGCTGGACACTGGCAGTTGATCGTTTGTCCTGGGACTGTCTGAGCTTCTCCCTGTACAGACAGATACTAACACACACACAGAGAACTTATCTAAAATTCAAGGCTTTCTAGCACTGGCGAGTGTCTTATCATTACGCTTGGATACACACACATAATATGTGGACATTAATCTTGAGGAAAAGAAATACAGGGTAGAACAGGATTCTTTAATATCTCATAAGCGCACATAAGGTTACACATTTCACTCTTGCCATAACTTGATTAATAGTCAAACAAGAAATCATGTAATAATATTATTAATATCAGTATGAAGAATATGGCAACTGGGCATCCACTCCTTCAATAGCCTGAGTGTGCCGTTCATTATCTGCACAGCCCTCAGTATCAGAAAGATGTTTGTGTAGCTGCCTGTAGAAGCAAATGACTCTGTGTGAAATAAAGACTTTCCTTGCTTCAAGACTTTACTTGAGTCGCTTGCGTCTCACAGATCTGCCTGTTTATTCTGTCAGAAATCAGTTGAGTAAGAGCAAGATCTCTTTAAAACAAACCCTGATTGATCCATTGAAAACCACTGTACTTGTAGCAGATTCTGCCATAGATCGAAGTTACAGTTAGAATAGACCTCAAAGGAGAATGATGCTTTTAGTCATATTTTGTGCTTGGAAAGATGTGAAGTCCATTCACAGCAGCTTGAACATTCTGTCAAACATCTTTGACAAATTGTGTTTCATAGAAGATGGTCACAAAGGTTGATGGTACGATATGATAACATTTTCAGATGATTAGTTGGTCTTCTTCATGTGGTTTTTTAGCACTTCATTGGTTTATGCTTTATGATGTGTGATAAACCAGTGGAGGCTGTAGACTAAACACTCCTGGTCTGAATCTGTCCACTCAAACCTGCATTCACCTCAAATGGCCACTTTTGTGAATCTGAACGTTGTGAATATTGTTGCTCTTCTCTTGGCTGGACCTCATGTTCCTATATTTTCCTCATTGTTTAAGTTATTTTTTGAACTGAATGGTGGGAAAGGGTCATATCAACATCTACAGCTATTCCTTCTTCAAATGTATTGTCCGACTCTGAATCCCATTTGGATTGCTCTGAAGTTACTGCAGAGGGCCAGAGTTTATCAAGGTTCTTCGTCAAGTTTAGAAACAGTAAACTTCACGTCACTCTGTTGGTTGATTTCATCACTTATAAAAAAGGTGATATTTTGAATGGGTCTGGTTGAAAAATTGTGTTACACAGAGCTGTTAGGATCGAACATGTTTGCTTGTAGTGTCAGGTTTACTGTGCCATTTTCAGTTCCTCCACTTGTACTGATTTTATCTGAGATAAGTTCTTGCTTAAGTTTAAGTTGTTTATATCGCTGCTTCATGGAAAATGTCCAGGTCATATTTCACCCCAAGAAAAAAGAAAAAAAATCAGTAAATTTATTTTACTGTAATGCATTCACTTGTTTTTATCAGTAGTAATTAGTAGTTGTCATTATTTTCTTATGAATCTTATTTTCATTTTTAAAATCATTACAGAAAATTACAAAAATAATTCTACTTTTTATTTTTTTTATTTTCTTTTTTATTAAACACAGTCCAACATTAAGTTAGGTATGGAATAAATGCAGGGGGGGGGAACTACAAACAAATTAATCCAGATACGAATTTTTAATTAATACTTAATATAAATATTATTATTTTATGCTTACTAAATTTATTTTAATAAATGGCTTACATTTTTCCTTTCTTTCTTTTTGGTTAAAATATGAACCGGACATGTTCTTGACAGGTGAGCCTTGTTTCTATCCAGCTGGCCTGATTGTTATTCCTTGGTTTCCATACAGAATATAAAATCATATCTCTCTCTTCTCAGTAAATGTCCAGTGTGCAGTTCAGATTGAGTTTACAAAAGGACCTGTAAGTGAACACCTGTCTTCACTGTCTTCACTGAAGTAGGCTTTTTTCTGCTCCTTCACACTCCACATGGTTTTCCTCAGGCATCAAGATGCTAAGTTTCAGTTATTTTTGTGAACAACAGAGATGAGTGCTTTAACATCTGATTTGCCATTTTTGCAGTTGTGGAGTTTAAAGAAGCAACCAAACTGTGATCTCAGCAGATCACGTTGAAGTGTATTTTTTTCCACTTCTTAAAACCGAATGTTCCTGATGTTCAAGATCTGACTTGTTAAACAGGTGATGTGTTGTGTTGTGCTGCAACCTGAAAACTTCAGGAATGTCAAAATCTCATAAAATTCTTCAGTGGTCTGGTAACACATTTAGACAGACTGAAAACAACCTTTCACTTCTGTCTAGAAATGTTTGTAATGTATGCAATGTGTGCAAAGCTCCTGTAAGACCTATCATTTTTTTAACAGTATTCAAGTATTCTTGCACCAAAAAATGCTTCTGGTTAATTGTGCAATCTATATGCAACCAGTATTATTAAACAACATTACAACATGATGATTTTGTTTGACAGTTTGCTGGTGTTTTATTACACTGGGTGTTGTAAGTATCCGGTGAATGTGCTAAAAGGTTGATGCTACTTACTTGCCACTTACACTAAACCCGACCCTAGACCTAACCAATAGTGTTCGCAAAAGTAAAAGTGAGAAAACACATGCAGATACAGTGATGACTTGTTAGTTTGCTACAAGTCTTTGAGCTCTTTTATCATGACTCATGTTTCATGGACCGCAGCACTATACCAGGTGAGTTACTGAGCAAGTTTACTTCAGAAAAACCATACTTACAGAGCTGGTTATGTGAAGCAGATGCCATTCTTTATTATTTTTCAAATCATGCACTATGGTTAAAGTGATAAACTAAGCTTCAGAATCAAAGTTGTTGGGAAGTTTTTACTGCCACTAGTGTTCATTTCAGCTGGAGACTGAAGTCAGTTGTTTGTATAGGTATGTTTTTGGAGTTGTGCAAAAATGTAGATTGCATGCCTTACAGTGAGGTGTTGTATTGATCATTATATGTAAATGAGATTGGCTAACCTCATTGCATATGAAACACAATATACTTCATTAAGGTGTGGCCAAGTTTCTGCTGAGTAAACATTGATATCTAAATGTGATTGTTCATATGTTAATGAATTTCCGTTTGTGTTTCCATGCAACGTCCCATAACCCAGATTATGAGAGTTGTGCCATTGCTTTTCATAAAGACTTTCGATAACAGGAAATGGGCAAAAAAAAAATTAGCCATATCTGAAGTGTGACACAAAATATGTGAAGGTTTTAACTTGGGTGGTAGTGTGCTTAAACCCTGAGCCATTTGTAACCAATTTGAGTTTGCCAACATCTTGTGCTTCAGGTGAAGAAATAAGATTATGACGCGGACACCAAATTTGATTCATTTAATGCTTTACTGAAGCAGTATGTATGTGTTTTGAGGTCATCATGCCCTCATTTTAGGGCCATTTCTGGGAATGTGCTGTTATTACTCATGTGGCCCATTTATGTGAGTCTTTGTTACATATACCAGCTCAGACGGCCTTGAAATTAGTTTACCATTGATAGATATGGAGGATATTAAAGAATGTTAGATTTATTTTTGTAGCCTAACGGTGGCAGTTTTTGCACTGACGCTGTGTATTTTTAACTATGTAAAAGCACATTTGTTTATTTGAACTTTCTTTCTGCTTGAACATGCAAAGACATCACATGTTCAGCATGTGTTTCCAAGTGATTCAGTGGAGTTTCATTTGATTCAGCATATGTTTGTCCACTGTGTTATTTTTCCTCTCCAGTAGCGACTTTTTAAAGCAACAGGATGTTTTAAGACGAGTGATGGTATGCGAATTAAAGAGATGCATTGAGCTTTTCCCCATCCCTTTTCTCTCTTGGTACTTTATTGCTTTACTCCATACATCTGGGATGGAAATGTTGGTAGTAAAGAAAAAAGAAAAGCATGCACTTCCCCCTCTCTTTCTCCGTCTGTGCCTGCCTCCCTCACACGCAGACCGCTACTCCCATAGCCCGTCAGGAAGTGTTATGACTTGCTGCCGTAGGTCTTTGTGAGACAGGCAGGAATGCTGGAGTTTCAGAATAGCCTTGAAGGGTGAGGAGTGAGGACTGCTGCGACCGCTGGTGCCCACAGCTCCATTCTCAGCTCACGACGGGACGGTTTGTCTCTATGTTTCTCTTTTTTCTCCCTCTACATTCTCCATTCTCTCATTAATGTTATATTCTGGGGAAAAGCATTCTGTCTGTGTCTGTCTCTTTCCCAGCTGCACTGCTAATGGCACAGCATCTGTAAAAGCTCTCTCTTGTTAGAGTTCAGATTTGTAGCATCAGTTTCCAGTTTGGAGTGAAAAAGCAGCTTATGGGTAAAGGGGCGGTTGTTTTAAGTGTTTAAAGTGGTTTTTTGCATCTCATCAGACTGGTAAATCCATTTTGTGTGTTAGAGCACATGGGCAGGTTTCTTTTTTTGATTAAAACCCAGAGAAAGCAGTTTGGTGGTGTTTTTTTTTGCTTTGTAACTTAACACGGCTCAATGGTTTTGACTTTAATCCCTCATGCAGTGTTTGCAGTCCTTAGAGACACTGAAAACTAGTTACTAGACAGGATTCTCTGGTTGCTTAGATTTGTGCCCATGAGGTCAGTAAACAAACCTTAGTCAAATTAGACTACATCTATACTTGAATTGTGTTGAAACATATTAAAGCATGAATTGTGGAAGAATTTATTTCAACTGATGATTCATTGAAGGTATCTCTCAGGGAAAGGGATGCCACAAGGGTGTAGAATTGGCCCCGTTTGTTTTTATCATTTTCTAAAAAATTCCAGTGAAGTTTTCATGTTGGCTTTCTGAATAGCTGAAGGATAACATCAAATGTAGATGTTCAGACAATAGCCTTAGTCTGCTGCTTCCTTTGAGGGTTATTTACACAATAAACAGTTTAACCATTATGTAACGTTGGCATCACCTTATTTTGGAATATTTTTAGAAGTCCATTACTTCATGCTGTCCCATGGGGTGTGGTGGGAAGGATTGCACCATTAATGACAAAGTTTTTTTTTAGTTTTTTTTGTAAACAAGCTGGAGTGGCAACTTTGGGAAGGGAGATGTAGACATGCATCACGGGTGTGTCCTGATTCATCATGACGACTTGTAAGGAACAGGAAGATGCATCTTGGGCAGCTTCTAGTGCTGCAGTGCTGTGATTGCTGCATGTAAGAGCAGATCTTAGGTCAGTTTGTTCAGCGGTGCATGATTGAGTCGCTGCATCTCTTCTCGGTTCAGTGGCTGTCGCTGGACTCCCCTCAACAGTTTTGATTTTGTTGTGGTCCTGATTCAAACATTTTTTCACCGCAATGTGTTCATTTCCACTCACTGACATGTTGGGCCAGTGCCATAATACTGCAATTAAATGGACTCTTTTAATTATTATGATATCCTGTACAAATATTTACCTTGGTTTTAGTGTGTTGTGTTTAGTGTATTATTGCTCATTGTGTGTTTGAGTGATAAGATTTATGCTATACTATAAAAATACACAAAATCTTATCCATTGCACAAAAGGTTCTGTATTGCTCAAAAATTAGTATAAAATATTTTTTATTTTAGGAATAGTTTACAGAAAGTTACTTATCTGAACCTAAATTGTCCTTCTATGACTTTTTTTTGCAAAAAAAAAACTTGTTTGGAAACTTTATTTTTTAACAGTGTAGTTGTCAATTTCACAATTAAACAAAAGGAGACTGACTGTAGGACAGTTAAGGTCGGACGGCATCTTCATATCTCATGATAAAAGAAACACGCTGATCTTTCAAAGAAAAACACATCCACATTGGCTGTGGATTCATCTCTTTCTTTTACTTGATCTATTTCAGCTTCTCTTCTGCAATTTTCACTGTGCAAAAACTGGATTTGTTACTCTTTGCCAGGCTTTTACTAGCCTCGGTTCGCAGTCATCTCTACAGCTGACTAAACATAAAGAGGACTTTAAATAGATGTAGTTGTCTTTCAATCTTTGTCATTGCAAAGAATCACGTCACTGCGTTACGTGCATTATGGTGAGGTTGCACTCAAAAGGACCTGCCTTGGCACGCCCTCTCAAACATACATTTTGCCCAAATATAGTCTACTCTGTACCCTGCCTGATAGACGTTTGCATGTCATTTGCATGTCTTATCTTCTTACTGTACAATCCCTCTTCCAGGTTTCTCTCTCAGAAGACAGTCGCCAGCGTTCATTTACTACAGCTTGGAATATCAGACAATAAAGTTCTTGTCCCTTTCTCCACAGAAGGACACACTTTATTCGACTTTGAGCTTCAGGTGGTTAGGAGATGGCAGGAAAGATATCCAAAGAAGAGCTGGAGGAGTTGCAGGATGCCTTTGTGAGAGTCGGTGAGTATTCAGTTTTGTCCATTCTAATCACTACTTGGCATGCTACCCATTAAGGTGTCTTTTAACAAGTTATTGTTTTTAACAAGTAATTGTTTTCATTTACTCATTAGCAATGAATGTGCAAGTACTATGAGTATTTTCCATATTGTGCTTAATGAGATTGCAAAATAAGCGCTATCACGGTATTAAGTGTCTTTAAATTGTTCTTTCATCCAAGCATGACAGTGTATCTATTCAATGGTGGCTGATGCTCATTAACATCACATGAGTTTTTCTTGTACTTCAGAAGTGAATTGTGTTAATGTTGTTTTATTAGCCACTACCTGAGTTTGAGTAGGCCTGTTGCATAGCGTATCCATACAGAATTAAAATGATATGTCAGTAGATTCACAGAAAGCAGTGCATTTAAGAGTATAGTGTGGTTTTAGATCTTAAACATATGCGTTTTAAAGTTTGTGGAATTAGGATGTTTTTCAGTATCCTTGACAAGAATGTGCTTCAGACAGCATTTCCACATTTATCTGATTTCTTCAGCAGACTGGGCAGAAAATTGAGGCCTAAACTGTTGCCAATGTTATAATGCACATCCTAGAGAAACCCCAGTGGCTCACAGTTCCTGAAGATTATTTTACTGTTGTTCAATGCATTTGTTAAATGCATCCTGTGACACTACAGCTCTGTTTCAAACCAAGTGGCCTGCCCCCTACCACCAGCTTTTGGCAAAACAGGCTTTCTGTGCTTCCACATATTTAACAAATAACAAGATACCATGTTCTGGCCAGAATCTGATGCCGTGTTTGGTCTCTTTTGTGAATAATACCAGAATGCATTGCTTAAAGCTCAGTAATGTTAAGCGTAAACGTATTCCACTTGAACCATCACTCATTAAAATGTGGCATGTGTTTTAGTCATAAGCATAAATTCTATACATATAAAAATTTTCACTATTTTTGCAGTGTTTCATTTAAGTGTATATATTTATTAGTTTTTGTATTAAAATGATATATTGCTTATTATTTTCACATTTCCTTAATGTTTTATTTTGCGTGCATATATACAGCAAAATACAGGTTTTCTCAGAGTTTGTTGCTGATCGTTTTTACTTATTTACTATTTAAATTGCTTTTTTTTTTCTTTGTAGTAGACGTTTCCTAAAATGTTTAATCTGTTGAACTGCAACGTAAGCCAAATTGCAACCAAAATGTTTTGTGCTTGTTGGAAAGATGCAAGATGTTGACACTAAACAAATAATTTCCACTTTTTTTTCCATCAGATTTGAACGGCAATGGCTTTATCTGTGACCATGAACTCCACGACCTGTTCAAAGAGGCCAATCTGCCCCTGCCTGGGTACAAAGTCCGAGAGATCATCCAGAAACTGATGGAAGAGGGGGACAAAAACAAGGACAATAAGATCAGCTTCGATGAGTTTGTGTCTGTAAGTCTCTGCAAACCGTTCTGTGATGCGGCACATGCACATTCCTAATATCCAAAAGGAATTATACATGTGCCTTCCACATACTGTATAGGATGTATATCTACATAAACATCCAAACTGTACGAAAGACTTGCTACACACATAAATCACTTTTTTTTCTCCAAATTTCCTTGTAATACTTTGGATAATAAAATGTAGCCCAGTGAGTCCACACTTTGAAAATTTAAATTTGCAAATCAAATTTCATTGTTGTAAGATAGAAAAAAAAAACATTTACTTGATCACATATACAGTTCAGATATTGTGCTGTACACGTGTGAGACTTGAATTCAAAAGTTGAATGATAAAGTCAAGAGGTGTTATTTGAGGTTGTTTAGTTGAATCTGAGTTTGAAAATCAACAAATTCTTCAGAAAGCACCATTTCATCTTTAAATCCCTGATTTGCATAATCAGCATTATCTTTCAGCATAAGTAGACAATACATTGTACATTGAGATTAGAGTTTCAGTGCTGATTCCAGATGGCATTTAGTAATTAGTGTTACTCAAAGAATGATGAAAAAAAAAATCATAATAATTTGTATTAAAATTTTGGAACTCATGTGCCACGGTATGATGCTTCAAAATGTGTAAGTTAGTTGAACAGAACTTGTGCTACAAATTTTCTAAATGATCAGATCATACAAAAGGTCAGATATCCCCTAAATCTAAAGCTAATGTAATGGTCAAAAATTTTGGAATAACTATGATTTGTTTTTTATATTTCAATTTTACAATTCTCACTATTGAAACCATTAACTATGACTTTTGCTTCAATAAACTCCAAATGTTCTGCTTATTAATAGTTACAATAGTTGTTAAATTTAGGTACTGAGTAAGGACTAGGGATGTAGAATATGGTCATGAAGAATATGTGCTTTATAAGTACAAATAAACAGCCAGTATTTTAATAATATGCATGCAAATAAACAACTAGTTAATAGTGAGAATTGGTCCCTATACTAAAAGTAAAAGCATTAATTACGTGAAATATTACAATTTAAAATGGCTATTTTCTAAGTAAATGTATTGTAAAATGTAATTGATTTCTGTGATCAAAGCTGAATCATTAGACTTCACAAGATCCTTCAGAAATCTGAAGCCTAATATGCGGATTTGCTTCTAAATAAACATTTATTATTATTAATAATAATGTTGTTGTTTTTTCGGGATTTTTTTTAGTGAACAGAAAGCATTTATTTGAAGTAGAAATCTTTTTGTAGCATTATAAATGTCTTTACTGTCATTTCTGAATGAAAGTATTAATTTTGTTTTATTATTATTATAATTTTTTTACATCTTTTAATTTTAAGAATATTTATTGAGCAGCCAATCGTCATATTAGGATGATTACAGTCTTGGTGAGCACAAAAAAAAACAATAAAAAAAATCATAATTATTCCAAACTTTTGACCAACAATGTACGTTTAATGGAGCGACTAAGACATATAGATTCTGGTTATAGCACTTTTGCAGTCAGTAATTGTTGATAACCAGAGACTGTTGATGTTTCCTGTAAATAGAGTGTCATCCTGTTGAACGACCCTGGGTTTGTTTGCGAGGAGGTTATGAGCAGCTGCTAGCGGCCTCCATTCACTCGATGTTCCACTTGGCACTGACACTCATGCTTTAACTACCCACACATGCCACATGTCAGAAAATATGTGCATCTGTTTAGTTTCAAAGACCTTGTGTGTGTTTCATCACATGTGAATTTGTGTATTTTTTTAATTAGTAATACATATTTTCTTCATGTGTGGGTCAGTTGGTTGTTTCTAAGCAAAAAGGTACACGAGATGGTGCTAAAGTCCCATGCTAAAAGATGCTATCAGACACATTGTGCAGTGACTATATTCACAATATAGTATGGCGTCAAGGAACAGATTTGACATAATAAAAGGTTTAATTTATTATTGCTTCTTTTTATTTTGATGGCCCCACAACAGACACTCTTCTGACCATAAATGGCTTTGCAAATACATGTCAACTTATTGTACTAAGTCTAACCCTAACCTAACAGTCAACTAGTACTCTAATGAGAGTTAGTTGACACATAGAGATGTTGCAAAGATACTTGGCGGAATGTCTAAACTGGACCATTCAAATAAAGTGTATCTTATTAAAAATATCAAGGAGAACATTTTATATTATTTTTGTTGTTTTATCAAGCAGTAGTTCCAGACGAGTAAAGGGTAAATAGTTAGCTAATAGTTGCATCTTTGGGTGCAATGTGTCTGAGCATTTGAGAATTATTTTATCATTACTATCATGGTCCCTTGTGTCTGCACAGATCTTTCAAGAGCTGAAGAGCAGTGACATCGCAAAGAGCTTCCGGAAGGCCATTAACAGGAAGGAGGGGATCTTGGCCATCGGCGGCACGTCTGAGCTCTCCAGTGCAGGCACACAGCACTCCTTCTCAGGTAAAACACCTCTGCTTTCACTGGAACAAACAAAACACTGCTTCCTTTTTGATATTATTACATTGCACCACACTTCCCACTGGCTTGGAGTGTACAAGGTAAAGTAATGCTTTCAGATGGTAATAATGTGTCTTTGTGTGGATTTGACATGTTTGTATCTTGAAATCTACATGCTACTGCAAGGTACTTCGAACAATTATGTGGTAATACCAGGTCCAAAATCCCATAACCTACTTGGTAGCACTTTATTTTACAGTCCTGTTCCCCATGTACATACTATGTACTTATTATAGTAATTACAATAACTATGTAATAACTAGGTACTAACCCTGAACCTACCCCTAAACCTAACCCTACTCCACGTAGTTACCTTGTATTACCAGAACTTTCTTAAATAAGTACATGTAAGTACACGTACTGTAAAATAAAGTGCAACCACATACTTTATAGTATGTACTGTTTTTAAGTTTTTCGCTTTGTTTGTGATGTGATCTTGTTCTCTGTGTCCTTGTCCAGAGGAGGAGAGGTTTGCTTTCGTGAACTGGATCAACAAAGCGCTGGAACAAGACCCTGACTGTAAACATGTGTTGCCCATAAATCCCAATACAGAGGATCTCTTCAAAGCTGTCGGTGACGGTATTGTGCTGTGGTAAGTCAGACACACTCCTTGATATCTTGTCTGTGGTTTTATTATTTTATATTGTTTAAGAAACCACCTAAATGCATGTCCCTTTGCTTTTTTTAGTAAAATGATCAACCTGTCAGTAACTGATACTATTGATGAGAGGACCATCAACAAGAAGAAACTAACACCATTCACAACACAGGTTTGGTTTTGTTAATTTTATTTATGTATTTACTTTTAAAATATGACTCTGGAACATTTCCATGATTTTAGTACTTTATTCCTCAAATGTATTAAATCACATATATGTTGGAGAGAGGTTTGAGCCTTACAGACATCATTGCTTCTGTCTTGCAGGAGAATCTTAACCTGGCTCTTAACTCGGCCTCCGCCATTGGCTGTCATGTGGTCAACATCGGGGCTCTGGACCTTCGAGAAGGCAAACCTCATCTGGTTTTGGGCCTGCTGTGGCAGATCATCAAAATTGGTCTATTTGCTGACATTGAGCTCAGCAGAAATGAGGGTATGTGTCTCTGTTGCACAAACACATCTTGTCCAAATAGAGCTGGCATTGTCACGGCCAATGACAACATCCAGGAATTCTGACAAACAGATAAACTTTTAAACTTTTCTCTTTTAAAGAATTCAAATATTAACCCAAATTAATGAATTGACGGTTGTGGCATACTTGGACTCTTATATCTGTCCTCATTAATGGACTGAATGGTTTGTTTTCTCCCAAATTGAACTTTAGTTTTTTAGTTATTGAACTTTAGGAGTTTAGACCTGTCCAAGAGTCTGTGCCCTAACAGTCCTGGAGAGCGAGTTGTCTAGCCTTAGACACACCTTGTTTATAATGAATGAGAATCATGCTGAAAGGATCAAGAAACATTTATATTATTACATAAAATTGCTTTTCATCTGACAGACTGACAGAAATTATTAGTCAAAAAGCAGGACTGGGATGAAAATTTATAAGCAAATAATATAATTGCCTTCGCTTGACATTTTTGGATCCAGTGACGGTTCTGTACACAAGCATCAGTGTCTTGAACTGCAGGCATACATTGTCAGTAAAAGTGAGACAAATGCGCTGTCTTCTGGATTCTCATTGGGTTAAAAATACATAAATATGGATCATTTGCAGAGGTTTGTGTGCATAAACAGGGAGAATAGCTAGAAGAACATCTCTAAAAAATACTCTAAAATTGTGTTGTTATTAATGGGCCTTGCTAAACAGTGATTAGTGAATAGCTAGAAGGTGTTCCTTTATCCAGGCCAAAGTTTGCCAGCCAAGCTGAGATACATGCAAGAACCTGGCAGATCTTTATATCCTTAGTGTAGCAGTAGCAGGAAAATTCATGTGACTGGACGGTAGGTACCAGCAACATTGTGTAAATGATAAAAAGGAAAGGCACCCAACACCGAACCTTGAGGTACTCCAATGTTTGATCTGTGAAAGAAAAGAAAAAAAAACATATGAACAAGAAAATTTAAGATGGTCTTTAATTTTCTGCTAGTGTAGTTTTTAGTCATGGGTTTACTTACATGGATGTGACAGGAAATGTATTGGAAAGTTTTGGAAAGATCCTGGTCAGTTTTGAATTTAAGTGAATTGGCTTTCTGAAGCACAACAGGAATTGAGAAATGATCAGAGTTCAGCGAATTCCCAAATCCTGTATGTAACTGTTTGGCAAAAGTTAATACACCTTTAAATCATTTGCTTCACAGCATTCTGGTTAACTGATATACATGGTCTTGTTTCAGCTCTGGCAGCATTGTTGAGGGATGGAGAGACACTAGAGGATCTGATGAAACTGTCTCCAGAGGAACTGTTGCTTCGCTGGGTCAACTTCCATCTGGAGAATGCCGGCTGGATCAAGATCAACAACTTCAGCCATGATATAAAGGTCAGTCTTGATGTGTCTGTTTACTGTGCTCTAATTGTGTGTTTGTATGCTAACAAAGTATCAGATCTCTGTCTCTACTACTGTTTTCATGAGGATATCAAGCATGAGATTTGTAGTGGTAGTCCAGTATATCTTTTATATTCATTTAGTTACAAGAAACAAAAACTGTTGGTCTGAGATCCTAGTTTTAAAGGAATAGGACCACTCCCATATGAGGGCTTTTATTCTTTTATCATGATAATTGATATCAAATTGATTTCCTGCTTATTGAAATAACATATTAGTCTGTACAGATGTATTATTGTCATGTAATGGATGATAATGTCCATAATGTTTCTGTTGAAAGCACATGTAACTGAAATTGGAGCTCCTTACAACACAAATCACTTTCATGGTCAAATTGTAGTTAATATTTCTGTTACAGTCCTGTTGTTTTGAATAATATTTGCCAATAAGTGCAATAGTCGTTAAACAGTCCCAGATAAAGTAGTTTCTAGTGTTGTTCATTAAGGCAATCACTATGAGTGTTGCTCATAATTAAAGTTTGTATTAAACAGCAGTAGTACTTAATTCTGGTCCTAGGGACCAGTTGATCTCATGGGGCCTCATGGTTCCTTGAATGGTTCATAATCTGAACCAGTTCTGTTTAAAGAGGGACACATACGGATTGTGTCTGAAAAGGATGTATCCTTTGCTGACTTTTTCAAATCCCATAATCCTGTGTGTTCGATTCCGTGACAGTTAAGATGAGAATTAAATTGAGAATTAAAAATAAAGATGGTGTCTGAAGGTTGCTGTTGTTGGTCAGTCTGTGTAAATGTAGCTCTTTGATAAACTTTATCCTCTTTTGATGTAATTTTTATAAAGAAATTAGTATTGCAGTAATTTGGTTGTAGATCATTAAACTGTTACACGTCCTCAGACGCCCTTCTGAAATCAGTTTCATGAGGTAGCTATGTTCGTGCACTAACACAGCCTCCAAAGTCATTGCATGATAAGGCAGCGAGTCATCGGGCTTTCAGACGCAGCCACAAAGAGAGGCATGGCTTATTGAGAAGAGCCATTCTATTATTTTCCTATTCAAATTCAGTTATATATAGAGAGTTGGTGGACTGTTTTGACTTCAGAACACCACAACATCAGCATATCAACACCCTAGCATTGTGAATTGAAATTTTAAATGAAGTATATTGTACTACTACAGTATATTATGTCTGACATGCCTGCAAAAAATAACAGAATGGAAAATAGAAAGGATTATGTAGACGTTTTGCGCTTTTTAAATCTCTTGAAGATCTAATGGTTAGATGAGATTTACTTTAGCTTTCCTTTAAAGGTGAAATCATTCTCAGCCTCAAATGAATGGAGTCATGTTGCCAAATTTATCCAAATTAGAATTTGCATAACAGCTAACTCCATTTTCTGTTTCATAAAGGTGAAAGGCAGAGTGAAAGGGCAATTACTTTGACTTTCAAATGCTCTGGCATACCATGAATTTTGTAGAACATGCGAGGGGTCATTTAGTATCTAATAAAAGATATGTGACCTGAGCTGTTACGTGATTGCCCTCTTAACTCATTCCTTGATAAAAGACTCTGAACTCTGATCTCTACTGAATGATTTAACTAATATCTGTCTCTATCTCCCTCTACGCTGCAGTTAACAGATTTTTGTGTAACTGTGTAAAGGTACTTTTCCAAATGTACTGTAGATTGGTTACAGTTTACATTTTTGTTGTCGTTCATTCATTCAAACCTACCACATTCATGTTCTTAGGAATTCATGCATGATTGTTCGTTTCTGATTTTTTATTGTGTCTCATCTAAATATAATGCACAGTGTAAATGTATTCTGCTGCCTTCAAGTCCTTTGTTATTTTGATGAAGATAAAATGGATGCATTCGACTGTTACAGTGCTGTATTTGCAAAAGCCTGTTGCCTCGTAGAATTTTTGGCAAGACTTATCATTATTCTTCAACAACAGTTTAGAATATGCATAGAAACTAAATTGTAATTTTCACAATGAAAACCTAAATATGTTTAATACCACTTAATGAAATGATTATTTAACCCCATAAAACCTGCTTATAAATATCTAATGCCTCTAAAATGATCAACGTGATCAAAACTTTGCTGAAAAACCTGTGGCACACAATCTACTACATGCCTTCTGTCATAAACCGTGACAGCTCCTGTTTGTATGCATTTTATATAAGTAGCCTGCTATACTGTTTTACAGATGCCCAGTTTGGGTCTAAAATGAGAGGGATAATATTCCTCCGTGTGTGTGAGCTCCATATTATCACTGCAAATGAGCTATACATTTGTGTATCTAATGTGATGCTTAACAAAAGGCACATATGCAAACCTTATTTTGGATAGCATAAATGATGCCCACTGCTCTGTGTGTGTGTGTGTGTGTGTGTGTGTGTGTGTGTGTGTGTGTGTGTGTGTTTAGAGTATTTTTTAAATGACAAACTTGATGATTTTGAAGTCTTTGACAATCAATAAATGTTTAATTTCAGCTTTTAACACAAAAATAAGTAAACATTGTAAACTTTCTGTTGATTGCGGTAGCATAGTCTCTAGTAATTATGGCACTACGGCATTCATGTGCTTTCTGCTCCTAAATACAATCCTACAGACAGGACTTGAAGGCAGCATTACAATACGCTCATTGAAAGATTGTGTTCTTCTCTTCCCGCTCTTGCAGGACTCCAGGGCTTATTTCCACCTGCTCAACCAGATCGCACCGAAGGGTCTGAAGGAGGGTGAAGATCGTATTGACATTGACATGTCAGGCTTCAGCGTGAGTTCACATTATACACTTTTAAAATGCACATCAGTCCCTATGCATTTCTGTGTCATAAACCAGCCCAAAACTGTGATACCAGAAACATAAGATCAGCTTCACAATATCTAAGGTCTTATAATGCATTCATGAGCTGCTCTCAGTAGAGGAGGAAGGTTTGTATCAGAATATCAAAGCTTCAGTCACTGTAGCAGCTCATTGTAAGTCAGATGTGTGATGAGACTCACTAAGGACTTCCTGAAAGCCTCTGACTGGGAGCTTCCTGCTTTTTGGTGTTTCTCTGAGGGTCTAAACTTGGCATGAGAGGGTGAAAGTGTATGCAAACCTGGGATTGATTCATATAAATAAACATAATAAACTATCAGGTCTAAGCAGAATGTGTTTTGACTATAGTGAATTCCAGTAGAAATCAGCAGAAAGCCACTGTTTATTGCACACTGTGTTCCAGTCTGTGTCCTGTGGCAGTCACAATACAGCGGATGCCACATTCCACCCCCAGTGTGCCATGATTAAAGTCTTCCACTGGTTTAATTGTGGACAATAGCCGCGTTGCCCATTAGCCAGCAGTGTGTAAACAGACAGAGGTCTGATGTGTGAGTGCTGGGAGACTCATGTGAGTGTATTTAACCCCACGCGCTGGCTGGAGCAGCTGTTATTGACTGTGTGCTGAATGAGATGAGCAGCTGCTGTAACGCTGGGACGCAGTCAGGGTCATTTCATCATCAACATCACCCACTGTTTCAGCTCTCTGCTGCCGTCATGTTGAGTTAGTGTGTGCAGAACCTCTGTTCTTACATTCTGTTTCAAACTGGTGAACCATCTCATTTTGTTCTCTACTTCATCAAAAAAAAAATTATAATTTTAATTCTTTTCACAGTATACAATGTTGAAATGTATATACCTGTACACTAGCATTCAACCGATTAGGGTCGGTAAGGTTTATTAATGTTTTTGTTTTTTTTTAAGAAATCTCTTTTCACCAAGGCTGCATTTATTTGATCAAAAAATACAATATGTATATATTTTTTATGAAACATTATTACAATTTAAAGGAACTTTTACTTTTACATTATATATATTTTACTTTTACTATATATATATATTTATTAAAATCAAATTTATTCCTGTGAATTTTTAGCTTCGTATTTTTCGATACATGGTGATGCATAGTTTTCAGGGATTCTTTGATAAATAGACATTTTTAAAAGAAATGCATGCATTAATTTCTTTAAAAATTTTAATTACATTTAATTTAATTAATTAAAATATTTTTACACTTTTTTTTTTTCAAACAACCCATCCTTTCCAAAATATTTAAAGCAACAAACAATGCAGGGAAAAGTGTTTTTTTTAGAGACGCATCACAGCTTTTATAGCTTGTCTTCTTGTCATTGCTTAATTTGGAAGTCCTAAAAATGCAGCCTTGGTAGGCAGCTCACTAGGGTTTGGCACAAGGCCTTAATGTACACGCCGTAATTTTGATAAGGGTTCTGCACTATTACACGTGTAACTGAGTCTGATGGTTGTGCAGCTACCAAATGAATCTGGCTGAAGTTATGTTCAAGTACTTTTATTGTATGTGTAATTTCTCATAGTAGTGTTTATATTTGATTTGTGCTGTCTCTTATTTTCTCACTGACCCATGGGACAGAAAAGGAGAATGATTTGCATCTGTGGCTTAAGCAAATCTGTCCCACTGAAGCAGAGAGGGGGATCTTAGTTATTTGCCAACAGCTGAATGCAGTGTATTGTATCTGGCGCCGATCTGAGTCTGTGCTGGTGTGTGTTCTGCAGGAGCAAGATGACCTGAAGAGAGCCGAGTGTATGCTGCTGCAGGCAGACAGACTGGGCTGCAGACAGTTTGTCACGTCTAATGATGTCGTGTCTGGAAACCCCAAACTCAACATGGCCTTTGTGGCCAATCTCCTCAACAAGTACCCAGCACTGACCAGACCCGAGAACCAAGACATCAACTGGGGACTTCTGGAGGGTGGGTGTTCTGCTCATGAGTGCTGTTCTTTCCTGTCTCATCTCTCCATTTGAGCATTTGCTAATTACATGTGCCACGTAATGACTCGTGAAAATGGGTGGCATTTCTTCCAAACACTTATTTCTAAAAATATACCGGATGGCAATCATAGAAGAGACATAAAGGATTTTTTTTATGGAAACTGGTGAAGCATGTCATCAGAAAGAGATTCTCATTTCCTGAGGGCCGAACAGTTTACGCCCTTTTGGTGAAGGTTGTGCCCTCTTGTGGTACGAAACACAAAAACAAGCCGTCGGACCTAACCCTGGGTTTATATAGATGGCAATCAGGTCATTCCGGGGTTGTTGTTGTTTTTTTTTTTTTTTAACAATTGTCTTCATAAATATCATATTTAACCCATTAAGAGAACACATAAAATAATGTCACACACATATTTTTTGCTGCCTGTTTTTCAGTTTACTTCACATTGCCTGTATTTCCCTGAAATCAACGGTTTTTGCAATGTCCACTTCTTATATATCCCCCCGGTTTCACAGACAAGGCTTAAGCTAGTCCCAGACTAAAATGCATGTTTGAACTGTCTCAGCTGAAAATATCTTGCTCTGACATATCTTAACAAATGTCAGTGTCATTGTTCTGTGTCAAGATGCACACCTGTAATGTTTTCTTCTTAGGCATTTTTGTAATAGTCGCTTTAATATCTTAATTTAACTAAGGTCTAGTCCTGGCTTAAGCTAAGCCCTGTGTGTGAAACCAGGCCATCGTGTATTATATATCGTGAAGGTTATGTATTGTGTATTGTCTCTCTCAGTGGGTATAAATAAAGTAATCAAATGGTTAATTTCATGCTGTCACTTAAGATCGTTAAGAAATGCTGGTAACCGATAACAATACGTTTCTATTTGCTAATGCCAGTTTACAACAATTATAAACACTCCTAAAGCATTTCATATTTAGTATAATTTCTAATGCATTATTAAAATCAATGTAGTATCTGTTTCATTATTATTTAATGGATCTGAGCTGACATGAACAAAACATGAAGTAACAGATCACTAGCAGATGAATGAGGCCCTGAATGAGTTTCAGTAACTTATGTGTCACGGCCGAGGTGTTCTCTGTGTCTTTAATTCCTGTGTTGGTGGACAGAGATTAACTCCTGCTTCACTTGTTTTCTGCAGGAGAGACCAGAGAGGAGAGGACTTTCAGAAACTGGATGAATTCTCTGGGTGTCAATCCCCGTGTCAATCACTTATACGCGTAAATCACACACTTTCATACCTTCCTGTCTTAATCTATTTGATGAAACCCTGATCAAGTTGATCGTAAAATCAAATGCATGTCAAGTGTAACACTGTAACTGTAAATGAAATGAGATGTCAGTGCCAGTGAATGTTTCGGCCCTTTCTAGTGATCTTCAGGATGCTCTGGTCATCTTGCAGCTTTATGAGAAGATCAAGGTTCCTGTCGACTGGAACAAAGTCAACAAGCCTCCATATCCTAAATTAGGGGCCAACATGAAAAAGGTAGCCATTGCCCTTTCTCCAAAACCTGCTCTTGGAGGAAACAAATATGCAGAGTGATTGACAGACAGAGCATTTCTAATCAGCTAGTTTTCTGATTGGATATAGCAAGGGCTGTTATGTGTGTTTCTGTGTGTCCAGCTGGAGAACTGTAACTACGCTGTGGAAATGGGGAAGACCAAAGCTAATTTCTCGCTGGTGGGCATCGGGGGGCAAGACTTGAATGATGGGAACTCAACGCTCACTCTTGCCCTGGTCTGGCAGCTCATGAGGAGGTACAACAGTCTGTATACACTGTCATTCAAACCATTTTTGAAAGAAGGCCTTCATTCAGTAAGGACACATTCAATTGATCAAAAGTATCTATTAAAATCTATTAACCAGTGTTAAAGAACTGAACCTTATTGTAAAGCTTTTACGCAAATACTGTCAAATTCACATGTGATTTAAATGCAGAAATACCAGAATTCAAATTATAAATTAAAAAACAACAACACTCAAGTCCAGTTTATTAGTTAATTTATTCGTATTTAATTTTTTCTTATATGAACATAAAGCTTGAAGAGTTTATTTATTAGTAAACTGATTCTGATGAGTCTTGGTGCTGTGTTTTTCCAGATATACTCTGAATGTACTCGAGGGACTGGGCGACGGACAGAAGGTCAACGACGACATCATCGTCAGCTGGGTTAATAAGACTTTGTCAGGAGCAGGAAAACCAACCAAAATATCCAGTTTCAAGGTGCACAAGCCTGTATTATATATTCATACAGCAGCCCTGTACTGATGTAGCTGCATGTGTTGGGTGGATATCAGAATTAAGTGTAATGTTCTGGACTGTAGGACAAAGAGATCAGCTCTAGTCTGGCGGTGTTGGACCTGATTGATGCCATCCAGCCCGGCTGCGTCAACTACGACCTCGTGAAGACAGGAAGCCTTAGCGACGAAGAAAAACTGGACAATGCAAAGTAAGATTTCAAAAGAGTGTTCATTAGATAACATACATACAGCATTAAGATTAGTGCATGATTTGTGCAATTAAATCCCGCGTATCCCATGATTGCGTTTGTATTAACTTCATGCATGAAACTTTATGCAAGTTTAGATACTTACTCAATGCTGTGTGTGTTATTAGCAGCAAGCAGAATACAGCTGTCTCTAGTGAACACACATTCAAAATCAATTCTGAAATTTTCAGAATCACTGAAGAGAGAATTTTTAAAGTCTTTGTAATATTTCCTGTTATAGCGAGCTTATTTCTGTCTGTCTCTTGCAGGTACGCTGTATCCATGGCCAGGAAGATCGGCGCTCGTGTGTATGCCCTGCCTGATGATCTAGTGGAGGTCAAACCCAAGATGGTGATGACCGTGTTCGCGTGTCTAATGGGCAGAGGGATGAAGAGGGCGTAAAACGGGCCCCTGAGGTCAATCAGACGCCAATGTCCTACCCAAAAGCCATTTTGCTGGTTGAAAGGCTTCTGGTTCAGTAAATTTATTTCAACCACAGTAAAATAAATTGCCAACAGATGTTAAAGAATCATGTTTAAGTTTGGCAGTGCTACAATGTTTAATGGGCTTGAAGTTTTAAGAAAGGAAGGGTTGGTTCTTGTACACCAAACCAATTACGATTACATCTGAAAAAGGGACTAATTAATACCAAATTATATCTTTGAATAATGCAAAATGACTGAAGCTTCTCTGCCCATGTCTGGATCCAAACCAAGTCCGACGCAGCTTTGCAATACTCTATTTACATAATTGATAAAGGATGTACTGTATGTACGAGTGATAGGTGTAGTTTCAACAGTTTGACAGCTTTGGACATTTAGAGTCACGACTGGCCTTACTAGATGCAGTATTGCATCTGTGCAGATTGATGATTGTGTTTGAATCATTGAGTTGGACCGCTTATTCTCTTTACATTTTATGTTATAAAATTTACCAGAAACATTTCAGTGAGACACTTTAACACATTCCGTAGTTAAATCTCAGTGTACTATTTGTCTTATGTATATGTATACTCTTTTCTACGTACAAGAGACATCTGAACAGAATGAACTATGCATGATCTATGTTTTTTTATTTAAAAGAATACACTCCTCAGAAAATGCCTTTAAAAGCTTTAAGCATTAACCATTCCAAGCTGTTTGTTCAATACAAAGATGACAAAAAAAACCTGATGCAGAGGAAGGTCATCATGTTTGGTCAATGTCACACCTGTTACCGTTGGTCGATGATAAGAGACCATATTGCTGGGAATGAAACTGGAAGCTGGTCATATGGCAGCATGTTATCTATGGACTGAAGCAGCTCAAACCAAATGTCTGGAACCTAAAAAACATCATACAAATAAAACAGAAAATACAACTTTGCAAAATTTCCGCTTCAGCATGTCTTCTTTTCTTTTTGTTTTCTTTCTCCATGAATGGTGTTTTGTGCTGCTCAAAGCTTTAATGGTGGTAAATGAAACAATTTACTAGTTTACTAAGCAAATACCTGAAATCTGATTAGTGCAAATTACAGACATTGATCATGTTAATGGTATGTTTATAATAGCGAACTGAGTATACTTTATTTATTTTTTTTGCTTACATGGTCAACTACGTGATCAACAACAGTTGTAAGGCATAATAATACAATGGCGTATATATAAATATATTTATATATATATATATATTAGTGGTGGGCCGTTATCGGCGTTAACGTGCTGCATTAACGTGAGACTTTTATCGGGCGATAAAAAAAATATTGCCGTTAATCTATTCTCAAAGTTGGGTTGAGAGCTGGGTCTAAGCAAGCTATGATGACTTTCACCTTGATGTTTTAGCGCGGATGTATACCTAGCCGAATCTGTAGGGGGCGAGAACGAGACTTTAAACCTACTGTGAAATTACCACATCAAACGTGAAGTGCTAACACGGTGCGCATACAGAGAGAGAGCCGCGTGTGACGAGTGGGGCGGGGTGAGGGATGTGGGAACAAGCGAAGCCGGTGGAGTGATTGGAGATGAACGACACCTTTTCGACCCACCGGTCTCGAGTCCCACGCAGGAGATGGAAGGAGATAAGACAGGAGCGATGACCTGTTTTGGTTTTTATTTGTGCGCATCAGTCGTCCCCGAGGGGCTGATGCGCTGTTTTATGTTTATCTTGATTTTTAAAGTTTCATTTTGATTGTCCGCCGGTTCCCGCCTCCTTCTTGCCGATTATTAGGAAGGTTAATATCGTTACACCGCGTATCATGGACAGCGACACTGAACAGAGCTCTCTTCTGTGAAGTTCTCCTCGAAGTCCCTCCTGCACTTGAAAAAGAATCTTAATACAGTGCATGAACTGCTCATGAAATTGTTAAAAAAATTGTATATCAAAAATTATTCAGCACCTTATAAAGCACCATTTATTGCTTATATGTTTTTTTTTCTGAATTGCTAATGCAACCTTTTCACACCACAGTCTGAACAAAATTAAGCATTGCTTGGTAATTGTTCAACAAAGTATTGATGGTAGTGTAAATATTGTCATAATAACAGTTGTCTGTAGTTTTGGTTGATTGTAATCCATTACATACATTTCTAACAAAGTTATGACATCAAGACAATTTTTTTTGAATGAGTTTAACTCTAAATTCTTGTCATGTTTTAGAACCATTTTACAAGCGATAGCAAATAAACTGTAATAATGTCAGAAATGTTGAATGTGTCTGAATAAATTTTGGTTTGATTGTATATTTAATTTTTACATTGAAGACTATCCAGTGCTATTTTACATTTAATTATTCGGTTTCTGTACCTTGACACCTACAAACTTGAAAAAAAACGTAAACATTGTATAAATAGCACAAATAAATAAAAACGAACGAACATACAAATTAAACAATTTCAAACAGGGCCCATTGGTACAACCTTCACTGGGGCCACGCTGACCCCAGCTACGGCCCTGGGTGCTGAAGCAGCAAGGACTCATACTCATTGTGCTTTCACACAGGGCGCGTTTGCAGTCCGCTACTCTGTACGTAAACGATCACTGCACTGCTGCAGACCCAACGCTCCTGGAATGCACTGACGGACTGCAACTGTGTGAATGCTGGAATCCGTTAACATGGGTGTGTAAAAAAAATACGAAAGGCATACGCACTGCAGACGGATTATGTGTGAACAGGCGTAAGGTTGTTTGCACCTTGTGCAATGTGGAATCCGTTTACAGCTTTCTCAAGCAGTTTGTGATGCATTTGGGAAACAGGAGATGAGCCTCTGGTCTAATGCACCACCTGGCTTGAGAAACCCGTTCTAAAAGACTTACTTTTAGTCATTATTTTATTTGGGTACCACACATATTCTGAATGACTTCGGCAGAATTCAAATGAGCCATTTTAATCTAGATTAATCTAGATTAATTCCAAGATTACAGTGAGATTAATCTAGATTAAAAAAAAAAAAATTATGCCCACCTCTAATATATATATATACAAACCCGATTCCAAAATATTTGGGACACTGTACAAATTGTGAATAAAAACAGAATGCAATGATGTGGAAGTTTCAAATTTCAATATTTTATTCAGAATACAAACTAGATGACTTATCAAATGTTTAAACTGAGAAAATGTATCATTCTTAGGGAAAAATACCATCAACACATCTCAAAAAAGTTGGGAGAAGGCCATGTTTACCACTGTGTGGCATCCCCTCTTCTTTTTATAACAGTCTGCAAATGTCTGGGGACTGAGGAGACAAGTTGCTAAAGTTTAGGAATAGGAATGTTGTCCCATTCTTGTCTAATACAGGCTTCTAGTTGCTCAACTGTCTTAGGTCTTCTTTGTCACATCTTCCTCTTTATGATGCACCAAATGTTTTCTATGGGTGAATGATCTGGACTGCAGGCTGGCCATTTCAGTACCCGGATCCTTCTTCTACGCAGCCATGATGTTGTAATTGATGCAGTATGTGGTCTGGCATTGTCATGTTGGAAAATGCAAGGTCATCCCTGAAAGAGACGACATCTGGATGGGAGCATATGTTGTTCTAGAACTTGGATATACATTTCAGCATTGATGGAGCCTTTCCAGATGTGTAAGCTGCCCATGCCACACGCACTCATGCAACCCCATACCATCAGAGATGCAGGCTTCTGAACTGAGCACTGATAACAACTGGCGTCCCAGTTTTCCAAAAATAACTTTGCCACGGTCCATTTTAAATGAGCTTTGGCCCAGAAAAAAAACCCTGGGCTTCTGGATCATGTTTAGATTTGGCTTTTTTTTTACCTATAGAGTTTTAGCCAGCAACGGCAAATTGCACGGTGGATTGTGTTCACCGACAATGTTTTCTGGAAGTATTCCTGAGCCAATGTTGTGATTTTCATTACAGTAGCATTCCTGTATGTGATGCAGTGCCTTCTAAGAGCCTGAAGATCATGGGCATCCAGTATTGTTTTCTGACCTTGACCCTTACGCACAGAGATTGTTCCAGATTCTCTGAATCTTTGGATGATATTATGCACTGTAGATGATGATAACTTCAAACTCTTTTCAGTTTTTCTCTGAGAAACAGTTTTCTGATATTGCTCAACTATTTGTCTCCGCAGCATTGGGGGAATTGGTGATCCTCTGCCCATCTTGACTTCTGAGAGACACTGCCACTCTGAAAGGCTCTTTTTATACCCAATCATGTTGCCAATTGACCTAATAAGTTGCAAATTGCTCCTCCAGCTGTTCCTTATATGTACATTTAACTTTTCCGGCCTACCTGTCTCAACTTTTTTGGAAAGTGTAGCTCCCATGAAATCCAAAATGAGCCAATATTTGGCATGACATTTCAAAATGTCTCACTTTCAACATTTGATATGTTATCTATATTCTATTGTGAATAAAAGTTTATGAGATTTGTATATTATTACATTCCTTTTTTACTCACAATTTGTACAGTGTCCCAACTTTTTTTGGAATCGGGTTTGTTTATATGCACATATACATGTGTGTGTGTATATATATATATATAATGTATATATTCCAAAATAAATCAGACCTAACAGTCTTTTATTATAATTTTTAACCATACACACACACACACACACACACACATACACACACATATATATATATATATATATATATATATATATATATATATATATATATATGTGTGTGTGTGTGTGTGTGTGTGTGTGTGTGTGGTTAAAAATTATAAATAAAAGACTGTTAGGTCTGATTTATTTTGGAAGTGACTAGAAAAGATTAAAAAGGGTAATATTATATGGTAACACTTTAGATTAGGGAACACTTCACTATTATGTAGTTGCTTATTAGCTTGCATGTTACTAGCATATTGGCTTTTACTTATGAACTATATACTTATGAAGCAAAAATTAATGCATGACCATATTATTGATCCCTTAAACCTACCCAGTATCTCAACATTAATACTACAACAACTGCCTTACAATCGATAAACCACAAATGAGTTTATTGAGGGAAAATATCCCATGTTACAAGTGTAAACACAGTTCTCTGAGAATAGGAATGAGACAGTATGTCTGGTGTCTGAAGCATGTGTCAAAATACAACAATTTTATTGGCTAACGAGTACATGACTTCACTACCAGCGTGACTGTGAGTATGAAAGGGAGCCAGTAGTACAATATGTCTTCCTCTTTTGTCTGACCAAAAAATGACCAGGCAGTCCAAAGATTGGCAACAAGACACGGATTCAATCCTTAAAGTCTTACATATCAGTGCTAGCTGCTATCACTTGATCTTGCCATCTTCAGGTGGTATTATTTCAGAAACCTGACAAAGCTCATATCAGGGTGATGATCCTGAAGTCCTGATTGGCAAAGGGAGTAAAACCAAAACTAGCTGTCTTCACCCTGTTCTAAGGACTCAGCACAACAATAAAGGCATGCAAAACTTGTTGAAAACCAAACCCCTCTTATCTACACTAGAAGAATAGTCTGAGCTTGTTTAATTTGACCCATAAGCTCAAGTGAGAGGAGTATCCTACTTAATGACCCTAGAACCCTAAATTGTGTAAGGGTCATAACTCACTCCCATAGCACATCACTATTCAAGGGAACTGAACAAGGACTCTACAAGGAGAAGAAGGGATTTGCAATTTGAGGTGAGAAAACCATTCTGTTGGGTTCTAGAGATTGGAAAAGCTCTTCTTGGGCCACAGAGAACTCAATTTTAAAAACCTGCATAAGGGAGAGTTTGACTCTGCACACAACCTGAGGATGCACCAAAAAAACAGTAGCAAAAAAAAAAAAAACTAGGGCACTCACAGTTGGGTGGGAGGTGGTTTAGGAGCTTTCAACTTAAAAGAAATGTCTGTACATTCAGGTCCTGTGCTGAACCATCAGTTGGCAGATGTTTTCTATATAATTTTGCCATTAACATCATCGATCTTGGAGGCAGAGGAGCATGGAAGGTGGAGAGATGTTGTTCCTCCTGAGCAGTTCTAGACTGCTCAGCTAACTAATCCTGAATCAATTCCCTCAGATATTTCTTCTCTCTTTTCGTATCGTGTCTCTTCTGAAACTTACTTCTTGTTGAGGGAAGAGCTTGAGTGGTGACACTCACCTTCTAGCTCTGTCCCCAGTCCTCAGGCCCTCAGAGGGTTTGGATTTGGACCGGCATTGAATGTCTTTCACCACTGTCTCTCTCAATGGATGTGCCAAACAGCTCAGAAAGTGAAATGGTTCATGGAAAAGAAAGGTTATAACATTGGTGTGTTCAAACATGTGCTTCAGGCATCAGTCATGCTGGAGGCATTACCCTAAAGTGTCTAGCTCAAATGTAGAGTGAGTTCCCATTCGAAAGGACCTTAATATTGAATATGTGTTCCCCGATCTAAAGTTTTACATATTGTATTTTAAATATTATTACAATTTAAAATAACAGTTTTCTAGTGTAATATTTTAAAATGTAATTTCAATGCATCATTAATCCAGTCTTCAGAAATGATTCTAATATCTGGTTTGCCATTCAAGAATCATTTTTTAATAAAAGAAAACAGCATTCATATTTTTGTTGAAACTTATATTTTGATACATTGAATGCATCTTTATTGCTGAATAAAAGTATACATTTTCGAAAAGACCTAACGCAACAGGCTGCGGCGCGGGAAAACTTGATAGGAGAGTGTGAGTGGAAAGAGACTTGTGTGTGTGCGTGATGCGGAAAAATAAAATGATTTGGCATAGTTTCTGTTTATAAAATGTGTTTAAAGGGTTACCAATAGGTTGCTGTCATAACCCCGGTTCTCTGAAACATCGAGTGGAGAGGTCCACCTATGGGAAGGGCATCCGTGCCTGACCTCTGCAGAAGCATCCAATTGCACCAAGTCTGGCAAGACAGACAGAAGCGCGCAGCAAATGCCAGGTAAGGCCCCGCCCCCTTACCTAGGGGTATATAATGGCTGCAGTGCTGCTATTTTCCAGTAAGTATATTCCCTTCTCGTGTGGCAAGTGGGGCAAAGCTGGTGGATCTCTCCACTCGATGTCTCAGAGAACCTGGTTACAACAGTAACCTATTTTTCTCTTTCATCATCTCGTGTTCGAGATCCGCCTATGGGAGAGACATGGACCGCCCCAAGTAGGCGGTGCCTGACATGTCCCATACTCATGAACCTGCAACACTGATGCACACACATGACTGCTGTGCACATGCAGCACATGAAACATGTTAGCATAACACACATGATAACCAATGTGTATATAAATACATCCAGAAAAGAAATAGAAAAACATGCTTAGTGACAGGAATGTGCATGGCCAGCCGGCCCATTCACTCCTTATTCGTCACTTCCAAGGGGGTTGCAGGGAAGGGCTAAGAAGACCCCACCCCTAAAAACGAATGCGCTACCGAGGTACTGGTGATATCCAGCCAGTAATAACGCATAAAAGAATGAGGAGAAGCCCAACTGGCAGCGGAGCAGATGTCCTGCAGTGACACTCCCTAAAACAAAGCCCAAGAGGTGCTAATGCCCCTGGTGGAATGAGCTCTGATGTCCCCTGGCAGCTGCATTCCCTTTGATTCATAAGCCAAAGCTATAGCATTCACAAGCCAATGTGAGAGACGTTGCTTAGAAATAGGTATCCCTCCATGAGGGGGTGTCCATGAAATAAAGAACTGGTCGCATCTCCCCATTCCCTTGGGACAATAGGTCCGTGCAGGGGGGAGGCGCCATGGCTCGGCATATAACAGAGGGATAATCTCCACCAGGCATGGTGCTTTGGGCCACCTGGATGCTATCAGAATGAGAGACAGGCCCTGCTCTCTCACCCTGTCCAGTGTGGGAATTATCAGGCACAGGGGAGGAAAGGCATACAACAGCACTCTGGGCCACGGGTGGGCTAGTGCATCTATCCCGAGGGGCGCGTCCACGTCCTTTAGCGAGAAGAACATAGGACAATGGTAGTTTTCAAACGAGGTGAATAGATGTACGGTTGCCTGTCCGAATCTCATCCATAACATGTCCACTATCAGTGGGTGAAGGCGTCAATCTCCGTAGATTGGGTTTCCCCTCAATAGAAGATCCGTGTCTCTGATTAGAAGGCCCAGAACATTAGTCGCGTGTAACAACAGGAAAACCCGTCTGCTCCACACCAAAAGCTTGTAAGCTAAAGCGTGAAGTTTCAATGAGCGCACGCTGCCCTGATTTCGCAGCATACGAGCACATGATGTCCTTGCAGGTGAGGCAGAAACTGATTCAGAGCTTTCCATACTGCCATAAGCTCTAAATAATTTATGTGTGCTGAACGTATTCTGCTCAGCCACAGACCGTTCACCGTTCTGCCCTCCTTGGTGGCACCCCAGCCTGTTAAGGACGCATCTGTCGCCACAACTTTCTGCATCATAACCGTCCCCAGAAGGGTTCCCTGTGCATAAAAAAGTCTGCGCTCTCCCTGTGGCGCAAGGCTGTCGAGCAGGCGCGCATCACTATTACAGAGCGGCAAAGATTGCGCGTCAGGCTGAAATGTAGTAACAAAACCCATTTCATCAACACTCTCATTTTCAGGAGTCCCACCTGTACAACCTGGATAGATGAAGCCATAAGACCTTGCAGCCTGAGGCATGTGCGATATTGTACTTTCTCCCCCTCTCTGAACTGCGACAGACAGTTCATTAGAGAGAGAACGCGCTCTTGAGAAAGACGCGCTCGCATTGAGACTGAGTTCAACTCCAAACCAAGGAAAATGACATTCTGACTGGGTGTAAAATTGCTCTTTCTCACATTCACTCTGAACCTGAGAGATGTGATATGCGTGAGCACATGGCTGGTGTCCTGCAACACTTTCTCCTTCGATTCGGCTATGATGAGCCAATCGTCTATGTATGTCAGAATCCTCAGACCTCAGGGGTTCAGACAGATTTCCTCTCTCTGCAGGGAGATGGACTCTTACTCTTGGGGAGTACATATTGGGCTCTGGTGGATGTAACCAAAACTTGATCCATCAAATCCTAATTCAGCCGGACGCATTAAATAAGAGCTGTGTGGTTTGGGTGTGGAGCATACACGGGGATGTTGTGTATCCTTTGATGCTCCTAGCTATCCAGTTTTGGGGGCAGAA
This sequence comes from Carassius carassius, assembly GCF_963082965.1. Lineage (NCBI taxonomy): Eukaryota > Metazoa > Chordata > Actinopteri > Cypriniformes > Cyprinidae > Carassius > Carassius carassius. Next base: position 28,974,617 of record NC_081783.1, read on the forward strand.
GCATAAAGTAGAGCATAGGTCTTCAACCCTGCTCCAGGGGACCCACTGTCCTGCAAAGTTTACTTCCAACCTGCTTCAGCACACCTGGCCTGTGACTTTACAAGTGATCCTGAAGACCCCGATTATCTGGTTCAGGTGTGTTTGATTAGGGTTGGAGCTGATCTCTGCAGGACAGTGGGTCCCCAGGAGCTGGGTTGAAGACCTATGAAGTAGAGGTTGCAGTTAGCCCGCATCTCAGGCATCAACTAATTTTGGGGACCAATTGGCCAGCTTTTAGTCATTTATTTGGGTATTTTTGTGCGGATGTCTCTTGGAGACAAGAAAAGCAGGGAGGGGAGGTGGCCATGCAGCTGGAAGAGGCAGAACTGCGACTGACCGATTCTGTGCCAGAGGAAACAAGCACTGCCGAGAAGCTAATCCTCAAGAAGCGTGATGATTTTCCCCTGGAGCAGTCTCGCAATGAGAAGCTAAAAAACGCGTTTGAACAAGTCTGCTCCGTCGATGGCCTGCACGGCCCCTTTGTATCCCTATTTTGCTATTGTAAAAGATCAGTCAAAACAATATACCAAAAGAGGTTCTCACTGATCAAAGCACGCATTTATGTCACGTACAATACGCAAACTTTATGAATGTTTGGGCTTTAAATCGGTCCGCACCAGCATCTATCACCCACAAACAGACGGACAGGTGGAACGATTTAATTGCACATTAAAGACCATGATTCAAAAGTTAATTCACGAAGACGCCAAAAATTTGGATAAATGGTTGGAATTCCTATTATTCGCTGTGCGCGAGGTCCCGCAAGCCTCCACAGGTTATTCTCCCACAGGGTTTTGCCCCTCTGAGCTACTTTACGGTCACCAGCCCCATGGGCCGTCCTGAGAGAGGCTTGGAAGGAAGGAACTTTGCATAGCAAAAATAAAATTCAGCATGTGCTGGACCTGAGAACAAAACTCCACACTTTGGGGCAGCTCTCTATGGAGAATTTGTTACAGGCCCAGGACAAGCAGAGCTGGCTGTATAATCGGGTAACCAGATTACGTGATTTTACACTGGGAGATATAGTACTTGTATTGTTCCCAACCTCTAGCTCAAAATTACAAGTGGCAAGGACCCTTTGAGGACACATGGCGGGTGGGAGATTTCAATTATGAAGTAATTCGATCTGACCGGAGTGGGGCACATCAAATCTCCCATCTGAATCTCCTTAAAAAATGGAGCGAGGTGGAACTGGTGATGCTGGCGAAGGCAGTAAGTGAAGAGGAAGGTCTCAGGCCAGAGGTGAACACTAAAATCCAATACCTCGCTCTGGCCCCAGGGGAAGATCACTTCTTGGCCTCCCAGCTCACCGATGTAGCAAAATTGCAAGCCAAGTTTGCGAAAGTGTTCTCGCCCCGGTCCGGTCTAACGGATCTCATCACCATATTGAGATGGAGCCGGGCATGGTTATACGCAGCCGGCCATATCAGTTGTCTGAACACAAAAGAAAGTGGTTTAGGCTGAATTAGAGGGGATGTTAGAGATGCGGGTAGTAGAGGATTCCAAAGCGATTGGGTGAGCTTGATAGTTTTGGTTCCTAAAATGGACAGCTCTGTTCGATTCTGTGTGGATTATCGAAAAGTTAATGCAAAGTTAATGCAGTGTCGAAATTCGATGCCTATCCAATGCTACGGGTTGACACATTGCTTGATCGGCGGGGGACAGCTCGTTTTTATTCGACTCTGGACTTAACCAAAGGACATTGGCAGATCCCCTTATCACCCTTATCCCAAGAAAAAAACATCCTTTGTAACACTGTTTGGATAACACCAATTTTTTACCCTTTCTTTAGGGTTGTTTGGGGCCCCCGGACACTTTTCAGCAGCTCATGGAAAAAATCCTCCGGCTGAATACTGCCTAAGCCGCTCCCTATATAGAGGACATCATCATTTACAGCCAGGATTGGCAGTGTCATATGGCACATCAATGGGCTGTCCTAAGGGCCCTGAGAGGGGCCGGGTTAACCTCTTAGCCTGCACCCCAACGCGGGCATCCCCAACACCCCGTGTTCGCATGTGTCAATATTTATGAATAGATTAAATGAAATGGGACAAATTTAATCTTGACAAACTATATATCACTATAAAGGTCTAAGCCTCAAGCATCGACGACAGATCACTGATTTTCATTGGAAAGCTTATAAATAATGGATTTACATTAGTGTAAGCAGTACACATCAAAACATGAAGAATGAAAATGCGGTACATACCAGATGTCGTAATAATGAGTCATAAACATATCCACACCTGTAAATCCCATTTTAGTTAGGAAGGTATGGGTCCACTGAATGAAATCTCATTGAGCACGTTTAGACCAACGAAGCAATAACTTTGTAATATGGATGATAATTCCTTTGTTTACATTTCAGTTCTTCAGGGACAGTATTGTTTGTGTCCATTATGGAATAACTCACGCTCAGAAACTGTGACTTGGTGAAAAAAAAGTGAAAGAAAGGCAGAAGATTATTTATTTGAATTCTAACACTCTCTCATTACGGCTCGTGATGCGCGCTCTGACGCACCTGTCATCAGACGGAGGCGGAACTTAGCGACCACCTTTTTCTTTTTGTTTTATTTTTCTACAGTTTTTATATATGTGTGAGTGTGTTTTATGTTGGATGTGCCTGATTTTTGCATGATTACTGTGACGGGGTGAAGAAGCACACGACACGAAGATGCATGTAAGTTCCCTGAAGGGTGGATTTAATTGGTGAGGTTTTGGTAATCGGTGCTCAGCTTCTCTCTCTCTCTCTCTTCTCTTGTGGTGCGCTGTGCTGTGTGGGTCCGTGCTCTCCCTTCGTGCTGGTGCTGGTGGTCACACACTGCTATCTGCGGGAACAATAGCGGAAACTGTTAACCGAGTCTTGTGGAGACATCTCTCACCTCTATGTTGGTTTGCCAAGTTTATAAAGCCAGTGCTTGATGGGATGCAGGTGTGGCCGCTCAGCCCGTGACGAGCAGGTGCAGGTGTGACTGCTCGGTTTCCAGGGCGACGCTGATGAGAGCTCGGGACACGTGTCACATTACCATCTGTTTGAATGCAAATCAGCTCGCTATTAGTGTGTAATCACAGCTATCGATGTGAACGTCATCTATATGAATAGAGTGCGATTTATTGACTTTATACGAAAAAAAATTCAATCGGTTCACTCCGAGCAGAATCGATATTTTAACGTTTCTGTTCTGCGTTCCTCTGATATTATTACCGTTCCAAAACCAGTTCGGGTGGAAGAAATACCGGTTAATAACGTTATTTTTAAAATCAATATTATTTGCCTAATAATAATAATAATATAATAATAATAAAGTATAGTGTTTTCTTTACTCAAAAAGAAAAGGAAAAAATAGAGATCTAATGCTTAGTCACAGCCAATAGGCTGCAGCATCATCATCTCTAGATTTTGGCCAAATGTAAGCTACTTAAAAAAAAAAATAATAATAATAATAAAAAAAAACACTTTAAATAACACTTTAAAAGTATTTTTAAGATATTTAAAAATGTTTGCTGCATTGTTAAAAGGAAAAAACAAAACATTATAAGATTGCGTTTTGAGAGTAAAAAAAAAAAGAAAAAAAAGTCGCGGCTCACATTGCATTTTATTAGCCCTATTACTTCCGAAATAATAAAGGCTAAAATGCCTGTAGTCTAAAGGAAAATGTTTAAAAACATTATAAAAACAGTTATTAGTTTAGGCTATAAAAACGTCAATCCAAAAGCAAATTAATCTAAGGTGAAGCTGATGCTACCTCTCTCTTTTGACACGAATCCAAATGTTTCCATGTTCCCGACGTATCTAGATGCTATTTCATATAAAAAATATAGAATAATAGTAAATATATAATAAGTAACGCTGTATATGCGTCCGAAAGTTGGACTCCAAATTTCATTCTAAGATTTATTTTGAGGTTAATATAGCAAATGAAAACTGTTCAGCTTCTGTGAAATTTGAGAAGCTCCGCTAGGCTATTTTAGTTCCCCTCACTCCACAACAAAATAATTTCAATTAACAGTATTTAGAAAAGAACAAGAATGTAATGATATCAACCTTGCTAATCATCGGGAAGAAGGAGGCGGGAACCGGCGGACAATCAAACAACATTTTAATAAAGCAAAATAAACACAAAACAGCGCACCAGCCCCTCACGGACGGCTGGTGCGCGCAAATAAAAACCAAAACACAACTATAAGCCCAGGCCTGGTCCTCTCTCGTCCTTCACTGTCGTCGCTCCAGGTTTATATCCTTCCATCTCCTCCGTTGGCCTCGAGACCGGCGGGTCGAACAGGTGTAGCTCATCTCCAATCACTCCACCGGCCTCGCTCCCATGTCCCTCGGCCCCGCCCCACTCGTCACATACCCCCATCGCCCCTCGCAGGCCGGGGGGTACTCCCGAGACTGCGCTCTACCCCCCCCCTCCCTCCGGGGGGGACCGCTCACGGGGACCTGCGGGAACCTGGGGGTAGGACAGGCGAGGCGAGAGAAAAGGAGATGGAAGGAGGAGCGACAGAGACGAGAGAGGGGAGAGAGGAGAAAAAAAAAAAAAAAATCCGGTTCCCAGACGCACCGCTGCTCGGCCCTCCACCAGCTGGGTGATCTCCTCCGCGGTGCCTGGCGGTGGCACTGGACGGCCCTCGGCGGACGGCACGACACTCCTCCGCCGCCCGGTGGACGGCGACGGCTCCTCCGGTTTTGGGCAGCCGGCAGGAGTCCCCCGTTCCCTGCTCCTCCGGATACCTTCACGGAGGCAGCAGGCTCCGGCCCCCTGGCGAACGGCGCCGACTCCTCCGCTCCCTCACGGAGGCAGCCGCCCCTCCCTATCGTGGGCGGTCGGCAGCGAGCTCGCCCGTCCCCGGCAACTCGCTCCAGGCCACCGCCTCGAGCGTCCATGGCGGCACACTCCTCGCCTGCTCGATGGCACCGCGGATTCACCACAGCGGCGAGGGATCTTCAGCAGCGCGTCCCTCCTTCTCCCGGGCTTCGGCACCACTGTAATGATATCAACCTTGCTAATCATCGGGAAGAAAGAGGCGGGAACCGGCGGACAATCAAACAACATTTTAATAAAGCAAAATAAACACAAAACAGCGCACCAGCCCCTCACGGACGACTGGTGTGCGCAAATAAAAACCAAAACACAACTAAAAGCCCAGGCCTGGTCCTCTCTCGTCCTTCACTGTCGTCGCTCCAGTTTTATATCCTTCCATCTCCTCAGTGGGCCTCGGGACCGGCGGGTCGAACAGGTGTAGCTCATCTCCAATCACTCCACCGGCCTCGCTCCCATGTCCCTCGGCCCCGCCCCACTCGTCACAAAGAATTAAAAATATAAGAAGCTATAACAATATTAACGACAAAATAAAACTAATGAATTTAGGCTAATGACAAATGATTATACAAAATAGCCTAGTGTTTATTATAGCCTAATATTTGTAAACATTTTGTGTCTGCATTGGCTATTTCTGAATGAAATATTTTTTTTTCCTCTCTAAAAACTTATAGGCTATACAAGTTTTCTCTCTCTGTCTCTCTCTCTCTCTCTATATATATATAAATACATATATTAATACGTAAAATACGTAGCGTATTTTAACCATGCAGCAAACCTTTTTAAATATTTAGATAATTTACTAAAAATAAATAAATGACTTTTTAAACCGTTTAACTGATTATTAATCGGTCGAAATTAGCTGATACAGTTTGCTGCATCCATGCGCACTCAGAAACCGGTGACTGTGAACGAATCAGCAGAGCTTGTACGAGCTTTTGTCATCGCTGAATCTTTCTCAGACGTTTCCAAATGTTGAAATTGGTTAACGCATCTATCTGTGCTAGGGGTGGGTGGATCGATCTAAATATCGATAGTATCGATGCCAACAAAGGTATTGGTATCGGATCGATACAATTGTAATTGAATCGACTTTTTAATTTAAATATCTCTCATCTACGTTCATTATACTTTGCTCGTGTCTTCTACCTATACAATCCTGAGCACATTCAGAAGGGGCTCAGGGAATGTAATTGCACAGGTATATTTGTTCTTTGTTTTTTTCTTTAGTAATAATTGTGTGCACTTTATATCATTTGCTTTTAAAACCAGAAAAAAGGGAGAGATTTTTATTATTCTTTATTTTTATTTTTTTAAAGGCTGTAAAGAATTCATTCTTCAGTGCCTAATAACTAATAATTTTTGTGGAGTTCAATACATTAATAAAAATATTGCCTATATAATTGATCATTCATTCACCTCAGAAATAATGACATAGACCTACTGCTCTCCCCCACACAAAAGTTTTTTTTTTTGTTTTTTTTTAAGTAAAAAGTATTGTATTGGTATCGGTATTGGCAATACTGACCCAATATGTATTTGGTATAGGATCGATACCAAATTTTGCAGTATCGCCCACCACTAATCTGCGCATGATGTTGTCCAATGCCCCCGGCGAGCGGAGCTTCTCAAAGTTGGGAATAATCAAAGGAGAGCTGCGGTCCTCAGTTGGGCAGGAAAGGCTAAGCATGCTGGCGCTTGAGTGTCGAATGCACATGCACCATCGCTGCGTCATCAGGCCTAATTTGGTCTTAATCCGGCCCTGAAGGCGGTTCATTGTCATTGAGACTCTCCTATGATGAGTTCAAAGCTGAGCAGACATTTCACTCGTTGGCTCCAGCGTCACATTTGCATATGCTGGAGTCTACTGGAATTCGTGATTGGTTGACAGCAAATTTCAAAGATTAAATGGAACGATAAAATAACGTTATTAACCGGTTATCGGCCATTTCAAATTTTCGATTCTGTTCGAACTATAAAATTTGATTTCGTTTCTTTTTCTGGTTCTGTTCCTGTCAAAATTTCATTCGTTTATGGTTTTTCGTTTTGTCACGGTGTCTGGTCTGTGTTTCCCTGAGTGTCCAATAGTGGTCTCACTTCCCCACGGGCACCTCACTGCAGGCAATTCCCACAAAGCCTTGTCCCTTCATCACGGTAATTGCACACCTGTTAATTGCACTCAGGTGTCTTCACTTTCATAGTCATTATCCTGCCTATTTAAACCGTTCTGTTTCTGTTTGTGTCATGGAGTCCTTAATTTACAGCACCTGGTTTCCTCATGTTCCCTCTAGTTTCGAGTTTTTTGTTTTCTGTTGTTTGTTTCTGGACTGATATTTGGTTATGACCCCGTTTTTTTTTATTCAGATTTTTGGATTACCCAATAAACACTCACTGCTCTTGGATCTCTCGTCTCCTGTGTCCCGATCGTTACAGAAGGACTCCATCAGATCAGATCCAGCGGTGTGGGATTTTGTCTCCGTTCCCCAGCCAGCATGGAGGAGCGGAGGAGAAGATTCAGTAAATTAACCACCCTCTGTCAAAAGGGGAATGAGGTGGTTGGTGTGGCACAAGAGTTCTGGACTTTGACGGTAGGATTGGGGTATAATGATGAGGCCCTGAAGGACCTATTCAAGTATTGCCTGAATGAAGGGGCTGGAGATCCTGGACTGTTGAGGTTTCACCAGTTACCTTCAACATCGTAGTCAATGGGATACACAGACCACACCCTTCTCTCCAGACATGATGGCCGCCAGCCCAGCGCCACAGCACAAGGTGGCCGCCAGCCCAGCACCACTGCACAAGATGGCCGCCAGCCCAGAGCCACTGTACAAGATGGCCGCCAGCCCAGCGCCTCTGCGCAAGATGGCCGCAGGCCCAGCGCCACTGCGCAAGATGGCCGCCAGCCCATGGGCAAAGTCAAGTCACCAGTGTTCTTCATGGGCAAAGTCAAGTCACTGACTATCTTCATGGGCAAAGGCAAGTCACCATTGATCTTCATGAGCAAATGCAAGTCACCATTGATCTTCATGAGCAGAGTCAAGTCACCATTGATCTTCCTGAATCCAGTCAAAACACCACGGATCTACCAGAGTCTCTCCACGTCTCTGCTGAACTACCAGAGTCTCTCCACGTCTCTGCTGAACTACCAGAGTCTCTCCACGTCTCTGCTGAACTACCAGAGCCTCTCCACGTCTCTGCTGAACTACCAGAGCCTCTCCACGTCTCTGCTGAACTACCAGAGTCTCTCCAAGTCTCTGCTGAAATACCAGAGTCTCTCCACGTATCTGCTGAAAGACCAGAGCTTCTCCACGTCTCTGCTGAACTACCAGAGCCTCTCCACATCTCTGCTGAACTACCAGAGCCTCTCCTCGTCTCTGCGGAACTTCCAGAGTCTCTCCACGTCTCAGCCGAACTCTCTAAGTGCTCGACTTATCCTGTCATGGCCACGGAGGCCACCCTTACCTGTTAATGTTCTCTGTTTCAGACTTGCCTAACCAGACTTGCTCTCCTGTGTCATCGATCCCACTGTGGTGGTCTTCGGCGCCGCCCTGGTGGGCTTCTGTCTCGACCGCACGGCTGTGGTGGTCTTCTGCGCCGCCGTGGTGGGCTTCTGTCTCGACCGCACGGCTGTGGTGGTCTTCTGCGCCGCTCTCCGTCCCTGCTGAAAGAGGGGAGCTTGGCGAGGGGAATGAAGTGAGCCGATTTAGAAAAACAGTCGACCACGGTCAGGATGACCATATTACCGGCCAAGGGCGGAAGTCCAGTCATAAAATCGAGGGCTATATGGGACCACGGGCGAGAGGGAACAGGTAGCGGCTGCAGAAGACCAGCAGGTGGGGAATTGCTCATCTTGATCTGGGCACAGATAGAACAGGCGGCGATAAAACGACGCGCATCACGGTCTAAGGTTGGCCAGTCCACCTCCCTCCTGGTCTCCTTGTTTTTGTTTTTTGCACTTCCTGTCTCTGTTTCCCTCTGTCCCTTCCCCTGGTCCTCCGCCGGTCCACCTCCCTCCTGGTCTCTGTGTTCCTTGGTTTGTTCTTGTGTTCGGGTGGAGCATCTGGCAGCTGCTCTGTAGAGGAGGGGGAAATGTCACGGTGTCTGGTCTGTGTTTCCCTGGGAGTCCACTAGTGGTCTCACTTCCCCATAGGCACCTCACCGCAGGCACTACAATTCCCACAAAGCCTTGTCCCTTCATCACTGTAATTGCACACCTGTTAATTGCACTCAGGTGTCTTCACTTTCATAGTCATTATCCTGCCTATTTAAACGGGTCTGTTTCTGTTTGTGTCATGGAGTCCTTAGTTTCCGTCACCTGGTTTCCTCGTGTTCCCTCTAGTTTCGAGTTTCTTGTTTCCTGTTTGTTTGTTTCTGGAATGATTTTTGGTTATGACCCCCTGCTTGTTTTGATTCTGATTTTGGATTACCCAATAAACACTCACTGCTCTTGAATCTCTCATCTCCTGTGTCCCGATCGTTACATGTTTTCATTCCTTGAACCGGTTCGGAGCCCTGGATTCAACCCCCATCTCTTTACACTCTACCTTTGTGTTAAAACATGTGAACTATCCATACAACGTGACCATTTGTCGTTTTTCCGGGTTATTGTCAATGATTCGTCAATGTTATCTGTAGTGCTCTCTATCCAAAGACCCATCTGTGGACCATGTGGCGCGAGTATTAAGTTGCATTCATGTCTCTCTCTCTCTCTCTCCCTCTCATGCTTGTGTACACATTCATTCGTCTCCAACTCTTATTTTCTTCTTTTAAATGAAAATAAACACATTATACATTCACACACAATATAAAACAAAAAATGTACAATAATTTTACTCATCACTAAAAATATATATTTTACCAGGATCGGGGGAAAAAATATGTATGTATAATTGAACAGAATGAAGGATATGGGCTATTGAGGAACCTGGACATGGCATTGACAATTCAATTCGCATTAATTGTTGGAACACATTTTCTATATTATATTTAGAACCTTTTATATTCGTATTCACATCATATTAGTGATTATTGTATCACCCCCTAAATCTACCAACATCATGTCTTCTACAAAAGATCATGTAGTATAACTGATCTTTTTCAAAAGCTGTATAATTATTTTTTACTGTACACCTACAGTACCACCACACAATAAAATGCTGCATGCACGTACATTTTTTATTAAATTTAGTTTTTAAGCGATCTGAATTATGACTACCCTATAAATTTAATCATAAACCACATGTACCTTGTTATATCACTATAATATCCATGCCACTATACAAATTTGTATTCTGATAAACCATATAAACAAGCAGACATACACATGAACATATCAAGTTAAAAAGAGACTTATCTCTATTTTAAACAATATGAAAAAATAAATAAAATATACATTTACATTTATTCATTTAGCTGACGCTTTTATCCAAAGCGACTTACAATTGCTATATATGTCAGAGGTCGCACGCCTCTGGAGCAACTAGGGGTTAAGTGTCTTGCTCAGGGACACACTGGCGGTTCACAGTGGATTCGAACCCGAGTCTCCCACACCACAGGCATGCGTCTTATCCACTGCGCTAACATCACCCCTAAAATTATATATGACATGTTACTAAAGCAGAACATACATTTTAAACAAGTACTAGGGGTACTATCGCATTTATTCGTCAGCGTTTCTGGTGGCCGACCTTAGACCGTGATGCGTGTCGTTTTATCGCCGCCTGTTCTATCTGTGCCCAGATCAAGATGGGCAATTCCCCACCTGCTGGTCTCCTGCAGCCGCTACCTGTTCCCTCTCGCCCGTGGTCCCATATAGCCCTCGATTTTATGACTGGTCTTCCGCCCTTGGCCGGTAATATGGTCATCCTGACCGTGGTCGACCGTTTTTCTAAATCGCCTCACTTCATTCCCCTCGCCAAGCTCCCCTTTGCCAAGGAGACTGCCCAGATTATGGTTGATAATGTGTTTAAGTTTCATGGGTTGCCCACCGACGTCGTGTCCGATAGGGGTCCGCAATTCGCCTCGCCGTTTTGGAGAGAATTCTGCCGCCTCATTGGTGCCACGGCTAGCCTTTCCTCGGGTTTTCACTCCCAGACCAACGGTCAGGCCGAACGAGCCAATCAGATTGTTGCCCGCATTCTCCGCAGTCTAGCCTTTCGCAACCCTACGTCCTGGGCCGAACAGCTTCCCTGGGCCGAGTATGCTCATAACTCTCTCCCATCCTCTGCCTCAGGTCTTTCACCCTTTCAGTGTTGCCTTGGTTATCAACCTCCTTTATGCTTGTCTCAGGAGATCGATTCTAACTGCCCGTCCGTTCAAGCATTTATCAGTCATTGCAAGCAAACCTGGAGGAGGGTTAGATCTGCCCTATGTCGTTCGAGAGGACGCATGTGTATAGCTGCCAATAGATCGCGTGTCAAGAGCCCTCGCTATGTTTCTGGTCAGAGAGTATGGCTATCCACTTCCAAGTTACCTCTCCAGTCTGATTCTCGCAAACTGGCTCCCCGCTTTATCGGACCATTCCGCATCGTCAAGATCATTAATCCTGTCACCGTCAAACTTCGTTTGCCAACTAATCTTCGTCGTGTTCACCCTGTGTTTCACGTTTCTTGCATCATCCGCTCCCCCCCTCCCGCGTCTTTCTCCGCCGTTCGTATTGAGGGCTCCCCGGTCTACACTGTCCGCAAGATTGTGGACATGCGCCTTCGGGGGCGTGGGCACCAATATTTGGTCGATTGGGAGGGGTATGGTCCTGAGGAGAGAAGCTGGGTTTCTCCCAAGGACATCCTAGACCCCTCGCTCATTGATGATTTCCTCCGGTCTTGCCAGAGTTTCTCCGCTGGAGCGCCAGGAGGCGCTCTTTGAGGGGAGGGTACTGTCATGATCCTGTCATGATCTTGTCTCTTTCTCTGTCTCCCTCTGCTGGTAACTCTCTTCCCCTTTTCCCATCACTCTCCGTTTCGTTACTGACAGCTGTTTACACTTTCCATTAGGCTCGTTTCCCTCCACCTGTTCCTCATCCTGTCTAATTATCTTGGCTACTTCTACCCTCTCTTTTTCTGTCTCATTGTCAGATTGTTTAATGTCACTGATGAGTATCAACCATTGTCGTCTTCCCGTTAGTCTTGTCCTATCCTGTCCTGCTACTACCACTGCTGGAATTCTTCCCCGCTCTGTGAGCACCGACCGTCTGCTCCTTCGTGAGTGTCAAGTACCTCACCAGTCCGCTGGCCACCCCTGCCACAGAGGTCTTCTCAGTTCGTTTATGCTACCCGGGTTATCTTCAGTTTGTCTATTTCTCCCTTGCTTTTGTTTGGAATACCTGTGGCCAGACTTTGTTTCATTAAAGAACAGTTATCATAGCACTTGCATTTGAGTCCTCTCTCTCTCCAATATCATCACAACATGATCACATTGTAAGATTAGAAGATGATGAATCTTCTCTCTACAAGAATTTAGGCCCATAAATTAGCTTATAAACAAATGCCACATAGATTATGTTTAATGGAGTTGAAAGGGCTGGGAACTCAGTAATTAGAAAGGATAAAATAGGTCCAATTCCAAAATTAAGTGGAAATTTAGTTTGATCTACTACTGCATCTGGTTATACGGTCAGAGAAAATTTCACTGTACCATTGAGATGTAAAGATTAGAATGGCATGAACTTTAAGCATTGTTTACTACTGTCAGAAAACTACATTCAAAACACTTTTTTGGTGGTATTGTGTATTACATTTCACATTTTTAGTACAGCGACATTACAATATAGCCGCTCTGAACTTTTGTACTTGTGTACTGGAATACACTACCCATTAGCCAAGAGATCGCTAGACCAGCTACCGGGTCCTCTGCAGGAGCAGGCCGACGAAGGATGCGCTGTGAGCGGCGGAAGAAGAGGGGTAAACAGGCTGGTGTATGGGCCAAGCTGAAGGCTAATCCGTTGAAACCATCGCTTCCTACAATCTTTCTCTCAAATGTACGGTCGATCTATTCTACATACCGGATGCTGTTATTGAGTTAGCGGGTCGCACCGCTTACCGAGCCGACAGGACTGTGGACTCTGGTAAGAAGATCGGCGGGGGACTTTGCATCTACATTAACAATTGTTGGTGTAAAAATGTCACCGTCGTGAACAGACTGTGCTGTACGGAGGTTGAACTTATGCTGCTGAAGTGCAGACCGTTTTATCTCCCAAGGGAATTTACTGCTGTATACATTCCACCGGACGCTAATGCTAAGCTAGCGCTTTCACAGGTTCACGACAGCATTAATAACAGCTTGGTGGCTCACCCGGACAGTGTTTTTGTTGCAGCTGGGGATTTTAATCATGCTGACTTAAAAACTGTTATTCACAAATTCCATCGCAATGTGAATTGTGCTACTAGGGGAGATAAAACGCTGGACCAGGTGTATACAAATGTAGCAGAAGCATATAAGGCCCAGGCTTACCCCCACCTGGGTCTGTCAGACCATCTCTCAGTGCTGCTACACTCAAGGTATACACCCAAGATCAAGAGCACTGGGATTATAACTAAGACCGTAAGAATGTGGCCAGAGGACTCAATCCTTATGTTACGGGACTGTTTCCACCACACAGATTGGGATGTTTTCAAGGGACAGGGCACAGACACTTGTGAATTATTGGATGAATATACCATCACTGTCCTGAGTTACATTAACTTCTGTTTGGATAATATTATGTCTTGGAAACATTTCCTTGTGTATCTTAACAGGAAATCTTGGATGACACACGGAGTTGAACAACTGATCCGAGCTAGAGACAGAGCGCTGGGTTCTAGGGACCCTGATTTATACAGCAGAGCCAGGGCTGCATTAAGGAAGGGAATCAATACTGCTAAACAACAATACCGGAGGTGTATTGAAGCCTGCTTTAATAATTCTGCAAACCCTAGGCAGGTATGGGAGGGCTTTAGGGCTATCACGGACTATAAGTGTAAATCAACATCTTCCTCAGCTGATTACACCATGGCTGAGGATTTCAATTACTTCTATGCCCGTTATGATAGGGAAAACACAGATTCTGTGTTGCACCCCCTACCCTCCATTGATCCTGCCCCAGTCCTGAGTACTCATGAGGTAAGACGGGTCCTCTGTGGCATAAACACCAGGAAAGGAAGCGGACCGGTTGGTGTGATGGGTCGAGTGCTGAGAGACTGTGCTGCGGAGCTAACTTACGTTTTTACCGACATTTATAATATATCGCTGTCCACTTCATGGGTCCCTGCCTGCTTTAAGGCAGCCACAATAGTCCCAGTGCCTAAGCAGTCAAATGCCACCTATCTGAATGATTATAGACCGGTGGCACTCACCTACATTCCTGCCAAGTGCCTTGAGATGCTGGTCACCAATTACATTATAAGCACAATACCACCATCACTTGACCCACACCAATTTGCATACAGACAGAACCGGTCGACTGAGGACGCCATCGCCACCGTGCTCCACACGTTATTAGTACATCTTGAGCACAAGAACACCTATGCGAGACTCCTCTTTGTCGACTTTAGCTCGGCCTTTAATACAATTAGGCCGCTTAAACTCCCAGCCAAACTGTACCATATTGGCATAAACAACTCGCTGTGCAACTGGATTGTGGACATATGACAAATCGAACACAGAGGGTGAGGATAGGCAAGCACTTGTCCTCCACCTTCTTAATTAATACCGGGCCCCCCCAGGGGTGTGTGCTTAGCCCCTTGCTATACTCTTTATTCACACATGACTGCTCTGCTTCTTTTTGCTCCAATCTCATTGTTAAATTTGCCGACGACACAACATTGCTCGGACTCATCAATAATAACAATGAGGTGGATTACAGGACTGAAGTGCAACATCTTGTGTCATGGTGTGTCAGTAATAACCTCTCTTTGAATATCAAAAAGACTAAGGAGATCATTGTGGACTTCCGCAAAAGCAGACCCAATCACAATCCTCTCTTTATTGACAATGAGGTGGTAGAGAGGGTGCATTTCAAATGTTTAGGAGTATCTATGACTGAAGACCTGTCCTGGGGAACTAACATCAATGCAGTGACAGGGAAGGCCCAGCAACGCCTCTACTATTTGAGGAAACTGAGGAACGCTAGGATTCCAAAACAGCTGATGGTCAATTTCTACAATTGTGCTATCAGCAGTGTTTTGACATATGGTTTCTTGGTGTGGTACTCTAGCTGCACTAAGGACCATCAGCAGGCACTCCAACGCATGGTAAAAAGAGCGGGTAGAATCATTGGGACCACTCTCCCAGAGATCCGCACCATTTATGACACACGTTGTCTGAAGAGTGTACAGAACATTCTGCAGGACCGGTATCAACCGGCCTATCACCTGTTCCACCTGCTGCCCTCAGGGAGAAGGTACAGGTCAATTGGTGCCAGTAAAACCAGACTGGCTAACAGCCTGTACCCTTATGCAGTAAGGCTGCTAAATCGTGCCCTTTGTCACTATTAGACTTTGCACTGTTGCATTAACTACATCAATTCCAACTTTGACCATACCCTTCGTTTTTGTAAAGTATCTTGTTATCAAGAGCTAATGTCACTGGTTCTGTGTTCTAACAACTACATACTTTTGATGTGCCATGTTTACATAGGGGGTAGTTATTATTTATTATTATCTAATACTTGGAGGGGATCTGCACTGGTGTTAGTGCACTTTAATATATCATGTACTGTTGTTGTTGTATGCTCCAACGCAGTTTCGTTGTTGTTCTTGAATGACAATGACAATAAAAAAGGTAAATTGAAAAAATTGAAATTGAAAGACAGTTTCACCTAATTCTAAATTATGCCATTCTCTGATTTACATTGCTCAGCACATATATCATTTGGAAAAGATTAAATTCATGTATAGAAACAACAGACCTGAAATGGTTAATCGAGACATAAAATAGATGTGCTGTTTCTGTTGATTTGAGAAATGAACAGCAAATGTTGTTTAATTCTCTTCCACATGTTTCATTGTCCAAAAAGAACAATTACCATAGGCATTTGTTTATTTGTAAAAATATGTATTTTTTTATGTGAATTGGGTGGAGACAGCAGAGGAAAAGGTTGAATACAATCCAACACTGTCTGCATACCGAATGTGTTTGCACGGGCCTGCTGTTAAAGCTGTACGTACAGTCTATGTGATTGATGACACAATGACAACAACCTTTCTGTTGAGAGGAAGTAGAGACTCACCCAGTGCTCAAAGATTTCCCTAAAACACTTTTGGCTTTATCTAAATTTTACTTGGGGCTGGTAAAAAAATTGTGAACCAGTTCAAGTCACTCCAAAGTCTGATTACAGACTCTGTAAATACCAGTTTTTGAATCATAAAGAGCAGCTGGGGTAATTGTGCTCTGTGAAAATTCTCCCGTGCGTACACCTATTCTCCCTGTTAAAAAGATGAAGAAACATACAAACAAGACACTGTAAAACTTCAAGAACTTTTGGCTGCTGAGGGTCATAAGCCAGTTTGTCAAAACTGCAGTTTGTAAAAAGGGAGGTGACATTTTTAGGTCATCATCAATAAAAATGGCAAATCTTAATCTGAGAAACTAAAAGAGACAATTCAAAAGATTCTGAAACCTATCACAAAAAAGCAACTAATGTCATTTTTGAGCATGTGTTCATATTGTCGAACATTCATTCCAAATTATGTTATCAAAGAATCGCCCCTGAGCGCTTTGGCTCACGGGAAGGGCTTGCAACCCCATGACAAACTGACCTGGAATACAGAAGCAGAGAAAGCATTTAAGAATATATTATTGCTACAAACATCACCAACACTGGGACTTCCAGACCCAGAGAGAAATTTTGGACAAATTGTTGATGAGAGAATGGGTTTCTGACTTCTGTTCTGTTACAGGATCATGGGGGAGACCTGTGGCCTATTTTTCGAGTAAGCTCGATCTGGTAGCGGCACGTATGCCAAAATGCCTGAGAGCTGCTGCATCTGCAGAAAAAGCCATTTTAGCTTCAGGGGAAATTGTGGGGTACTCTGATGTGACTTTGCTCGTGCCACACACATTCTCTGTGATCCTTTTGAAAAAGAAAACATCCCATTTGTCAAAGGTCAGGTGTCTCAGGTACAATGCAATTCTATTAGAAATGCCAAACATCACAATTAAAAGATGCACAGTGTTAAATCCAGCTACACTGCTCCCTACGAAGCAGGATGGGGAAGAACATGATAGTATTGCCACACTTGAACAGGTCTGTACACCAAGACCAGATTTAAAAGAAACCCCCTTAGAAATTGCTGACTTAATTCTATTTATTGATGGTTCAGCAAATATTTGGCAAAAACAGAGCAAGTTAAGCTGTAACCTCTGCATATGCAACAATAAGATCTGGAGCGCTCCACGTGCATTGCTCTGCGCAAGCAACTGAATTAGTAGCATTGACGGAGGCTTGCAAAATTGCTGATGGACAAACAATTACCATTTACACAAATTATTGTTATTCTTTTGGGGGTTTGTCATGATTTTGGGGCATTGTGGAAACCAGGAAAATTCTAAAGTCTAATGGTAAGCCTGATTTAAACCATGATAAAATAGCAGCATTGTTAGAAGCAATTTTGCTACCAAAGTTAGTTGCTATCTGCAAATGCGTCAAACATTCCAAAAGTTATGATTTTGTGATTTTAGGTAACAAGTAAGCTGATACCACAGCGGAGGACACAGCGATGAGAACAGAACCTTCTTTTACCTGTGTAACATTTAACAATGATTAATTCACACTCCCTTCTGATTATCTTACAGTTATGCAAGGCCGAGGGCAAACTGAAAACAAGCCGAGTACTGAAGACAGACCATGTCTGCCAAAACACTTTTTCCCAGACTATGCAAAACTTGTCCATGGCCTAGATGTCACGGTTGGTAAACCGTGATCTCTGGGTTTTGCACTTTGTGGGTGAAGTCTGTGTGTTACGCGTCTGCACTGATTAGTGCAAGAGCCAGCCCGATAGTAAAGATGAGGCTACTATCGGGCAGGATCTCCACTGGGAAGTCCTCTACTACATCATCCACTCTCCTTCCGGTGAAACTGCGGTGGGAGAATCACACTCACGACTGTCACGCCCCTTCTGGACTCTGGAGCTGAAGGTAATTTCATTGACTCACTCCTTGCACGTCACCTGAACATTCCTGTCCTGCCTGTGTCTCATCCCATCCATGTCACCGCACTCAACGACCAGGAACTGCCACACGTCACCCACTATACTGAATCCATCACTCTGCTCACATCAGGCAACCACTGTGAAACCATATCCTTTTTCCTCATGGACTCCCCCATAGCTCCCATTGTTTTAGGTCACCCCTGGTTAATCAAACATAATCCACGAGTGGATTGGGGTTCCAACACGGTCACATTGTGGAGTGAAAGTTGTCATGAGTCTTGTCTAGTTTCTGCTTGTCCTGTTGTGCCTGTTTCTGTCTTTCAGAAAGAGACCATGGTGTTGTCAAACGTGCCCGAAGAGTACCTGGACCCGAAGGAGGTGTTCAGTAAGTCCCGTGCTGCTTCTCTTCCTCCGCATCGTCCCTACGACTGTGCGATAGATTTAGTGCCAGGTAAGTCTCCGCCTAAAGGCAAACTGTACTCTCTTTCTATTCCTGAGAGGGAGGCCATGAAGAAATACATTTCTGATTCTTTGGCATCGAGGTTTATCCGCCCTTCCTCTTCTCCAGCGGGGGCGGGATTCTTTTTTGTGGGAAAGAAGGATGGTTCTCTGCGACCTTGTATTGATTACCGAGAGCTAACAACATTACGATAAAGAACACCTATCCTTTGCCACTAATGTCTTCAGCTTTTGAGAGGTTACAGGGAGCATCAGTATTCACAAAATTGGATTTACGTAATGCTTATCATTTGGTCCGCATCAGGAAGGGGGATGAGTGGAAAGCCGCCTTTAACACCCCTAGAGGTCACTTTGAATACTTGGTGATGCCGTTCGGGCTCTCGTCAGGGGTTTTCCAAGCACTCGTTAATGACGTGTTGAGAGATATGGTAGATCAGTTTATATATACCTGGATGACATACTGATTTTTTCTTCATCTCTCCAGGAACATGTTCAACACGTCACATGAGTGCTCCAGAGGTTACTTGAGAATGGGCTTTTTGTCAAGGCGGAGAAATGCGTGTTCCATGCACAGTCTGTTCCCTTCCTAGGGTATATCGTCTCATCCGAAGGAATACGTATGGACCCTGACAAGGTTAAGGCTGTGATAGATTGGCCATCTCCAGATTCCCGTAAGACCCTACAGCGGTTTCTGGGGTTCGCCAATTTATATCGGCATTTCATTCGCAACTTCAGCCAACTAGCCTCACCTCTGACGGCCTTGACATCCCCCAGTACTCAGTTCAGGTTGTCGGACGCAGCCGAGACTGCGTTCACTAACCTCAAGAGCCGCTTTGTTTCGGCTCCCATCCTTGTGGCCCCTGACCACACATGGCAGTTCGTGCTGGAGGTCGACGCATCAGAGGTGGGGGTAGGAGCAGTGCTGTCCCAACGTGCTGTCTCGGACAATAAGGTACATCCATGCCCGTTTTTTTCTCATCGTTTATCTCCTGCGGAATGTAATTATGACATTGGTAACAGAAAATTGTTGGCCGTCAAATTAGCTTTAGAGGAGTGGCGTCACTGGTTGGAAGGCTCAGGGGTACCTTTCTTTGTTTGGACCGATCATAAGAATTTAGAGTACATTAGAACCGACAAAAGACTCAATTCCAGGCAGGCTCGGTGGGCACTTTTTTCGGTCATTTTGATTTTACTCATTCGTACCGCCCGGATTCCAAAAATATCAAACCCGACTCTTTATCACGTCTTTTTGATCCCTCCGCCCGCCCGGTGACCCCCGAGTGTATTTTACCTGAGAAAGTAGTTGTCTCAGCACTCGTATGGGAGGTCGAGTCGAAGGTCAAGACGGCCTTAGAAGAGGTAACGCCTCCGCCCGGTTGTCCACCGAATCGTTTATTTGTGCCGGAGGAATTAAGGTCCGAAGTCATTCAGTGGGGTCACTGCTCTAACGTTGCTTGTCATCCAGGGATAAGTCGAACTAATGGGTTAGTTAAACAACAATTCTGGTGGCCACTTATGGCTCATGACGTCCACGATTTTGTTTTGGCTTGCTCTGTTTGCGCCAGTGGTAAGTCATCTAACCGACCTCCTGATGGGCTCCTTCAACCGCTGTCTGTCCCTTCGAGACCTTGGTCCCACATCGCACTAGATTTTGTTACCGCCCTCCCGCTCATTTTGACCGTAGTGGACCGGTTCTCGAAGGCGGCACATTTCATTCCCTTGCCCAAATTACCTACAGCCAAGGATACAGCGGTCACTGTCCTAGATCACGTCTTTCGGCTTCATGGCCTCCCGGTAGACGTGGTTTCTGACAGGGGATCCCAAATTATATATCCAAATTTTGGAAAGAATTTTGTAAGTTGCTAGGAGTGTCAGTTAGCCTGTCTTCGGGTTATCATCCCCAGAGTAACGGGCAGTCTGAGCGAGCCAACCAAGATTTAGAGAGGACGTTGCGATGTTTGGTCTCCAAGAATCCTTCTTCCTGGAGCCAACAACTCTCTATGGTGGAGCACGCTCACAATTCGTTACCAGTGTCAGCCACGGGCCTTTCTCCGTTTCAGTGCAGCTTAGGTTATCAGCCACCAGTTTTTCCCAGTCTGGAATCTGAAGTCGCAGTCCCCTCCGCTCACGCATTTGTCCAGAGGTGCCACCGCACCTGGACCAGAGCCCGCGAGACTCTGCTCCGGGTGAGGGAGAGCACTAAGGCCAAGGCCGATCGCCACCGGTCAAAGCCTCCCGTTTACGTCGTGGGTCAAAAAGTGTGGCTTTCTACCAAAAACATTCCTCTGCGATCTGTATCTAACAAATTAGCTCCCAAATTTATTGGCCCGTTTACTATCACCAAGATCATTAGTCCGATGACAGTCCGCCTCAAACTACCTCCAGCTTACAGGAGGATACATCCCGCCTTTCATGTGTCCAAAATTAAACCCGTGTTTTATGCACGTATTAATCCGCCTACTCTGGTTCCCCCGCTGCCACGTCTCGTAGATGGGGAACCGACTTAATCGGTTAATTATATTCTGGACTTGAGACGGAGGGGGCGAGGATTCCAGTACCTGGTGGACTGGGAAGGTTACGGTCTGGATGAGAGGAGTTGGGTACCTGCTAGGGACATACTGGTCCCTTATTGATGATTACAATCAGTAGGTAGGCCCTTCTGGGAACTCCCTACTGTCACGGTTGGTAAACCGTGATCTCTGGGTTTTGCACTTTGTGGGTGAAGTCTGTGTGTTATGCGTCTGCACTGATTAGTTTGTGGGCGTCTCCGTTAATTGTCATCAGCAGCAGCTGTCACTCATTACCCTCTCTATATAATGGCTTATCTTTCGTCTTGTGTTTGTGAGAGCGTTGTTTCATGTCGTTAACCGTGTTTGCTTTCTGTTGTGTTCTGAGCTTGTTGGATGTCCGTGTCTTCCCCCGGAACCTCGTCCACTCTTCACAACCACCACAAGCACCACGACTTACCTTCAGCTTGCTTCCCCGCAGTTCCTGTGCCACCCTCTCCTGCTGCCAACTCACCACCGCCATCTGGATTCATCACTTCCTTCCACCATCTCGGACAGTATCTCCTTCCCAGCGTTGATTGTGTTCCAGTTTGTTTGTGTCCCAACTCTCATTAAAACTTTGTTTATACTCGCACTTGTTTCCAGCTCCTCCTTCACCCAGTCGTCACACTAGATCACATGAGTAAAGGGGGAATGTTTGTTTGCTAAATTAATATTGGTTCACAAAGGGATTCACTTCCTTTGCAGACAGGTATTGTCAATCATGTATGATCTGTGCCACAAGCAAAGTGGACAGAGGGCAAATGATGTCTCAAGTGGCACACCCACTTCCAAATCAACGATTTGATAATATAATGTATAAATGATAATAGCACACATTTTGCAAAAGAAAATATCAGTCAGGTGTGACATTAAAGAGAAAATTAATGAAGTGTTGTGAGCAAACAGGACTGTCTTGGGTAAAAGCACTCTCCATTGTGTTAATGTATATGAGAATGACAAAAAGAACAGTATAACTTGAGTCCATTAGAAATTTTGTTTGACAGGCCAACTTCCAATGGAGTAGGACCAGAACCACAACCACTGTCCTCTAAAGTCTTGTGTAAAGATGACATGCTAAAGTGTAGTAGAAAGTTGTCTCTTGTTCTCTCTCAGATATCTCAGCAGGTAAAGGACACTCTGCCCAAGCCACCGGAAGGAGTCTTGCATGATATCAGGTCTTGCTGATAACACACATGACTGAGGGGAAAGTGGTAGAGAGAGCTACGTGGGTACATGCAAGTCACTGCAGGAAGGTTCGAGCACCACCAGAGGGCTACAGCTCAGTAAAGTGATTGACCAGCTGCCCCGTGCCAAGGGGGACACCTGGCTGACTTAGGTGAACAAACATACAGTGGTGTATGGGAGCTGAACACGCAGCAACATCACTGTGTGGGAGTGATCTGAGGTCAGTTTGGGCCAACGGATGACAGCGAGGGACTTAAGCTGTTAGGAAACATACCGTCAGACCACTGCAGCGAAACTACACGACCAACTCGATAGGAGGGAACACAGGCTGTGGAACGGAGCTAAGAAGTTCTTCCATGCTGTAATTCCAGCGCTTGGGGTCAGCCTTCAAATTGAAGTCCAAATCGCGAGGTATGAACTGATAAGTTTCATAAACACTACTAAGGTGATGATGGAAGACATCAAGAAGAAACTGTGAGGACTGAGGCCGACTGCACTGCAAGACTTGTCCTGGACCAGCTCTCCGCATATCCTGGCGGGGATGTGTTTGTGCTTGTGGGAACTGTATTCAAAACATGACTAATTCAATTCACAGGTTAACAGCTAGAGAAGTAAATGCCAATGATGATTGGGAATGGAATTGGTTTAAGGGTTTACGGCAGAAAGAAGAATAGATTGGGTTAATTGCCATCTCAGCACTGGCCATGAATTTATTTTTGCTGTGTATGTGGCCGTGTGTAGTGTGAATGATTAGAAGAGCTGTAAATTCAATCATGAAATCTTTAGTAGTACATCATATGTTAATGTACAATGACTTGTATATATGAGTACTTCTGATGTAAAAGATGAAGACAATGAGATGCTAAAATCTGACACCTGCAGCAGCTCTACAGAAGAAGAGTAGTAGTAAGCATTACATGCTGTAGAATAAAGAGGGTCTAAAACAGGTCATTGTCCGTGTTACAAGATGATGCAACGGGTAGGAAAGTTAAGAAAGTTTCTTCTGTTTCAATATCACACTAAGATTTTAACATATAATCAAATATAAGAGTTATTGTTTTCTTTATAGCTTGCTTATATGTTAGGAATGACTATGTTTTCACCCTTATGAGAGTAATGGTGTTTAAAATCTTGAATTTACATGGTTGATGTAAACTATAAAGGTAATGTGCTCAAAAATGTATCTACATGTAATCAATATAAGTGATCAATAATGATCAAAAGGGAGGAGTGTTATGGAAATTTTTAGTTTTGTTAATTTGGCACTGATTGCATTAATCTCATTTAGGTATCTTTTTTAACCTACAATGAATAAGGTAGTATATATAGTCCATAGGGACATTGAGTTATTTTATGTAACTTTGTTGCACGTAACTGCTTTAGGTTGAAAAACAACATTTAAGGGGAAACTGTGTAGCAGGGACGGACAGTTTTTGAGAGTAACCAGGCATCTACGATGTAATGTGCATGAGATGTGCATGTGTTATGATGTGATGTGCACTGAGCAACATAATTGGCTCAAAGGTCCTAGTCTGTCCTTCAATGTATCTTTTACATTCTATAAAAAGTGGTCTGTGAGTCTGTGTGTTATCTCTTTGCACACAGACCCAGAAGCTGTGTGTAAACCAGATCATTCTCTGCAGAGAATTAAAGCAATACAAAGACAAAACTCTGTTTGGTTTTTCATTCTCAGTCTCTACAAATTGTTATTGAATTAGAATGTCCACAACATATCCTAGTTTATATCTTAAATAAAGAATATGATATGGATAGTAAGGATACTTTTAATATAAAATATATAAAATAGAACTACAGCCGTAAGATGAACAGGTGGTCATTTTAATATTTTATTTTTTCTTTTAAATTGAGGTATTTTGGAACAGCTAAACAGAGGCCCTGCAAAGTGTCTTTCCTGCTCTGTGTCTGAAAGTACCATTGATATGTGTAAGGTTTATGACCGTAGCAGAGCACAGTTCTCAAATTGCAACTCTAGGATGCATGGGTCCACAAAGCCACCTGTCCTGAACTATCTTTAATGGCTGAATACAATCGAGGGTCTTCATTCTTTATTCTAAAAGATACATCAACTTCATCTAAACTTCAGAGTCTATGCTGTGACAAACAAAGCTCCTCAGCATATGTGTGTGTGTGTGTGTGTGTGTGTGTGTGTGAGAGAGAGAAATAAGAACTTTAAAGAATCTAAAGTGATTAATGCATAACACATCTAATATAATATAATCATATGTATGATATGATATAATATGATATAAATTATTATTTATTATATAATATTATATGAACATATAAATATGATGGTAATATATTTTATCATTTTGTTGAATTAAGAAACAGCAGACATCAGATGTAGTGGGGGTACTGATTATTTAAACATTACATTAATGTTAGCTTTGAAATAATGTACTCCATTGATTTAGATCATACGGTCTGGAACTCCACCCTCGCTGTGAGGGGTTTGTGAAGCACCCCTTCAGGTTTCACATGCAGGAGAATACCCCAACTAGGACCTGAGAGATTCTGTTTATGATTTAACTTTAAAAATACGCTTTATGTATTATTTTATTTTGGGGATATTTCATTCAGGTTTGGACATCTCTTAGCACTCACACAAATGTAAGGGATTTTTTTTATATTTATCATCAGAGATGTTTATTTTATATACTATGTTACATATAATCACATTTAAAATAAGATAACTTTTTTAAAAGAAGAGTATGGTGTGTTTTATAAGTTCGATTAACTTAAATGTTGAATACTTTTTTATTTATTTTTTTTGTTTAATGAATGAATTGCTTTAGTAGCATGATGTCATTATATAATTATTTATTTCCATATTCTTTAACCCCTGGAGTCTGAGTGGGTTTTGGGGGACTGGAGATATTTTGGCATCCCCGACATTGGTGTTTTTCATTATCCTAAAACGTATTAATGGCTAAAGTCTGAATATACATAAATATGTGTGTTTTGTTATGAGTAAGAAAACTTAAATAAGCATTAAGTTTAAAGTTACATTAACATGCTTTACTTTTAGTCAGCATTTCAGAGTTCTAATGTGTTCCAGGAATATGCATTTCATATGTGTTTGTATTTAGGTCATGGTCACTTTAAGATCGCGCTGTGCTAAATGTCCTATTACGCGATCCGTAGTGGGGAAGAAAATACTCACGCACTTCATGAGCTTTTCAGCGGTTTGCTCGAGTTTATTTTCACGGTGCTTCAATCGCATCTGTCTACTTCTCATGTCTGACGTAGCATCGTCGGTATGTATACTTTGTTTTGTGAGATTATTCTGGAAGTATTTTTCGTTATTTTTGACAATAATTGTAAGTTTGTAGAGTGTAATCTGCCGATGGTTTGAACTCACGTCGGCTATGCATATGCTAGCTCTCACGTGTTCATTTGTTACAAGCTGCACGGTAAAGGTGCTATAATGACCAGAATGTAGTTCACATGTATTTCTTTATTAGTGTTAAAATGAGTACAAACAAAAATGCAACTGTAATTGTGCAAATTAGCCTTTATTCATGTGTTATTTGTCATTGCTCTTTTGTGTGTTGCAGTTTCACTATTTTCCTTAACTCCAATAAACCTGTGGAACTAAGAATTAATCTTCAGAGTCTTGGCATGGGGAAAAAGTTTAGCTGGCCGTCAGGATATTAAGTTAACATATGGAGGACGGCACAATGTGAGCAGCATGATTGTGATTGTACATGTCTGTAATTTCAAGAAGTTTAGAATCATTTTTTGTTTAAAATGTGTTTGTATATGTTGTATAAGTATATGTTGAATACATGATTAAAAATGTATGATAAATGATTTGCTTTGGTTTAGTAACATGTCTGTTACTGAGATGTGTTTTATAAGTTTGATAAACTTGGTGAATACTTGTTTAAAATGTATGTTCTGCTTTAGTAACATGTTGTCATATAATTTTATTTTTTATTTTTTCATATTGTTTAAAATAGAGAAGTCTCTTTAACTTGATGTGTTCATGTGTATGTCTGCTTGTTTATATGGTTTATCAGAATACAAATTTGTATAGTGGCATGGATATTATAGTGATATAACAAAGTACATGTGGTTTATGATTAAATTTATAGGGTAGTCATAATTCAGATTGCTTAAAAACGAAATTTAATTAAAAATGTACGTGCATGCAGCATTTTATTGTGTGGTGGTACTGTAGGTGTACAGTAAAAAATAATTATACAGCTTTTGAAAAAGATCAGTTATACTACATGATCTTTTGTAGAAGACATGATGTTGGTAGGTTTAGGGGTGATACAATAATCATTAATATGATGTGAATACGAATATAAAAGGTTCTAAATATAATGTAGAAAATGTGTTCCAACAATTAATGCGAATTGAATTGTTCTGGTAAAATGTATATTTTTAGTGATGAGTAAAATTATTGTACATTTTTTTTGTATCTTTTATTATTAGATATTTTATTTAAAACCTATCATTATACAGTTTCTTTATCGATTTATTTCCATTTCATTGTTATGATTTTATTTTAAAACCTTTGTTATACAACTTCTTTATTGATTGCTTTTATTTTGATTTAATTATTATGATTTTATTTTAAAACTTTTATTATACGTCTTCTTTATTGATTGTTTTATTTCCATTTAATTATTAGGATTTTATTTTAAAACCTTTGTTATACAACTTTATTGATTGTTTTTACTTCAATTTAATTATAAGGATTTTATTTTAAATCTTTTACTATACATCTTCTATATTGATTGTTATATTTTAAATCTTTTATTTCCACTTCATTCATGGAATTTTTATTTGAAACCTTTATTATATCGCTGTGAAACGATTTATACAGTCAACAGATTATATTTGAGGGTACGCACACTCATATTATGATATGAGGTCACATTATCTTCGGTCTTGATTCAGTTTTCCTCGCACGCTGTCTGTATTTTCACAGAGAAACCTCGCCAGGCACAATTTACTGTTGTACGGTTTTCTCTGCGCCAAAGTCAACCTTTCCATCATCTCTTCGTCCAATTCCTTCTCCGGGGTTTTAGGTGAGTATAAGGTGGGAAGTCGTGGCCTAATGGTTAGAGAGTCGGACTCCCAATCTAAGGGTTGTGAGTTCGAGTCTCAGGCCGGCAGGAATTGTAGGTGGGGGGAGTGCATGTACAGTGCTCTCAATACCCTCAATACCACGACTGAGGTGCCCTTGAGCAAGGCACTGAACCCCCAACTGCTCCCTGGGTGCCGCAGCATAAATGGCTGCCCACTGCTCCGGGTGTGTGTTCACAGTGTGTGTGTGTGTGTGTGTTCACTGCTGTGTGTGTGCACCTTGGATGGGTTAAAAGCAGAGCATGAATTCTGAGTATGGGTCAACATACTTGGCCGTATGTCACTTCACTTAAAAAAAAAAAGAAGTCTATGTATTTTTCACAGCTCTTTTTCTGATTTCCTCAGAAATCCGAGGTGGGCCCTATTTATCTAAGCGAATCCAATCCGATGACGCCGCTGCTGGGTAAACCCCGCCTCACACGTGACAGACCGCAAAATCGTTCACCCTAAGTTCACCGGTCACCGGATGGTCACGCACACACAGGATTTATCTTTCACCTAAAGGACACCTGTCGCCGGATGGTCATGTACCAGAGGTCCGCGGTCTATTTTTCAAACAGGTGACCATCACACTCGTCATTAGGATAATCCCTTATGACGTAATCTATTATGGAAACAGATGAAAAGTCACAGCTGCCGATTATTCACGGATGGCATCATTTCACGCTGATGATGTATAACCTTGATTTATCACAAACAGATGGCATAGCATAGCAACACCTGTGACCATTAAAAGGTCATAGGTCAATGACAGGTGAGGAGGGGTCAAGGTCAAAAGGTCAAGGACGAGTGGGGGATCAAGGTCAAAAGGTCAAGGACGAGTGGGGGAGGGCTCAAGGACAAAAGGTCAAGGGCAAGTGGGGGAGGGGTCAAGGACAAAATGTCATGTGGGGAGGGGCTAAAGGTCAAACCCATCAATCAAATTTGGACAGGTCATATAACCTAATAACTACTGACACAAAGGGATAAAAGAAAATAAAAGAAAAAATCTATCATTTTGACCCATACAATGTTGTTGTTGTTTTTTTTTTTTTGGCTTTTGCTAAAAATATACCCCAGCGACGTAAGACTGGTTTTGTGCTCCAGGGTCACATAAAAGATGACAATATGATTTTAATTGCAACTCTCAGTGAATAAAACATTTGGGGATAAACCTAACAAAAGATAAATCAATACTCTTTGAAAGTAACTATGGCCCCATTAATAAAGGAGGTAAAATCTGATATTTCAAAATGGACACTGCTCCCATTAGACGTGTGTAATTGAATAGAAATAATTAAAATGAACATTTTACCACAGATTCTTTATCGTTTTCAACCACTCCCTCTGGAGGTACCACAAAAACAATTTAATGAATGGGATTGTTTGATTTCAAGGTTTGTCTGGAA